>NW_027211800.1:4045697-4355951 GCF_036971445.1 Narcine bancroftii | reverse complement strand
TTCTTGTAGAAAAGTGCTTTTTACCTGTGCTGTTTCATTGATGTCAAATCATGTTTAAACATTACTCAAAAAAGCATGTATTTTATGTTTGTAGTTTCATTTTAACATTTATGTTATTCTTTTCAAATTTGAAATGTAGAAGTGAATTTACAGATTTACATTTTGCTTTCTTGTGGAAAAGTACTTTTTACAAGTGCTGTTTCATAGATGTGAAACCATGTTTAAACATTTCTCAAAAAAGCATGTATTTTAATGTTTGTAGTTTCATTTTAACATTTATGTTGTTCTTTTCAAAATTGAAATGTAGAAGTGAATTTACAGATCAACATTTTGTTTTCTTGTAGAAAAGTGCTTTTTACCTGTGCTGTTTCATTGATGTGAAATCATGTTTAAACATTACTCAAAAAAGCATGTATTTTAATATTTGTAGTTTCATTTTAACATTTATGTAGTTGTTTTCAAAATTGAAATGTAGGTGAATTTACAGATTTACATTTTGCTTTCTTGTGGAAAAGTACTTTTTACAAGTGCTGTTTCATAGATGTGAAACCATGTTTAAACATTTCTCAAAAAAGCATGTATTTTAATGTTTGTAGTTTCATTTTAACATTTATGTTATTCTTTTCAAAATTGAAATGTAGAAGTGAATTTACAGATCTACATTTTGCTTTCTTTTAGAAAAGTTCTTTTTACAAGTGCTGTTTCATAGATGTGAAATCATGTTTAAACATTTCACAAAAAAGCATGTATTTTATTGTTTGTAGTTTCATTTTAACATTTATGTTATTCTTTTCAAAATTGAAATGTGGAAGTGAATTTATGCATCCTCATTTTGATTTCTTTTAGAAAAGTACTTTTTACAAGTGCTGTTTCATAGATGTGAAATCATGTTTAAACATTTCTCAAAAAAGCATGTATTTTAATGTTTGTAGTTTCATTTTAACATTTATGTTATTCTTTTCAAATTTGAAATGTAGAAGTGAATTTACAGATTTACATTTTGCTTTCTTGTGGAAAAGTACTTTTTACAAGTGTTGTTTCATAGATGTGAAACCATGTTTAAACATTTCTCAAAAAAGCATGTATTTTAATGTTTGTAGTTTCATTTTAACATTTATGTTATTCTTTTCAAAATTGAAATGTAGAAGTGAATTTACAGATCGACATTTTGTTTTCTTGTAAAAAAGTACTTTTTACAAGTGCTGTTTCATAGGTGAAATCATGTTTAAATATTTCACAAAAAAGCATGTATTTTATTGTTTGTAGTTTCATTTTAACATTTATGTTATTCTTTTCAAATTTGAAATGTAGAAGTGAATTTACAGATTTACATTTTGCTTTCTTGTGGAAAAGTACTTTTTACAATTGCTGTTTCATAGATGTGAAACCATGTTTAAACATTTTTTCAAAAAAGCATGTATTTTAATGTTTGTAGTTTCATTTTAACATTTATGTTATTCTTTTCAAAATTGAAATGTTAGAAGTGAATTTACGCATCCTCATTTTGCTTTATTTTAGAAAAGTACTTTTCACAAGTGCTGTTTCATTGATGTGAAATCATGTTTAAATATATCACAAAAAAGCATGTATTTTATTGTTTGTAGTTTCATTTTAACATTTATGTTAATATTTTCAAATTTGAAATATAGAACTGAATTTACAGATTTACATTTTGCTTTCATGTGGAAAAGTACTTTTTACAAGTGCTGTTTCATAGATGTGAAACCATGTTTAAACATTTCTCAAAAAAGCATGTATTTTATCGTTTGTAGTTTCATTTTAACATTTATGTTGTACTTTTCAAAATTGAAATGTAGAAGTGAATTTACAGATCTACATTTTGTTTTCTTGTAGAAAAGTGCTTTTTACCTGTGCTGTTTCATTGATGTCAAATCATGTTTAAACATTACTCAAAAAAGCATGTATTTTATTGTTTGTAGTTTCATTTTAACATTTATGTTATTCTTTTCAAATTTGAAATGTAGAAGTGAATTTACAGATTTACATTTTGCTTTCTTGTGGAAAAGTACTTTTTACAAGTGCTGTTTCATAGATGTGAAACCATGTTTAAACATTTCTCAAAAAAGCATGTATTTTAATGTTTGTAGTTTCATTTTAACATTATTGTTATTCTTTTCAAAATTGAATATGTGGAAGTGAATTTATGCATCCTCATTTTGCTTTCTTTTAGAAAAGTACTTTTTACAAGTGCTGTTTCATAGATGTGAAATCATCTTTAAATATTTCACAAAAAAGCATGTATTTTATTGTTTGTAGTTTCATTTTAACATTTATGTTATTATTTTCAAATTTGAAATGTAGAAGTGAATTTACAGATTTACATTTTGCTTTCTTGTGGAAAAGTACTTTTTACAAGTGCTGTTTCATAGATGTGAAAACATGTTTAAACATTTCTCAAAAAAGCATGTATTTTAATGTTTGTAGTTTCATTTTAACATTTATGTTGTTCTTTTCAAAATTGAAATGTAGAAGTGAATTTACAGATCTACATTTTGTTTTCTTGTAGAAAAGTGCTTTTTACCTGTGCTGTTTCATTGATGTCAAATCATGTTTAAACATTACTCAAAAAAGCATGTATTTTATGTTTGTAGTTTCATTTTAACATTTATGTTATTCTTTTCAAATTTAAAATGTAGAAGTGAATTTACAGATTTACATTTTGCTTTCTTGTGGAAAAGTACTTTTTACAAGTGCTGTTTCATAGATGTGAAACCATGTTTAAACATTTCTCAAAAAAGTATGTATTTTAATGTTTGTAGTTTCATTTTAACATTTATGTTGTTCTTTTCAAAATTGAAATGTAGAAGTGAATTTACAGATCAACATTTTGTTTTCTTGCAGAAAAGTGCTTTTTACCTGTGCTGTTTCATTGATGTGAAATCAGGTTTAAACATTACTCAAAAAAGCATGTATTTTAATGTTTGTAGTTTCATTTTAACATTTATGTTGTTCTTTTCAAAATTGAAATGTAGAAGTGAATTTACAGATCAACATTTTGTTTTCTTGTAGAAAAGTGCTTTTTACCTGTGCTGTTTCATTGATGTGAAATCATGTTTAAACATTACTCAAAAAAGCATGTATTTTAATATTTGTAGTTTCATTTTAACATTTATGTAGTTGTTTTCAAATTTGAAATGTAGAAGTGAATTTACAGATTTACATTTTGCTTTCTTGTGGAAAAGTACTTTTTACGTGCTGTTTCATAGATGTGAAACCATGTTTAAACATTTCTCAAAAAAGCATGTATTTTAATGTTTGTAGTTTCATTTTAACATTTATGTTGTTCTTTTCAAAATTGAAATGTAGAAGTGAATTTACAGATCTACATTTTGTTTTCTTGTAGAAAAGTGCTTTTTACCTGTGCTGTTTCATTGATGTGAAATCATGTTTAAACATTACTCAAAAAAGTATGTATTTTAATGTTTGTAGTTTCATTTTAACATTTATGTAGTTGTTTTCAAAATTGAAAGATAGAAGTGAATTTACAGATTTACATTTTGCTTTCTTGTGGAAAAGTACTTTTTACAAGTGCTGTTTCATAGATGTGAAACCATGTTTAAACATTTCTCAAAAAAGCATGTATTTTAATGTTTGTAGTTTCATTTTAACATTTATGTTGTTCTTTTCAAAATTGAAATGTAGAAGTGAATTTACAGATCTACATTTTGTTTTCTTGTAGAAAAGTGCTTTTTACCTGTGCTGTTTCATTGATGTGAAATCATGTTTAAACATTACTCAAAAAAGTATGTATTTTAATGTTTGTAGTTTCATTTTAACATTTATGTAGTTGTTTTCAAAATTGAAATGTAGAAGTGAATTTACAGATTTACATTTTGCTTTCTTGTGGAAAAGTACTTTTTACAAGTGCTGTTTCATAGATGTGAAACCATGTTTAAACATTTCTCAAAAAAGCATGTATTTTAATGTTTGTAGTTTCATTTTAACATTTATGTTATTCTTTTCAAAATTGAAATGTAGAAGTGAATTTACAGATCTACATTTTGCTTTCTTTTAGAAAAGTTCTTTTTACAAGTGCTGTTTCATAGATGTGAAATCATGTTTAAACATTTCACAAAAAAGCATGTATTTTATTGTTTGTAGTTTCATTTTAACATTTATGTTATTCTTTTCAAAATTGAAATGTGGAAGTGAATTTATGCATCCTCATTTTGATTTCTTTTAGAAAAGTACTTTTTACAAGTGCTGTTTCATAGATGTGAAATCATGTTTAAACATTTCTCAAAAAAGCATGTATTTTAATGTTTGTAGTTTCATTTTAACATTTATGTTATTCTTTTCAAAATTGAAATGTGGAAGTGAATTTATGCATCCTCATTTTGATTTCTTTTAGAAAAGTACTTTTTACGTGCTGTTTCATAGATGTGAAATCATGTTTAAACATTTCTCAAAAAAGCATGTATTTTAATGTTTGTAGTTTCATTTTAACATTTATGTTATTCTTTTCAAATTTGAAATGTAGAAGTGAATTTACAGATTTACATTTTGCTTTCTTGTGGAAAAGTACTTTTTACGTGCTGTTTCATAGATGTGAAACCATGTTTAAACATTTCTCAAAAAAGCATGTATTTTAATGTTTGTAGTTACATTTTAACATTTATGTTGTTCTTTTCAAAATTGAAATGTAGAAGTGAATTTACAGATCTACATTTTGTTTTCTTGTAGAAAAGTGCTTTTTACCTGTGCTGTTTCATTGATGTGAAATAATGTTTAAACATTTCACAAAAAAGCATGTATTTTATTGTTTGTAGTTTCATTTTAACATTTATGTTATTATTTTCAAATTTGAAATGTAGAAGTGAATATACAGATTTACATTTTGCTTTCTTGTGGAAAAGTACTTTTTGCAAGTGCTGTTTCATAGATGTGAAAACATGTTTAAACATTTCTCAAAAAAGCATGTATTTTAATGTTTGTAGTTTCATTTTAACATTTATGTTGTTCTTTTCAAAATTGAAATGTAGAAGTGACTTTACAGATCTACATTTTGTTTTCTTGTAGAAAAGTGCTTTTTACCTGTGCTGTTTCATTGATGTCAAATCATGTTTAAACATTACTCAAAAAAGCATGTATTTTATGTTTGTAGTTTCATTTTAACATTTATGTTATTCTTTTCAAATTTGAAATGTAGAAGTGAATTTACAGATTTACATTTTGCTTTCTTGTGGAAAAGTACTTTTTACAAGTGCTGTTTCATAGATGTGAAACCATGTTTAAACATTTCTCAAAAAAGCATGTATTTTAATGTTTGTAGTTTCATTTTAACATTTATGTTGTTCTTTTCAAAATTGAAATGTAGAAGTGAATTTACAGATCAACATTTTGTTTTCTTGTAGAAAAGTGCTTTTTACCTGTGCTGTTTCATTGATGTGAAATCATGTTTAAACATTACTCAAAAAAGCATGTATTTTAATATTTGTAGTTTCATTTTAACATTTATGTAGTTGTTTTCAAAATTGAAATGTAGGTGAATTTACAGATTTACATTTTGCTTTCTTGTGGAAAAGTACTTTTTACAAGTGCTGTTTCATAGATGTGAAACCATGTTTAAACATTTCTCAAAAAAGCATGTATTTTAATGTTTGTAGTTTCATTTTAACATTTATGTTGTCCTTTTCAAAATGAAATGAGAAGTGAATTTGCAGATCTACATTTTGTTTTCTTGTAGAAAAGTGCTTTTTACATGTGCTGTTTCATTGATGTGAAATCATGTTTAAATATTTCACAAAAAAGCATGTATTTTATTGTTTGTAGTTTCATTTTAACATTTATGTTATTCTTTTCAAATTTGTAATGTAGAAGTGAATTTACAGATTTACATTTTGCTTTCTTGTGGAAAAGTACTTTTTACAAGTGCTGTTTCATAGATGTGAAACCATGTTTAAACATTTCTCAAAAAAGCATGTATTTTAATGTTTGTAGTTTCATTTTAACATTTATGTTGTTCTTTTCAAAATTGAAATGTAGGAGTGAATTTACAGATTTACATTTTGCTTTCTTGTGGAAAAGTACTTTTTACGTGCTGTTTCATAGATGTGAAACCATGTTTAAACGTTTCTCAAAAAAGCATGTATTTTAATGTTTGTAGTTTCATTTTAACATTTATGTTATTCTTTTCAAATTTGAAATGTAGAAGTGAATTTACAGATTTACATTTTGCTTTCTTGTGGAAAAGTACTTTTTGCAAGTGCTGTTTCATAGATGTGAAAACATGTTTAAACATTTCTCAAAAAAGCATGTATTTTAATGTTTGTAGTTTCATTTTAACATTTATGTTGTTCTTTTCAAAATTGAAATGTAGAAGTGAATTTACAGATCTACATTTTGTTTTCTTGTAGAAAAGTGCTTTTTACCTGTGCTGTTTCATTGATGTCAAATCATGTTTAAATATTTCACAAAAAAGCATGTATTTTATTGTTTGTAGTTTCATTTTAACATTAATGTTATTATTTTCAAATTTGAAATGTAGAAGTGAATTTACAGATTTACATTTTGCTTTCTTGTGGAAAAGTACTTTTTACAAGTGCTGTTTCATAGATGTGAAACCATGTTTAAACATTTCTCAAAAAAGCATGTATTTTAATGTTTGTAGTTTCATTTTAACATTTATGTTGTTCTTTTCAAAATTGAAATGTAGAAGTGAATTTACAGATCTACATTTTGTTTTCTTGTAGAAAAGTGCTTTTTACCTGTGCTGTTTCATTGATGTGAAATCATGTTTAAACATTACTCAAAAAAGCATGTATTTTAATATTTGTAGTTTCATTTTAACATTTATGTAGTTGTTTTCAAAATTGAAATGTAGAAGTGAATTTACAGATCTACATTTTGTTTTCTTGTAGAAAAGTGCTTTTTACCTGTGCTGTTTCATATATGTGAAACCATGTTTAAACATTTCTCAAAAAAGCATGTATTTTAATGTTTGTAGTTCATTTTAACATTAATGTTATTCTTTTCAAAATTGAATATGTAGAAGTGAATTTATGCATCCTCATTTTGCTTTCTTTTAGAAAAGTACTTTTTACAAGTGCTGTTTCATAGATGTGAAATCATGTTTAAACATTTCTCAAAAAAGCATGTATTTTAATGTTTGTAGTTTCATTTTAACATTTATGTTATTCTTTTCAAATTTGAAATGTAGAAGTGAATTTACAGATTTACATTTTGCTTTCTTGTGGAAAAGTACTTTTTACGTGCTGTTTCATAGATGTGAAACCATGTTTAAACATTTCTCAAAAAAGCATGTATTTTAATGTTTGTAGTTACATTTTAACATTTATGTTGTTCTTTTCAAAATTGAAATGTAGAAGTGAATTTACAGATCTACATTTTGTTTTCTTGTAGAAAAGTGCTTTTTACCTGTGCTGTTTCATTGATGTCAAATCATGTTTAAACATTACTCAAAAAAGCATGTATTTTATGTTTGTAGTTTCATTTTAACATTTATGTTATTCTTTTCAAATTTAAAATGTAGAAGTGAATTTAAAGATTTACATTTTGCTTTCTTGTGGAAAAGTACTTTTTACAAGTGCTGTTTCATAGATGTGAAACCATGTTTAAACATTTCTCAAAAAAGTATGTATTTTAATGTTTGTAGTTTCATTTTAACATTTATGTTGTTCTTTTCAAAATTGAAATGTAGAAGTGAATTTACAGATCAACATTTTGTTTTCTTGCAGAAAAGTGCTTTTTACCTGTGCTGTTTCATTGATGTGAAATCAGGTTTAAACATTACTCAAAAAAGCATGTATTTTAATGTTTGTAGTTTCATTTTAACATTTATGTTGTTCTTTTCAAAATTGAAATGTAGAAGTGAATTTACAGATCAACATTTTGTTTTCTTGTAGAAAAGTGCTTTTTACCTGTGCTGTTTCATTGATGTGAAATCATGTTTAAACATTACTCAAAAAAGCATGTATTTTAATATTTGTAGTTTCATTTTAACATTTATGTAGTTGTTTTCAAATTTGAAATGTAGAAGTGAATTTACAGATTTACATTTTGCTTTCTTGTGGAAAAGTACTTTTTACGTGCTGTTTCATAGATGTGAAACCATGTTTAAACATTTCTCAAAAAAGCATGTATTTTAATGTTTGTAGTTTCATTTTAACATTTATGTTGTTCTTTTCAAAATTGAAATGTAGAAGTGAATTTACAGATCTACATTTTGTTTTCTTGTAGAAAAGTGCTTTTTACCTGTGCTGTTTCATTGATGTGAAATCATGTTTAAACATTACTCAAAAAAGTATGTATTTTAATGTTTGTAGTTTCATTTTAACATTTATGTAGTTGTTTTCAAAATTGAAATGTAGAAGTGAATTTACAGATTTACATTTTGCTTTCTTGTGGAAAAGTACTTTTTACAAGTGCTGTTTCATAGATGTGAAACCATGTTTAAACATTTCTCAAAAAAGCATGTATTTTAATGTTTGTAGTTTCATTTTAACATTTATGTTGTTCTTTTCAAAATTGAAATGTAGAAGTGAATTTACAGATCTACATTTTGTTTTCTTGTAGAAAAGTGCTTTTTACCTGTGCTGTTTCATTGATGTGAAATCATGTTTAAACATTACTCAAAAAAGTATGTATTTTAATGTTTGTAGTTTCATTTTAACATTTATGTAGTTGTTTTCAAAATTGAAATGTAGAAGTGAATTTACAGATTTACATTTTGCTTTCTTGTGGAAAAGTACTTTTTACAAGTGCTGTTTCATAGATGTGAAACCATGTTTAAACATTTCTCAAAAAAGCATGTATTTTAATGTTTGTAGTTTCATTTTAACATTTATGTTATTCTTTTCAAAATTGAAATGTAGAAGTGAATTTACAGATCTACATTTTGCTTTCTTTTAGAAAAGTTCTTTTTACAAGTGCTGTTTCATAGATGTGAAATCATGTTTAAACATTTCACAAAAAAGCATGTATTTTATTGTTTGTAGTTTCATTTTAACATTTATGTTATTCTTTTCAAAATTGAAATGTGGAAGTGAATTTATGCATCCTCATTTTGATTTCTTTTAGAAAAGTACTTTTTACAAGTGCTGTTTCATAGATGTGAAATCATGTTTAAACATTTCTCAAAAAAGCATGTATTTTAATGTTTGTAGTTTCATTTTAACATTTATGTTATTCTTTTCAAAATTGAAATGTGGAAGTGAATTTATGCATCCTCATTTTGATTTCTTTTAGAAAAGTACTTTTTACGTGCTGTTTCATAGATGTGAAATCATGTTTAAACATTTCTCAAAAAAGCATGTATTTTAATGTTTGTAGTTTCATTTTAACATTTATGTTATTCTTTTCAAATTTGAAATGTAGAAGTGAATTTACAGATTTACATTTTGCTTTCTTGTGGAAAAGTACTTTTTACGTGCTGTTTCATAGATGTGAAACCATGTTTAAACATTTCTCAAAAAAGCATGTATTTTAATGTTTGTAGTTACATTTTAACATTTATGTTGTTCTTTTCAAAATTGAAATGTAGAAGTGAATTTACAGATCTACATTTTGTTTTCTTGTAGAAAAGTGCTTTTTACCTGTGCTGTTTCATTGATGTGAAATAATGTTTAAACATTTCACAAAAAAGCATGTATTTTATTGTTTGTAGTTTCATTTTAACATTTATGTTATTATTTTCAAATTTGAAATGTAGAAGTGAATATACAGATTTACATTTTGCTTTCTTGTGGAAAAGTACTTTTTGCAAGTGCTGTTTCATAGATGTGAAAACATGTTTAAACATTTCTCAAAAAAGCATGTATTTTAATGTTTGTAGTTTCATTTTAACATTTATGTTGTTCTTTTCAAAATTGAAATGTAGAAGTGACTTTACAGATCTACATTTTGTTTTCTTGTAGAAAAGTGCTTTTTACCTGTGCTGTTTCATTGATGTCAAATCATGTTTAAACATTACTCAAAAAAGCATGTATTTTATGTTTGTAGTTTCATTTTAACATTTATGTTATTCTTTTCAAATTTGAAATGTAGAAGTGAATTTACAGATTTACATTTTGCTTTCTTGTGGAAAAGTACTTTTTACAAGTGCTGTTTCATAGATGTGAAACCATGTTTAAACATTTCTCAAAAAAGCATGTATTTTAATGTTTGTAGTTTCATTTTAACATTTATGTTGTTCTTTTCAAAATTGAAATGTAGAAGTGAATTTACAGATCAACATTTTGTTTTCTTGTAGAAAAGTGCTTTTTACCTGTGCTGTTTCATTGATGTGAAATCATGTTTAAACATTACTCAAAAAAGCATGTATTTTAATATTTGTAGTTTCATTTTAACATTTATGTAGTTGTTTTCAAAATTGAAATGTAGGTGAATTTACAGATTTACATTTTGCTTTCTTGTGGAAAAGTACTTTTTACAAGTGCTGTTTCATAGATGTGAAACCATGTTTAAACATTTCTCAAAAAAGCATGTATTTTAATGTTTGTAGTTTCATTTTAACATTTATGTTGTCCTTTTCAAAATGAAATGAGAAGTGAATTTGCAGATCTACATTTTGTTTTCTTGTAGAAAAGTGCTTTTTACATGTGCTGTTTCATTGATGTGAAATCATGTTTAAATATTTCACAAAAAAGCATGTATTTTATTGTTTGTAGTTTCATTTTAACATTTATGTTATTCTTTTCAAATTTGTAATGTAGAAGTGAATTTACAGATTTACATTTTGCTTTCTTGTGGAAAAGTACTTTTTACAAGTGCTGTTTCATAGATGTGAAACCATGTTTAAACATTTCTCAAAAAAGCATGTATTTTAATGTTTGTAGTTTCATTTTAACATTTATGTTGTTCTTTTCAAAATTGAAATGTAGGAGTGAATTTACAGATTTACATTTTGCTTTCTTGTGGAAAAGTACTTTTTACGTGCTGTTTCATAGATGTGAAACCATGTTTAAACGTTTCTCAAAAAAGCATGTATTTTAATGTTTGTAGTTTCATTTTAACATTTATGTTATTCTTTTCAAATTTGAAATGTAGAAGTGAATTTACAGATTTACATTTTGCTTTCTTGTGGAAAAGTACTTTTTGCAAGTGCTGTTTCATAGATGTGAAAACATGTTTAAACATTTCTCAAAAAAGCATGTATTTTAATGTTTGTAGTTTCATTTTAACATTTATGTTGTTCTTTTCAAAATTGAAATGTAGAAGTGAATTTACAGATCTACATTTTGTTTTCTTGTAGAAAAGTGCTTTTTACCTGTGCTGTTTCATTGATGTCAAATCATGTTTAAATATTTCACAAAAAAGCATGTATTTTATTGTTTGTAGTTTCATTTTAACATTAATGTTATTATTTTCAAATTTGAAATGTAGAAGTGAATTTACAGATTTACATTTTGCTTTCTTGTGGAAAAGTACTTTTTACAAGTGCTGTTTCATAGATGTGAAACCATGTTTAAACATTTCTCAAAAAAGCATGTATTTTAATGTTTGTAGTTTCATTTTAACATTTATGTTGTTCTTTTCAAAATTGAAATGTAGAAGTGAATTTACAGATCTACATTTTGTTTTCTTGTAGAAAAGTGCTTTTTACCTGTGCTGTTTCATTGATGTGAAATCATGTTTAAACATTACTCAAAAAAGCATGTATTTTAATATTTGTAGTTTCATTTTAACATTTATGTAGTTGTTTTCAAAATTGAAATGTAGAAGTGAATTTACAGATCTACATTTTGTTTTCTTGTAGAAAAGTGCTTTTTACCTGTGCTGTTTCATATATGTGAAACCATGTTTAAACATTTCTCAAAAAAGCATGTATTTTAATGTTTGTAGTTCATTTTAACATTAATGTTATTCTTTTCAAAATTGAATATGTAGAAGTGAATTTATGCATCCTCATTTTGCTTTCTTTTAGAAAAGTACTTTTTACAAGTGCTGTTTCATAGATGTGAAATCATGTTTAAACATTTCTCAAAAAAGCATGTATTTTAATGTTTGTAGTTTCATTTTAACATTTATGTTATTCTTTTCAAATTTGAAATGTAGAAGTGAATTTACAGATTTACATTTTGCTTTCTTGTGGAAAAGTACTTTTTACGTGCTGTTTCATAGATGTGAAACCATGTTTAAACATTTCTCAAAAAAGCATGTATTTTAATGTTTGTAGTTACATTTTAACATTTATGTTGTTCTTTTCAAAATTGAAATGTAGAAGTGAATTTACAGATCTACATTTTGTTTTCTTGTAGAAAAGTGCTTTTTACCTGTGCTGTTTCATTGATGTGAAATCATGTTTAAACATTTCAGAAAAAAGCATGTATTTTATTGTTTGTCGTTTCATTTTAACATTTATGTTATTATTTTCAAATTTGAAATGTAGAAGTGAATATACAGATTTACATTTTGCTTTCTTGTGGAAAAGTACTTTTTGCAAGTGCTGTTTCATAGATGTGAAAACATGTTTAAACATTTCTCAAAAAAGCATGTATTTTAATGTTTGTAGTTTCATTTTAACATTTATGTTGTTCTTTTCAAAATTGAAATGTAGAAGTGAATTTACAGATCTACATTTTGTTTTCTTGTAGAAAAGTGCTTTTTAACTGTGCTGTTTCATTGATGTCAAATCATGTTTAAACATTAATCAAAAAAGCATGTATTTTATGTTTGTAGTTTCATTTTAACATTTATGTTATTCTTTTCAAATTTGAAGTGTAGAAGTGAATTTACAGATTTACATTTTGCTTTCTTGTGGAAAAGTACTTTTTACAAGTGCTGTTTCATAGATGTGAAACCATGTTTAAACATTTCTCAAAAAAGCATGTATTTTAATATTTGTAGTTTCATTTTAACATTTATGTAGTTGTTTTCAAAATTGAAATGTAGGTGAATTTACAGATTTACATTTTGCTTTCTTGTGGAAAAGTACTTTTTACAAGTGCTGTTTCATAGATGTGAAACCATGTTTAAACATTTCTCAAAAAAGCATGTATTTTAATGTTTGTAGTTTCATTTTAACATTTATGTTGTTCTTTTCAAAATGAAATGAGAAGTGAATTTACAGATCTACATTTTGTTTTCTTGTAGAAAAGTGCTTTTTACATGTGCTGTTTCATTGATGTGAAATCATGTTTAAATATTTCACAAAAAAGCATGTATTTTATTGTTTGTAGTTTCATTTTAACATTAATGTTATTATTTTCAAATTTGAAATGTAGAAGTGAATATACAGATTTACATTTTGCTTTCTTGTGGAAAAGTACTTTTTACAAGTGCTGTTTCATAGATGTGAAACCATGTTTAAACATTTCTCAAAAAAGCATGTATTTTAATGTTTGTAGTTTCATTTTAACATTTATGTTGTTCTTTTCAAAATTGAAATGTAGAAGTGAATTTCCAGATCTACATTTTGTTTTCTTGTAGAAAAGTGCTTTTTACCTGTGCTGTTTCATTGATGCCAAATCATGTTTAAACATTACTCAAAAAAGCATGTATTTTATTGTTTGTAGTTTCATTTTAACATTTATGTTATTCTTTTCAAATTTGTAATGTAGAAGTGAATTTACAGATTTACATTTTGCTTTCTTGTGGAAAAGTACTTTTTACAATTGCTGTTTCATAGATGTGAAACCATGTTTAAACATTTCTCAAAAAAGCATGTATTTTAATGTTTGTAGTTTCATTTTAACATTTATGTTGTTCTTTTCAAAATTGAAATGTAGAAGTGAATTTACAGATTTACATTTTGCTTTCTTGTGGAAAAGTACTTTTTACAAGTGCTGTTTCATAGATGTGAAACCATGTTTAAACGTTTCTCAAAAAAGAATGTATTTTAATGTTTGTAGTTTCATTTTAACATTTATGTTATTCTTTTCAAATTTGAAATGTAGAAGTGAATTTACAGATTTACATTTTGCTTTCTTTTAGAAAAGTTCTTTTTACAAGTGCTGTTTCATAGATGTGAAACCATGTATAAACATTTCTCAAAAAGGAATGTATTTTAATGTTTGTAGTTTCATTTTAACATTTATGTTGTTCTTTTCAAAATTGAAATGTAGAAGTGAATTTACAGATCTACATTTTGTTTTCTTGTAGAAAAGTGCTTTTTACATGTGCTGTTTCATGATGTGAAATCATGTTTAAACATTTCACAAAAAAAGCATGTATTTTATTGTTTGTAGTTTCATTTAAACATTTATGTTATTCTTTTCAAATTTGAAATGTAGAAGTGAATTTACAGATTTACATTTTGCTTTCTTGTGGAAAAGTACTTTTTACAAGTGCTTTCATAGATGTGAAACCATGTTTAAACATTTCTCAAAAAAGCATGTATTTTAATGTTTGTAGTTACATTTTAAAATTTATGTTGTTCTTTTCAAAATTGAAATGTAGAAGTGAATTTACAGATCTACATTTTGTTTTCTTGTAGAAAAGTGCTTTTTACCTGTGCTGTTTCATTGATGTGAAATCATGTTTAAACATTTCACAAAAAAGCATGTATTTTATTGTTTGTAGTTTCATTTTAACATTTATGTTATTATTTTCAAATTTGAAATGTAGAAGTGAATATACAGTTACATTTTGCTTTCTTGTGGAAAAGTACTTTTTGCAAGTGCTGTTTCATAGATGTGAAAACATGTTTAAACATTTCTCAAAAAAGCATGTATTTTAATGTTTGTAGTTTCATTTTAACATTTATGTTGTTCTTTTCAAAATTGAAATGTAGAAGTGAATTTACAGATCTACATTTTGTTTTCTTGTAGAAAAGTGCTTTTTACCTGTGCTGTTTCATTGATGTGAAATCATGTTTAAATATTTCACAAAAAAGCATGTATTTTATTGTTTGTAGTTTCATTTTAACATTAATGTTATTATTTTCAAATTTGAAATGTAGAAGTGAATTTATAGATTTACATTTTGCTTTCTTGTGGAAAAGTACTTTTTACAAGTGCTGTTTCATAGATGTGAAACCATGTTTAAACATTTCTCAAAAAAGCATGTATTTTAATGTTTGTAGTTTCATTTTAACATTTATGTTGTTCTTTTCAAAATTGAAATGTAGAAGTGAATTTACAGATCTACATTTTGTTTTCTTGTAGAAAAGTGCTTTTTACCTGTGCTGTTTCATTGATGCCAAATCATGTTTAAACATTACTCAAAAAAGCATGTATTTTATTGTTTGTAGTTTCATTTTAACATTTATGTTATTCTTTTCAAATTTGTAATGTAGAAGTGAATTTACAGATTTACATTTTGCTTTCTTGTGGAAAAGTACTTTTTACAAGTGCTGTTTCATAGATGTGAAACCATGTTTAAACATTTCTCAAAAAAGCATGTATTTTAATGTTTGTAGTTTCATTTTAACATTTATGTTATTCTTTTCAAAATTGAAATGTAGAAGTGAATTTACAGATCTACATTTTGCTTTCTTTTAGAAAAGTTCTTTTTACAAGTGCTGTTTCATAGATGTGAAATCATGTTTAAACATTTCACAAAAAAGCATTTATTTTATTGTTTGTAGTTTCATTTTAACATTTATGTTGTTCTTTTCAAAATTGAAATGTAGAAGTGAATTTACAGATTTACATTTTGCTTTCATGTGGAAAAGTACTTTTTACAAGTGCTGTTTCATAGATGTGAAACCATGTTTAAACGTTTCTCAAAAAAGCATGTATTTTAATGTTTGTAGTTTCATTTTAACAGTTATGTTATTCTTTTCAAATTTGAAATGTAGAAGTGAATTTACAGATTTACATTTTGCTTTCTTTTAGAAAAGTTCTTTTTACAAGTGCTGTTTCATAGATGTGAAACCATGTTTAAACATTTCTCAAAAAAGCATGTATTTTAATGTTTGTAGTTTCATTTTAACATTTATGTTGTTCTTTTCAAAATTGAAATGTAGAAGTGAATTTACAGATCTACATTTTGTTTTCTTGTAGAAAAGTGCTTTTTACCTGTGCTGTTTCATTGATGCCAAATCATGTTTAAACATTACTCAAAAAAGCATGTATTTTATTGTTTGTAGTTTCATTTTAACATTTATGTTATTCTTTTCAAATTTGTAATGTAGAAGTGAATTTACAGATTTACATTTTGCTTTCTTGTGGAAAAGTACTTTTTACAAGTGCTGTTTCATAGATGTGAAACCATGTTTAAACATTTCTCAAAAAAGCATGTATTTTAAAGTTTGTAGTTTCATTTTAACATTTATGTTGTTCTTTTCAAAATTGAAATGTAGAAGTGAATTTACAGATTTACATTTTGCTTTCATGTGGAAAAGTACTTTTTACAAGTGCTGTTTCATAGATGTGAAACCATGTTTAAACGTTTCTCAAAAAAGCATGTATTTTAATGTTTGTAGTTTCATTTTAACAGTTATGTTATTCTTTTCAAATTTGAAATGTAGAAGTGAATTTACAGATTTACATTTTGCTTTCTTTTAGAAAAGTTCTTTTTACAAGTGCTGTTTCATAGATGTGAAACCATGTTTAAACATTTCTCAAAAAAGCATGTATTTTAATGTTTGTAGTTTCATTTTAACATTTATGTTGTTCTTTTCAAAATTGAAATGTAGAAGTGAATTTACAGATCTACATTTTGTTTTCTTGTAGAAAAGTGCTTTTTACATGTGCTGTTTCATGATGTGAAATCATGTTTAAACATTTCACAAAAAAGCATGTATTTTATTGTTTGTAGTTTCATTTAAACATTTATGTTATTCTTTTCAAATTTGAAATGTAGAAGTGAATTTACAGATTTACATTTTGCTTTCTTGTGGAAAAGTACTTTTTACAAGTGCTGTTTCATAGATGTGAAACCATGTTTAAACATTTCTCAAAAAAGCATGTATTTTAATGTTTGTAGTTTCATTTTAACATTTATGTTATTCCTTTCAAAATTGAAATGTAGAAGTGAATTTACAGGTCTACATTTTTTTTCTTGTAGAAATGTACTTTTTACGTGCTGTTTCATTGATGTGAAACCATGTTTAAATATTTCTCAAAAAAGCATGTATTTTAATGTTTGTAGTTTCATTTTAACATATATGTTATTCTTTTCAAAATTGAAATGTGGAAGTGAATTTATGCATCCTCATTTTGATTTCTTTTAGAAAAGTACTTTTTACAAGTGCTGTTTCATAGATGTGAAACCATGTTTAAACATTTCTCAAAAAAGCATGTATTTTAATGTTTGTAGTTTCATTTTAACATTTATGTTGTTCTTTTCAAAATTGAAATGTAGAAGTGAATTTCCAGATCTACATTTTGTTTTCTTGTAGAAAAGTGCTTTTTACCTGTGCTGTTTCATTGATGCCAAATCATGTTTAAACATTACTCAAAAAAGCATGTATTTTATTGTTTGTAGTTTCATTTTAACATTTATGTTATTCTTTTCAAATTTGTAATGTAGAAGTGAATTTACAGATTTACATTTTGCTTTCTTGTGGAAAAGTACTTTTTACAAGTGCTGTTTCATAGATGTGAAACCATGTTTAAACATTTCTCAAAAAAGCATGTATTTTAATGTTTGTAGTTTCATTTTAACATTTATGTTGTTCTTTTCAAAATTGAAATGTAGAAGTGAATTTACAGATTTACATTTTGCTTTCTTGTGGAAAAGTACTTTTTACAAGTGCTGTTTCATAGATGTGAAACCATGTTTAAACGTTTCTCAAAAAAGAATGTATTTTAATGTTTGTAGTTTCATTTTAACATTTATGTTATTCTTTTCAAATTTGAAATGTAGAAGTGAATTTACAGATTTACATTTTGCTTTCTTTTAGAAAAGTTCTTTTTACAAGTGCTGTTTCATAGATGTGAAACCATGTATAAACATTTCTCAAAAAGGAATGTATTTTAATGTTTGTAGTTTCATTTTAACATTTATGTTGTTCTTTTCAAAATTGAAATGTAGAAGTGAATTTACAGATCTACATTTTGTTTTCTTGTAGAAAAGTGCTTTTTACATGTGCTGTTTCATGATGTGAAATCATGTTTAAACATTTCACAAAAAAAGCATGTATTTTATTGTTTGTAGTTTCATTTAAACATTTATGTTATTCTTTTCAAATTTGAAATGTAGAAGTGAATTTACAGATTTACATTTTGCTTTCTTGTGGAAAAGTACTTTTTACAAGTGCTTTCATAGATGTGAAACCATGTTTAAACATTTCTCAAAAAAGCATGTATTTTAATGTTTGTAGTTACATTTTAAAATTTATGTTGTTCTTTTCAAAATTGAAATGTAGAAGTGAATTTACAGATCTACATTTTGTTTTCTTGTAGAAAAGTGCTTTTTACCTGTGCTGTTTCATTGATGTGAAATCATGTTTAAACATTTCACAAAAAAGCATGTATTTTATTGTTTGTAGTTTCATTTTAACATTTATGTTATTATTTTCAAATTTGAAATGTAGAAGTGAATATACAGTTACATTTTGCTTTCTTGTGGAAAAGTACTTTTTGCAAGTGCTGTTTCATAGATGTGAAAACATGTTTAAACATTTCTCAAAAAAGCATGTATTTTAATGTTTGTAGTTTCATTTTAACATTTATGTTGTTCTTTTCAAAATTGAAATGTAGAAGTGAATTTACAGATCTACATTTTGTTTTCTTGTAGAAAAGTGCTTTTTACCTGTGCTGTTTCATTGATGTGAAATCATGTTTAAATATTTCACAAAAAAGCATGTATTTTATTGTTTGTAGTTTCATTTTAACATTAATGTTATTATTTTCAAATTTGAAATGTAGAAGTGAATTTATAGATTTACATTTTGCTTTCTTGTGGAAAAGTACTTTTTACAAGTGCTGTTTCATAGATGTGAAACCATGTTTAAACATTTCTCAAAAAAGCATGTATTTTAATGTTTGTAGTTTCATTTTAACATTTATGTTGTTCTTTTCAAAATTGAAATGTAGAAGTGAATTTACAGATCTACATTTTGTTTTCTTGTAGAAAAGTGCTTTTTACCTGTGCTGTTTCATTGATGCCAAATCATGTTTAAACATTACTCAAAAAAGCATGTATTTTATTGTTTGTAGTTTCATTTTAACATTTATGTTATTCTTTTCAAATTTGTAATGTAGAAGTGAATTTACAGATTTACATTTTGCTTTCTTGTGGAAAAGTACTTTTTACAAGTGCTGTTTCATAGATGTGAAACCATGTTTAAACGTTTCTCAAAAAAGCATGTATTTTAATGTTTGTAGTTTCATTTTAACAGTTATGTTATTCTTTTCAAATTTGAAATGTAGAAGTGAATTTACAGATTTACATTTTGCTTTCTTTTAGAAAAGTTCTTTTTACAAGTGCTGTTTCATAGATGTGAAACCATGTTTAAACATTTCTCAAAAAAGCATGTATTTTAATGTTTGTAGTTTCATTTTAACATTTATGTTGTTCTTTTCAAAATTGAAATGTAGAAGTGAATTTACAGATCTACATTTTGTTTTCTTGTAGAAAAGTGCTTTTTACCTGTGCTGTTTCATTGATGCCAAATCATGTTTAAACATTACTCAAAAAAGCATGTATTTTATTGTTTGTAGTTTCATTTTAACATTTATGTTATTCTTTTCAAATTTGTAATGTAGAAGTGAATTTACAGATTTACATTTTGCTTTCTTGTGGAAAAGTACTTTTTACAAGTGCTGTTTCATAGATGTGAAACCATGTTTAAACATTTCTCAAAAAAGCATGTATTTTAAAGTTTGTAGTTTCATTTTAACATTTATGTTGTTCTTTTCAAAATTGAAATGTAGAAGTGAATTTACAGATTTACATTTTGCTTTCATGTGGAAAAGTACTTTTTACAAGTGCTGTTTCATAGATGTGAAACCATGTTTAAACGTTTCTCAAAAAAGCATGTATTTTAATGTTTGTAGTTTCATTTTAACAGTTATGTTATTCTTTTCAAATTTGAAATGTAGAAGTGAATTTACAGATTTACATTTTGCTTTCTTTTAGAAAAGTTCTTTTTACAAGTGCTGTTTCATAGATGTGAAACCATGTTTAAACATTTCTCAAAAAAGCATGTATTTTAATGTTTGTAGTTTCATTTTAACATTTATGTTGTTCTTTTCAAAATTGAAATGTAGAAGTGAATTTACAGATCTACATTTTGTTTTCTTGTAGAAAAGTGCTTTTTACATGTGCTGTTTCATGATGTGAAATCATGTTTAAACATTTCACAAAAAAGCATGTATTTTATTGTTTGTAGTTTCATTTAAACATTTATGTTATTCTTTTCAAATTTGAAATGTAGAAGTGAATTTACAGATTTACATTTTGCTTTCTTGTGGAAAAGTACTTTTTACAAGTGCTGTTTCATAGATGTGAAACCATGTTTAAACATTTCTCAAAAAAGCATGTATTTTAATGTTTGTAGTTTCATTTTAACATTTATGTTATTCCTTTCAAAATTGAAATGTAGAAGTGAATTTACAGGTCTACATTTTTTTTCTTGTAGAAATGTACTTTTTACGTGCTGTTTCATTGATGTGAAACCATGTTTAAATATTTCTCAAAAAAGCATGTATTTTAATGTTTGTAGTTTCATTTTAACATATATGTTATTCTTTTCAAAATTGAAATGTGGAAGTGAATTTATGCATCCTCATTTTGATTTCTTTTAGAAAAGTACTTTTTACAAGTGCTGTTTCATAGATGTGAAATCATGTTTAAACATTTCTCAAAAAAGCATGTATTTTAATGTTTGTAGTTTCATTTTAACATTTATGTTATTCTTTTCAAATTTGAAATGTAGAAGTGAATTTACAGATTTACATTTTGCTTTCTTGTGGAAAAGTACTTTTTACAAGTGCTGTTTCATAGATGTGAAACCATGTTTAAACATTTCTCAAAAAAGCATGTATTTTAATGTTTGTAGTTACATTTTAACATTTATGTTGTTCTTTTCAAAATTGAAATGTAGAAGTGAATTTACAGATCTACATTTTGTTTTCTTGTAGAAAAGTGCTTTTTACCTGTGCTGTTTCATTGATGTGAAATCATGTTTAAACATTTCACAAAAAAGCATGTATTTTATTGTTTGTAGTTTCATTTTAACATTTATCTTATTATTTTCAAATTTGAAATGTAGAAGTGAATATAAAGATTTACATTTTGCTTTCTTGTGGAAAAGTACTTTTTGCAAGTGCAGTTTCATAGATGTGAAAACATGTTTAAACATTTCTCAAATAAGCATGTATTTTAATGTTTGTAGTTTCATTTTAACATTTATGTTGTTCTTTTCAAAATTGAAATGTAGAAGTGAATTTACAGATCTACATTTTGTTTTCTTGTAGAAAAGTGCTTTTTACCTGTGCTGTTTCATTGATGTCAAATCATGTTTAAACATTACTCAAAAAAGCATGTATTTTATGTTTGTACTTTCATTTTAACATTTATGTTGTTCTTTTCAAAATTGAAATGTAGAAGTGAATTTACAGATCAACATTTTGTTTTCTTGTAGAAAAGTGCTTTTTACCTGTGCTGTTTCATTGATGTGAAATCATGTTTAAACATTACTCAAAAAAGCATGTATTTTAATATTTGTAGTTTCATTTTAACATTTATGTAGTTGTTTTCAAAATTGAAATGTAGGTGAATTTACAGATTTACATTTTGCTTTCTTGTGGAAAAGTACTTTTTACAAGTGCTGTTTCATAGATGTGAAACCATGTTTAAACATTTCTCAAAAAAGCATGTATTTTAATGTTTGTAGTTTCATTTTAACATTTATGTTGTTCTTTTCAAAATTGAAATGTAGAAGTGAATTTACAGATCTACATTTTGTTTTCTTGTAGAAAAGTGCTTTTTACCTGTGCTGTTTCATTGATGCCAAATCATGTTTAAACATTACTCAAAAAAGCATGTATTTTATTGTTTGTAGTTTCATTTTAACATTTATGTTATTCTTTTCAAATTTGTAATGTAGAAGTGAATTTACAGATTTACATTTTGCTTTCTTGTGGAAAAGTACTTTTTACAAGTGCTGTTTCATAGATGTGAAACCATGTTTAAACATTTCTCAAAAAAGCATGTATTTTAATGTTTGTAGTTTCATTTTAACATTTATGTTGTTCTTTTCAAAATTGAAATGTAGAAGTGAATTTACAGATTTACATTTTGCTTTCTTGTGGAAAAGTACTTTTTACAAGTGCTGTTTCATAGATGTGAAACCATGTTTAAACCTTTCTCAAAAAAGCATGTATTTTAATGTTTGTAGTTTCATTTTAACATTTATGTTATTCTTTTCAAATTTGAAATGTAGAAGTGAATTTACAGATTTACATTTTGCTTTCTTTTAGAAAAGTTCTTTTTACAAGTGCTGTTTTATAGATGTGAAACCATGTATAAACATTTCTCAAAAAGGAATGTATTTTAATGTTTGTAGTTTCATTTTAACATTTATGTTGTTCTTTTCAAAATTGAAATGTAGAAGTGAATTTACAGATCTACATTTTGTTTTCTTGTAGAAATGTGCTTTTTACATGTGCTGTTTCATGATGTGAAATCATGTTTAAACATTTCACAAAAAAGCATGTATTTTATTGTTTGTAGTTTCATTTAAACATTTATGTTATTCTTTTCAAATTTGAAATGTAGAAGTGAATTTACAGATTTACATTTTGCTTTCTTGTGGAAAAGTACTTTTTACAAGTGCTGTTTCATAGATGTGAAACCATGTTTAAACATTTCTCAAAAAAGCATGTATTTTAGTGTTTGTAGTTTCATTTTAACATTTATGTTATTCCTTTCAAAATTGAAATGTAGAAGTGAATTTACAGATCTACATTTTTTTTTCTTGTAGAAAAGTACTTTTTACGTGCTGTTTCATTGATGTGAAACCATGTTTAAATATTTCACAAAAAAGCATGTATTTTAATGTTTGTAGTTTCATTTTAACATTTATGTTATTCTTTTCAAAATTGAAATGTGGAAGTGAATTTATGCATCCTCATTTTGATTTCTTTTAGAAAAGTACTTTTTACAAGTGCTGTTTCATAGATGTGAAATCATGTTTAAACATTTCTCAAAAAAGCATGTATTTTAATGTTTGTAGTTTCATTTTAACATTTATGTTATTCTTTTCAAATTTGAAATGTAGAAGTGAATTTACAGATTTACATTTTGCTTTCTTGTGGAAAAGTACTTTTTACAAGTGTTGTTTCATAGATGTGAAACCATGTTTAAACATTTCTCAAAAAAGCATGTATTTTAATGTTTGTAGTTTCATTTTAACATTTATGTTATTCTTTTCAAAATTGAAATGTAGAAGTGAATTTACAGATCGACATTTTGTTTTCTTGTAAAAAAGTACTTTTTACAAGTGCTGTTTCATAGATGTGAAATCATGTTTAAACATTTCTCAAAAAAGCATGTATTTTATTGTTTGTAGTTTCATTTTAACATTAATGTTATTCTTTTCAAAATTGAATATGTAGAAGTGAATTTATGCATCCTCATTTTGCTTTCTTTTAGAAAAGTACTTTTTACAAGTGCTGTTTCATAGATGTGAAACCATGTTTAAACATTACTCAAAAAAGCATGTATTTTTTGTTTGTACTTTCATTTTAACATTTATGTTATTCTTTTCAAATTTGAAATGTAGATGTGAATTTACAGATTTACATTTTGCTTTCTTGTGGAAAAGTACTTTTTACAAGTGCTGTTTCATAGATGTGAAACCATGTTTAAACATTTCTCAAAAAAGCATGTATTTTAATGTTTGTAGTTTCATTTTAACATTTATGTTGTTCTTTTCAAAATTGAAATGTAGAAGTGAATTTACAGATCAACATTTTGTTTTCTTGTAGAAAAGTGCTTTTTACCTGTGCTGTTTCATTGATGTGAAATCATGTTTAAACATTTCTCAAAAAAGCATGTATTTTAGTGTTTGTAGTTTCATTTTAACATTTATGTTATTCCTTTCAAAATTGAAATGTAGAAGTGAATTTACAGATCTACATTTTTTTTTCTTGTAGAAAAGTACTTTTTACGTGCTGTTTCATTGATGTGAAACCATGTTTAAATATTTCACAAAAAAGCATGTATTTTAATGTTTGTAGTTTCATTTTAACATTTATGTTATTCTTTTCAAAATTGAAATGTGGAAGTGAATTTATGCATCCTCATTTTGATTTCTTTTAGAAAAGTACTTTTTACAAGTGCTGTTTCATAGATGTGAAATCATGTTTAAACATTTCTCAAAAAAGCATGTATTTTAATGTTTGTAGTTTCATTTTAACATTTATGTTATTCTTTTCAAATTTGAAATGTAGAAGTGAATTTACAGATTTACATTTTGCTTTCTTGTGGAAAAGTACTTTTTACAAGTGTTGTTTCATAGATGTGAAACCATGTTTAAACATTTCTCAAAAAAGCATGTATTTTAATGTTTGTAGTTTCATTTTAACATTTATGTTATTCTTTTCAAAATTGAAATGTAGAAGTGAATTTACAGATCGACATTTTGTTTTCTTGTAAAAAAGTACTTTTTACAAGTGCTGTTTCATAGATGTGAAATCATGTTTAAACATTTCTCAAAAAAGCATGTATTTTATTGTTTGTAGTTTCATTTTAACATTAATGTTATTCTTTTCAAAATTGAATATGTAGAAGTGAATTTATGCATCCTCATTTTGCTTTCTTTTAGAAAAGTACTTTTTACAAGTGCTGTTTCATAGATGTGAAACCGTTTAAACATTACTCAAAAAAGCATGTATTTTTTGTTTGTACTTTCATTTTAACATTTATGTTATTCTTTTCAAATTTGAAATGTAGATGTGAATTTACAGATTTACATTTTGCTTTCTTGTGGAAAAGTACTTTTTACAAGTGCTGTTTCATAGATGTGAAACCATGTTTAAACATTTCTCAAAAAAGCATGTATTTTAATGTTTGTAGTTTCATTTTAACATTTATGTTGTTCTTTTCAAAATTGAAATGTAGAAGTGAATTTACAGATCAACATTTTGTTTTCTTGTAGAAAAGTGCTTTTTACCTGTGCTGTTTCATTGATGTGAAATCATGTTTAAACATTACTCAAAAAAGCATGTATTTTAATATTTGTACTTTCATTTTAACATTTATGTAGTTGTTTTCAAAATTGAAATGTAGAAGTGAATTTACAGATTTACATTTTGCTTTCTTGTGGAAAAGTACTTTTTACAAGTGCTGTTTCATAGATGTGAAACCATGTTTAAACATTTCTCAAAAAAGCATGTATTTTAATGTTTGTAGTTTCATTTTAACATTTATGTTGTTCTTTTCAAAATGAAATGAGAAGTGAATTTACAGATCTACATTTTGTTTTCTTGTAGAAAAGTGCTTTTTACATGTGCTGTTTCATTGATGTGAAATCATGTTTAAACATTACTCAAAAAAGCATGTATTTTAATATTTGTAGTTTCATTTTAACATTTATGTAGTTGTTTTCAAAATTGAAATGTAGGTGAATTTACAGATTTACATTTTGCTTTCTTGTGGAAAAGTACTTTTTACAAGTGCTGTTTCATAGATGTGAAACCATGTTTAAACATTTCTCAAAAAAGCATGTATTTTAATGTTTGTAGTTTCATTTTAACATTTATGTTGTTCTTTTCAAAATGAAATGAGAAGTGAATTTACAGATCTACATTTTGTTTTCTTGTAGAAAAGTGCTTTTTACATGTGCTGTTTCATTGATGTGAAATCATGTTTAAATATTTCACAAAAAAGCATGTATTTTATTGTTTGTAGTTTCATTTTAACATTAATGTTATTATTTTCAAATTTGAAATGTAGAAGTGAATTTATAGATTTACATTTTGCTTTCTTGTGGAAAAGTACTTTTTACAAGTGCTGTTTCATAGATGTGAAACCATGTTTAAACATTTCTCAAAAAAGCATGTATTTTAATGTTTGTAGTTTCATTTTAACATTTATGTTGTTCTTTTCAAAATTGAAATGTAGAAGTGAATTTACAGATCTACATTTTGTTTTCTTGTAGAAAAGTGCTTTTTACCTGTGCTGTTTCATTGATGCCAAATCATGTTTAAACATTACTCAAAAAAGCATGTATTTTATTGTTTGTAGTTTCATTTTAACATTTATGTTATTCTTTTCAAATTTGTAATGTAGAAGTGAATTTACAGATTTACATTTTGCTTTCTTGTGGAAAAGTACTTTTTACAAGTGCTGTTTCATAGATGTGAAACCATGTTTAAACATTTCTCAAAAAAGCATGTATTTTAATGTTTGTAGTTTCATTTTAACATTTATGTTATTCTTTTCAAAATTGAAATGTAGAAGTGAATTTACAGATCTACATTTTGCTTTCTTTTAGAAAAGTTCTTTTTACAAGTGCTGTTTCATAGATGTGAAATCATGTTTAAACATTTCACAAAAAAGCATTTATTTTATTGTTTGTAGTTTCATTTTAACATTTATGTTGTTCTTTTCAAAATTGAAATGTAGAAGTGAATTTACAGATTTACATTTTGCTTTCATGTGGAAAAGTACTTTTTACAAGTGCTGTTTCATAGATGTGAAACCATGTTTAAACGTTTCTCAAAAAAGCATGTATTTTAATGTTTGTAGTTTCATTTTAACAGTTATGTTATTCTTTTCAAATTTGAAATGTAGAAGTGAATTTACAGATTTACATTTTGCTTTCTTTTAGAAAAGTTCTTTTTACAAGTGCTGTTTCATAGATGTGAAACCATGTTTAAACATTTCTCAAAAAAGCATGTATTTTAATGTTTGTAGTTTCATTTTAACATTTATGTTGTTCTTTTCAAAATGAAATGAGAAGTGAATTTACAGATCTACATTTTGTTTTCTTGTAGAAAAGTGCTTTTTACATGTGCTGTTTCATTGATGTGAAATCATGTTTAAATATTTCACAAAAAAGCATGTATTTTATTGTTTGTAGTTTCATTTTAACATTAATGTTATTATTTTCAAATTTGAAATGTAGAAGTGAATTTACAGATTTACATTTTGCTTTCTTGTGGAAAAGTACTTTTTACAAGTGCTGTTTCATAGATGTGAAACCATGTTTAAACATTTCTCAAAAAAGCATGTATTTTAATGTTTGTAGTTTCATTTTAACATTTATGTTGTTCTTTTCAAAATTGAAATGTAGAAGTGAATTTACAGATCTACATTTTGTTTTCTTGTAGAAAAGTGCTTTTTACCTGTGCTGTTTCATTGATGCCAAATCATGTTTAAACATTACTCAAAAAAGCATGTATTTTATTGTTTGTAGTTTCATTTTAACATTTATGTTATTCTTTTCAAATTTGTAATGTAGAAGTGAATTTACAGATTTACATTTTGCTTTCTTGTGGAAAAGTACTTTTTACAAGTGCTGTTTCATAGATGTGAAACCATGTTTAAACATTTCTCAAAAAAGCATGTATTTTAAAGTTTGTAGTTTCATTTTAACATTTATGTTGTTCTTTTCAAAATTGAAATGTAGAAGTGAATTTACAGATTTACATTTTGCTTTCATGTGGAAAAGTACTTTTTACAAGTGCTGTTTCATAGATGTGAAACCATGTTTAAACGTTTCTCAAAAAAGCATGTATTTTAATGTTTGTAGTTTCATTTTAACAGTTATGTTATTCTTTTCAAAATTGAAATGTAGAAGTGAATTTACAGATCTACATTTTGTTTTCTTGTAGAAAAGTGCTTTTTACCTGTGCTGTTTCATATATGTGAAACCATGTTTAAACATTTCTCAAAAAAGCATGTATTTTAATGTTTGTAGTTCATTTTAACATTAATGTTATTCTTTTCAAAATTGAATATGTAGAAGTGAATTTATGCATCCTCATTTTGCTTTCTTTTAGAAAAGTACTTTTTACAAGTGCTGTTTCATAGATGTGAAATCATGTTTAAACATTTCTCAAAAAAGCATGTATTTTAATGTTTGTAGTTTCATTTTAACATTTATGTTATTCTTTTCAAATTTGAAATGTAGAAGTGAATTTACAGATTTACATTTTGCTTTCTTGTGGAAAAGTACTTTTTACGTGCTGTTTCATAGATGTGAAACCATGTTTAAACATTTCTCAAAAAAGCATGTATTTTAATGTTTGTAGTTACATTTTAACATTTATGTTGTTCTTTTCAAAATTGAAATGTAGAAGTGAATTTACAGATCTACATTTTGTTTTCTTGTAGAAAAGTGCTTTTTACCTGTGCTGTTTCATTGATGTGAAATCATGTTTAAACATTTCACAAAAAAGCATGTATTTTATTGTTTGTCGTTTCATTTTAACATTTATGTTATTATTTTCAAATTTGAAATGTAGAAGTGAATATACTGATTTACATTTTGCTTTCTTGTGGAAAAGTACTTTTTGCAAGTGCTGTTTCATAGATGTGAAAACATGTTTAAACATTTCTCAAAAAAGCATGTATTTTAATGTTTGTAGTTTCATTTTAACATTTATGTTGTTCTTTTCAAAATTGAAATGTAGAAGTGAATTTACAGATCTACATTTTGTTTTCTTGTAGAAAAGTGCTTTTTAACTGTGCTGTTTCATTGATGTCAAATCATGTTTAAACATTACTCAAAAAAGCATGTATTTTATGTTTGTAGTTTCATTTTAACATTTATGTTATTCTTTTCAAATTTGAAATGTAGAAGTGAATTTACAGATTTACATTTTGCTTTCTTGTGGAAAAGTACTTTTTACAAGTGCTGTTTCATAGATGTGAAACCATGTTTAAACATTTCTCAAAAAAGCATGTATTTTAATATTTGTAGTTTCATTTTAACATTTATGTAGTTGTTTTCAAAATTGAAATGTAGGTGAATTTACAGATTTACATTTTGCTTTCTTGTGGAAAAGTACTTTTTACAAGTGCTGTTTCATAGATGTGAAACCATGTTTAAACATTTCTCAAAAAAGCATGTATTTTAATGTTTGTAGTTTCATTTTAACATTTATGTTGTTCTTTTCAAAATGAAATGAGAAGTGAATTTACAGATCTACATTTTGTTTTCTTGTAGAAAAGTGCTTTTTACATGTGCTGTTTCATTGATGTGAAATCATGTTTAAATATTTCACAAAAAAGCATGTATTTTATTGTTTGTAGTTTCATTTTAACATTAATGTTATTATTTTCAAATTTGAAATGTAGAAGTGAATTTACAGATTTACATTTTGCTTTCTTGTGGAAAAGTACTTTTTACAAGTGCTGTTTCATAGATGTGAAACCATGTTTAAACATTTCTCAAAAAAGCATGTATTTTAATGTTTGTAGTTTCATTTTAACATTTATGTTGTTCTTTTCAAAATTGAAATGTAGAAGTGAATTTCCAGATCTACATTTTGTTTTCTTGTAGAAAAGTGCTTTTTACCTGTGCTGTTTCATTGATGCCAAATCATGTTTAAACATTACTCAAAAAAGCATGTATTTTATTGTTTGTAGTTTCATTTTAACATTTATGTTATTCTTTTCAAATTTGTAATGTAGAAGTGAATTTACAGATTTACATTTTGCTTTCTTGTGGAAAAGTACTTTTTACAAGTGCTGTTTCATAGATGTGAAACCATGTTTAAACATTTCTCAAAAAAGCATGTATTTTAATGTTTGTAGTTTCATTTTAACATTTATGTTGTTCTTTTCAAAATTGAAATGTAGAAGTGAATTTACAGATTTACATTTTGCTTTCTTGTGGAAAAGTACTTTTTACAAGTGCTGTTTCATAGATGTGAAACCATGTTTAAACGTTTCTCAAAAAAGAATGTATTTTAATGTTTGTAGTTTCATTTTAACATTTATGTTATTCTTTTCAAATTTGAAATGTAGAAGTGAATTTACAGATTTACATTTTGCTTTCTTTTAGAAAAGTTCTTTTTACAAGTGCTGTTTCATAGATGTGAAACCATGTATAAACATTTCTCAAAAAGGAATGTATTTTAATGTTTGTAGTTTCATTTTAACATTTATGTTGTTCTTTTCAAAATTGAAATGTAGAAGTGAATTTACAGATCTACATTTTGTTTTCTTGTAGAAAAGTGCTTTTTACATGTGCTGTTTCATGATGTGAAATCATGTTTAAACATTTCACAAAAAAAGCATGTATTTTATTGTTTGTAGTTTCATTTAAACATTTATGTTATTCTTTTCAAATTTGAAATGTAGAAGTGAATTTACAGATTTACATTTTGCTTTCTTGTGGAAAAGTACTTTTTACAAGTGCTTTCATAGATGTGAAACCATGTTTAAACATTTCTCAAAAAAGCATGTATTTTAATGTTTGTAGTTACATTTTAAAATTTATGTTGTTCTTTTCAAAATTGAAATGTAGAAGTGAATTTACAGATCTACATTTTGTTTTCTTGTAGAAAAGTGCTTTTTACCTGTGCTGTTTCATTGATGTGAAATCATGTTTAAACATTTCACAAAAAAGCATGTATTTTATTGTTTGTAGTTTCATTTTAACATTTATGTTATTATTTTCAAATTTGAAATGTAGAAGTGAATATACAGTTACATTTTGCTTTCTTGTGGAAAAGTACTTTTTGCAAGTGCTGTTTCATAGATGTGAAAACATGTTTAAACATTTCTCAAAAAAGCATGTATTTTAATGTTTGTAGTTTCATTTTAACATTTATGTTGTTCTTTTCAAAATTGAAATGTAGAAGTGAATTTACAGATCTACATTTTGTTTTCTTGTAGAAAAGTGCTTTTTACCTGTGCTGTTTCATTGATGTCAAATCATGTTTAAACATTACTCAAAAAAGCATGTATTTTATGTTTGTAGTTTCATTTTAACATTTATGTTATTCTTTTCAAATTTGAAATGTAGAAGAGAATTTACAGATTTACATTTTGCTTTCTTGTGGAAAAGTACTTTTTACAAGTGCTGTTTCATAGATGTGAAACCATGTTTAAACATTTCTCAAAAAAGCATGTATTTTAATGTTTGTAGTTTCATTTTAACATTTATGTTGTTCTTTTCAAAATTGAAATGTAGAAGTGAATTTACAGATCAACATTTTGTTTTCTTGTAGAAAAGTGCTTTTTACCTGTGCTGTTTCATTGATGTGAAATCATGTTTAAACATTACTCAAAAAAGCATGTATTTTAATATTTGTAGTTTCATTTTAACATTTATGTAGTTGTTTTCAAAATTGAAATGTAGGTGAATTTACAGATTTACATTTTGCTTTCTTGTGGAAAAGTACTTTTTACAAGTGCTGTTTCATAGATGTGAAACCATGTTTAAACATTTCTCAAAAAAGCATGTATTTTAATGTTTGTAGTTTCATTTTAACATTTATGTTGTTCTTTTCAAAATGAAATGAGAAGTGAATTTACAGATCTACATTTTGTTTTCTTGTAGAAAAGTGCTTTTTACATGTGCTGTTTCATTGATGTGAAATCATGTTTAAATATTTCACAAAAAAGCATGTATTTTATTGTTTGTAGTTTCATTTTAACATTAATGTTATTATTTTCAAATTTGAAATGTAGAAGTGAATTTATAGATTTACATTTTGCTTTCTTGTGGAAAAGTACTTTTTACAAGTGCTGTTTCATAGATGTGAAACCATGTTTAAACATTTCTCAAAAAAGCATGTATTTTAATGTTTGTAGTTTCATTTTAACATTTATGTTGTTCTTTTCAAAATTGAAATGTAGAAGTGAATTTACAGATCTACATTTTGTTTTCTTGTAGAAAAGTGCTTTTTACCTGTGCTGTTTCATTGATGCCAAATCATGTTTAAACATTACTCAAAAAAGCATGTATTTTATTGTTTGTAGTTTCATTTTAACATTTATGTTATTCTTTTCAAATTTGTAATGTAGAAGTGAATTTACAGATTTACATTTTGCTTTCTTGTGGAAAAGTACTTTTTACAAGTGCTGTTTCATAGATGTGAAACCATGTTTAAACATTTCTCAAAAAAGCATGTATTTTAATGTTTGTAGTTTCATTTTAACATTTATGTTATTCTTTTCAAAATTGAAATGTAGAAGTGAATTTACAGATCTACATTTTGCTTTCTTTTAGAAAAGTTCTTTTTACAAGTGCTGTTTCATAGATGTGAAATCATGTTTAAACATTTCACAAAAAAGCATTTATTTTATTGTTTGTAGTTTCATTTTAACATTTATGTTGTTCTTTTCAAAATTGAAATGTAGAAGTGAATTTACAGATTTACATTTTGCTTTCATGTGGAAAAGTACTTTTTACAAGTGCTGTTTCATAGATGTGAAACCATGTTTAAACGTTTCTCAAAAAAGCATGTATTTTAATGTTTGTAGTTTCATTTTAACAGTTATGTTATTCTTTTCAAATTTGAAATGTAGAAGTGAATTTACAGATTTACATTTTGCTTTCTTTTAGAAAAGTTCTTTTTACAAGTGCTGTTTCATAGATGTGAAACCATGTTTAAACATTTCTCAAAAAAGCATGTATTTTAATGTTTGTAGTTTCATTTTAACATTTATGTTGTTCTTTTCAAAATGAAATGAGAAGTGAATTTACAGATCTACATTTTGTTTTCTTGTAGAAAAGTGCTTTTTACATGTGCTGTTTCATTGATGTGAAATCATGTTTAAATATTTCACAAAAAAGCATGTATTTTATTGTTTGTAGTTTCATTTTAACATTAATGTTATTATTTTCAAATTTGAAATGTAGAAGTGAATTTACAGATTTACATTTTGCTTTCTTGTGGAAAAGTACTTTTTACAAGTGCTGTTTCATAGATGTGAAACCATGTTTAAACATTTCTCAAAAAAGCATGTATTTTAATGTTTGTAGTTTCATTTTAACATTTATGTTGTTCTTTTCAAAATTGAAATGTAGAAGTGAATTTACAGATCTACATTTTGTTTTCTTGTAGAAAAGTGCTTTTTACCTGTGCTGTTTCATTGATGCCAAATCATGTTTAAACATTACTCAAAAAAGCATGTATTTTATTGTTTGTAGTTTCATTTTAACATTTATGTTATTCTTTTCAAATTTGTAATGTAGAAGTGAATTTACAGATTTACATTTTGCTTTCTTGTGGAAAAGTACTTTTTACAAGTGCTGTTTCATAGATGTGAAACCATGTTTAAACATTTCTCAAAAAAGCATGTATTTTAAAGTTTGTAGTTTCATTTTAACATTTATGTTGTTCTTTTCAAAATTGAAATGTAGAAGTGAATTTACAGATTTACATTTTGCTTTCATGTGGAAAAGTACTTTTTACAAGTGCTGTTTCATAGATGTGAAACCATGTTTAAACGTTTCTCAAAAAAGCATGTATTTTAATGTTTGTAGTTTCATTTTAACAGTTATGTTATTCTTTTCAAATTTGAAATGTAGAAGTGAATTTACAGATTTACATTTTGCTTTCTTTTAGAAAAGTTCTTTTTACAAGTGCTGTTTCATAGATGTGAAACCATGTTTAAACATTTCTCAAAAAAGCATGTATTTTAATGTTTGTAGTTTCATTTTAACATTTATGTTGTTCTTTTCAAAATTGAAATGTAGAAGTGAATTTACAGATCTACATTTTGTTTTCTTGTAGAAAAGTGCTTTTTACATGTGCTGTTTCATGATGTGAAATCATGTTTAAACATTTCACAAAAAAGCATGTATTTTATTGTTTGTAGTTTCATTTAAACATTTATGTTATTCTTTTCAAATTTGAAATGTAGAAGTGAATTTACAGATTTACATTTTGCTTTCTTGTGGAAAAGTACTTTTTACAAGTGCTGTTTCATAGATGTGAAACCATGTTTAAACATTTCTCAAAAAAGCATGTATTTTAATGTTTGTAGTTTCATTTTAACATTTATGTTATTCCTTTCAAAATTGAAATGTAGAAGTGAATTTACAGGTCTACATTTTTTTTCTTGTAGAAAAGTACTTTTTACGTGCTGTTTCATTGATGTGAAACCATGTTTAAATATTTCTCAAAAAAGCATGTATTTTAATGTTTGTAGTTTCATTTTAACATATATGTTATTCTTTTCAAAATTGAAATGTGGAAGTGAATTTATGCATCCTCATTTTGATTTCTTTTAGAAAAGTACTTTTTACAAGTGCTGTTTCATAGATGTGAAATCATGTTTAAACATTTCTCAAAAAAGCATGTATTTTAATGTTTGTAGTTTCATTTTAACATTTATGTTATTCTTTTCAAATTTGAAATGTAGAAGTGAATTTACAGATTTACATTTTGCTTTCTTGTGGAAAAGTACTTTTTACAAGTGCTGTTTCATAGATGTGAAACCATGTTTAAACATTTCTCAAAAAAGCATGTATTTTAATGTTTGTAGTTACATTTTAACATTTATGTTGTTCTTTTCAAAATTGAAATGTAGAAGTGAATTTACAGATCTACATTTTGTTTTCTTGTAGAAAAGTGCTTTTTACCTGTGCTGTTTCATTGATGTGAAATCATGTTTAAACATTTCACAAAAAAGCATGTATTTTATTGTTTGTAGTTTCATTTTAACATTTATCTTATTATTTTCAAATTTGAAATGTAGAAGTGAATATAAAGATTTACATTTTGCTTTCTTGTGGAAAAGTACTTTTTGCAAGTGCAGTTTCATAGATGTGAAAACATGTTTAAACATTTCTCAAATAAGCATGTATTTTAATGTTTGTAGTTTCATTTTAACATTTATGTTGTTCTTTTCAAAATTGAAATGTAGAAGTGAATTTACAGATCTACATTTTGTTTTCTTGTAGAAAAGTGCTTTTTACCTGTGCTGTTTCATTGATGTCAAATCATGTTTAAACATTACTCAAAAAAGCATGTATTTTATGTTTGTACTTTCATTTTAACATTTATGTTGTTCTTTTCAAAATTGAAATGTAGAAGTGAATTTACAGATCAACATTTTGTTTTCTTGTAGAAAAGTGCTTTTTACCTGTGCTGTTTCATTGATGTGAAATCATGTTTAAACATTACTCAAAAAAGCATGTATTTTAATATTTGTAGTTTCATTTTAACATTTATGTAGTTGTTTTCAAAATTGAAATGTAGGTGAATTTACAGATTTACATTTTGCTTTCTTGTGGAAAAGTACTTTTTACAAGTGCTGTTTCATAGATGTGAAACCATGTTTAAACATTTCTCAAAAAAGCATGTATTTTAATGTTTGTAGTTTCATTTTAACATTTATGTTGTTCTTTTCAAAATTGAAATGTAGAAGTGAATTTACAGATCTACATTTTGTTTTCTTGTAGAAAAGTGCTTTTTACCTGTGCTGTTTCATTGATGCCAAATCATGTTTAAACATTACTCAAAAAAGCATGTATTTTATTGTTTGTAGTTTCATTTTAACATTTATGTTATTCTTTTCAAATTTGTAATGTAGAAGTGAATTTACAGATTTACATTTTGCTTTCTTGTGGAAAAGTACTTTTTACAAGTGCTGTTTCATAGATGTGAAACCATGTTTAAACATTTCTCAAAAAAGCATGTATTTTAATGTTTGTAGTTTCATTTTAACATTTATGTTGTTCTTTTCAAAATTGAAATGTAGAAGTGAATTTACAGATTTACATTTTGCTTTCTTGTGGAAAAGTACTTTTTACAAGTGCTGTTTCATAGATGTGAAACCATGTTTAAACATTTCTCAAAAAAGCATGTATTTTAATGTTTGTAGTTTCATTTTAACATTTATGTTGTTCTTTTCAAAATTGAAATGTAGAAGTGAATTTACAGATCTACATTTTGTTTTCTTGTAGAAAAGTGCTTTTTACCTGTGCTGTTTCATTGATGCCAAATCATGTTTAAACATTACTCAAAAAAGCATGTATTTTATTGTTTGTAGTTTCATTTTAACATTTATGTTATTCTTTTCAAATTTGTAATGTAGAAGTGAATTTACAGATTTACATTTTGCTTTCTTGTGGAAAAGTACTTTTTACAAGTGCTGTTTCATAGATGTGAAACCATGTTTAAACATTTCTCAAAAAAGCATGTATTTTAATGTTTGTAGTTTCATTTTAACATTTATGTTATTCTTTTCAAAATTGAAATGTAGAAGTGAATTTACAGATCTACATTTTGCTTTCTTTTAGAAAAGTTCTTTTTACAAGTGCTGTTTCATAGATGTGAAATCATGTTTAAACATTTCACAAAAAAGCATTTATTTTATTGTTTGTAGTTTCATTTTAACATTTATGTTGTTCTTTTCAAAATTGAAATGTAGAAGTGAATTTACAGATTTACATTTTGCTTTCATGTGGAAAAGTACTTTTTACAAGTGCTGTTTCATAGATGTGAAACCATGTTTAAACGTTTCTCAAAAAAGCATGTATTTTAATGTTTGTAGTTTCATTTTAACAGTTATGTTATTCTTTTCAAATTTGAAATGTAGAAGTGAATTTACAGATTTACATTTTGCTTTCTTTTAGAAAAGTTCTTTTTACAAGTGCTGTTTCATAGATGTGAAACCATGTTTAAACATTTCTCAAAAAAGCATGTATTTTAATGTTTGTAGTTTCATTTTAACATTTATGTTGTTCTTTTCAAAATGAAATGAGAAGTGAATTTACAGATCTACATTTTGTTTTCTTGTAGAAAAGTGCTTTTTACATGTGCTGTTTCATTGATGTGAAATCATGTTTAAATATTTCACAAAAAAGCATGTATTTTATTGTTTGTAGTTTCATTTTAACATTAATGTTATTATTTTCAAATTTGAAATGTAGAAGTGAATTTACAGATTTACATTTTGCTTTCTTGTGGAAAAGTACTTTTTACAAGTGCTGTTTCATAGATGTGAAACCATGTTTAAACATTTCTCAAAAAAGCATGTATTTTAATGTTTGTAGTTTCATTTTAACATTTATGTTGTTCTTTTCAAAATTGAAATGTAGAAGTGAATTTACAGATCTACATTTTGTTTTCTTGTAGAAAAGTGCTTTTTACCTGTGCTGTTTCATTGATGCCAAATCATGTTTAAACATTACTCAAAAAAGCATGTATTTTATTGTTTGTAGTTTCATTTTAACATTTATGTTATTCTTTTCAAATTTGTAATGTAGAAGTGAATTTACAGATTTACATTTTGCTTTCTTGTGGAAAAGTACTTTTTACAAGTGCTGTTTCATAGATGTGAAACCATGTTTAAACATTTCTCAAAAAAGCATGTATTTTAAAGTTTGTAGTTTCATTTTAACATTTATGTTGTTCTTTTCAAAATTGAAATGTAGAAGTGAATTTACAGATTTACATTTTGCTTTCATGTGGAAAAGTACTTTTTACAAGTGCTGTTTCATAGATGTGAAACCATGTTTAAACGTTTCTCAAAAAAGCATGTATTTTAATGTTTGTAGTTTCATTTTAACAGTTATGTTATTCTTTTCAAATTTGAAATGTAGAAGTGAATTTACAGATTTACATTTTGCTTTCTTTTAGAAAAGTTCTTTTTACAAGTGCTGTTTCATAGATGTGAAACCATGTTTAAACATTTCTCAAAAAAGCATGTATTTTAATGTTTGTAGTTTCATTTTAACATTTATGTTGTTCTTTTCAAAATTGAAATGTAGAAGTGAATTTACAGATCTACATTTTGTTTTCTTGTAGAAAAGTGCTTTTTACATGTGCTGTTTCATGATGTGAAATCATGTTTAAACATTTCACAAAAAAGCATGTATTTTATTGTTTGTAGTTTCATTTAAACATTTATGTTATTCTTTTCAAATTTGAAATGTAGAAGTGAATTTACAGATTTACATTTTGCTTTCTTGTGGAAAAGTACTTTTTACAAGTGCTGTTTCATAGATGTGAAACCATGTTTAAACATTTCTCAAAAAAGCATGTATTTTAATGTTTGTAGTTTCATTTTAACATTTATGTTATTCCTTTCAAAATTGAAATGTAGAAGTGAATTTACAGGTCTACATTTTTTTTCTTGTAGAAAAGTACTTTTTACGTGCTGTTTCATTGATGTGAAACCATGTTTAAATATTTCTCAAAAAAGCATGTATTTTAATGTTTGTAGTTTCATTTTAACATATATGTTATTCTTTTCAAAATTGAAATGTGGAAGTGAATTTATGCATCCTCATTTTGATTTCTTTTAGAAAAGTACTTTTTACAAGTGCTGTTTCATAGATGTGAAATCATGTTTAAACATTTCTCAAAAAAGCATGTATTTTAATGTTTGTAGTTTCATTTTAACATTTATGTTATTCTTTTCAAATTTGAAATGTAGAAGTGAATTTACAGATTTACATTTTGCTTTCTTGTGGAAAAGTACTTTTTACAAGTGCTGTTTCATAGATGTGAAACCATGTTTAAACATTTCTCAAAAAAGCATGTATTTTAATGTTTGTAGTTTCATTTTAACATTTATGTTGTTCTTTTCAAAATTGAAATGTAGAAGTGAATTTACAGATCAACATTTTGTTTTCTTGTAGAAAAGTGCTTTTTACCTGTGCTGTTTCATTGATGTGAAATCATGTTTAAACATTACTCAAAAAAGCATGTATTTTAATATTTGTACTTTCATTTTAACATTTATGTAGTTGTTTTCAAAATTGAAATGTAGAAGTGAATTTACAGATTTACATTTTGCTTTCTTGTGGAAAAGTACTTTTTACAAGTGCTGTTTCATAGATGTGAAACCATGTTTAAACATTTCTCAAAAAAGCATGTATTTTAATGTTTGTAGTTTCATTTTAACATTTATGTTGTTCTTTTCAAAATGAAATGAGAAGTGAATTTACAGATCTACATTTTGTTTTCTTGTAGAAAAGTGCTTTTTACATGTGCTGTTTCATTGATGTGAAATCATGTTTAAACATTACTCAAAAAAGCATGTATTTTAATATTTGTAGTTTCATTTTAACATTTATGTAGTTGTTTTCAAAATTGAAATGTAGGTGAATTTACAGATTTACATTTTGCTTTCTTGTGGAAAAGTACTTTTTACAAGTGCTGTTTCATAGATGTGAAACCATGTTTAAACATTTCTCAAAAAAGCATGTATTTTAATGTTTGTAGTTTCATTTTAACATTTATGTTGTTCTTTTCAAAATTGAAATGTAGAAGTGAATTTACAGATCAACATTTTGTTTTCTTGTAGAAAAGTGCTTTTTACCTGTGCTGTTTCATTGATGTGAAATCATGTTTAAACATTACTCAAAAAAGCATGTATTTTAATATTTGTAGTTTCATTTTAACATTTATGTAGTTGTTTTCAAATTTGAAATGTAGAAGTGAATTTACAGATTTACATTTTGCTTTCTTGTGGAAAAGTACTTTTTACGTGCTGTTTCATAGATGTGAAACCATGTTTAAACATTTCTCAAAAAAGCATGTATTTTAATGTTTGTAGTTACATTTTAACATTTATGTTGTTCTTTTCAAAATTGAAATGTAGAAGTGAATTTACAGATCTACATTTTGTTTTCTTGTAGAAAAGTGCTTTTTACCTGTGCTGTTTCATTGATGTCAAATCATGTTTAAACATTACTCAAAAAAGCATGTATTTTAATATTTGTAGTTTCATTTTAACATTTATGTAGTTGTTTTCAAAATTGAAATGTAGAAGTGAATTTACAGATTTACATTTTGCTTTCTTGTGGAAAAGTACTTTTTACAAGTGCTGTTTCATAGATGTGAAACCATGTTTAAACATTTCTCAAAAAAGCATGTATTTTAATGTTTGTAGTTTCATTTTAACATTTATGTTGTTCTTTTCAAAATGAAATGAGAAGTGAATTTACAGATCTACATTTTGTTTTCTTGTAGAAAAGTGCTTTTTACATGTGCTGTTTCATTGATGTGAAATCATGTTTAAATATTTCACAAAAAAGCATGTATTTTATTGTTTGTAGTTTCATTTTAACATTAATGTTATTATTTTCAAATTTGAAATGTAGAAGTGAATTTATAGATTTACATTTTGCTTTCTTGTGGAAAAGTACTTTTTACAAGTGCTGTTTCATAGATGTGAAACCATGTTTAAACATTTCTCAAAAAAGCATGTATTTTAATGTTTGTAGTTTCATTTTAACATTTATGTTGTTCTTTTCAAAATTGAAATGTAGAAGTGAATTTACAGATCTACATTTTGTTTTCTTGTAGAAAAGTGCTTTTTACCTGTGCTGTTTCATTGATGCCAAATCATGTTTAAACATTACCCAAAAAAGCATGTATTTTATTGTTTGTAGTTTCATTTTAACATTTATGTTATTCTTTTCAAATTTGTAATGTAGAAGTGAATTTACAGATTTACATTTTGCTTTCTTGTGGAAAAGTACTTTTTACAAGTGCTGTTTCATAGATGTGAAACCATGTTTAAACATTTCTCAAAAAAGCATGTATTTTAATGTTTGTAGTTTCATTTTAACATTTATGTTATTCTTTTCAAAATTGAAATGTAGAAGTGAATTTACAGATCTACATTTTGCTTTCTTTTAGAAAAGTTCTTTTTACAAGTGCTGTTTCATAGATGTGAAATCATGTTTAAACATTTCACAAAAAAGCATGTATTTTATTGTTTGTAGTTTCATTTTAACATTTATGTTATTCTTTTCAAAATTGAAATGTGGAAGTGAATTTATGCATCCTCATTTTGATTTCTTTTAGAAAAGTACTTTTTACAAGTGCTGTTTCATAGATGTGAAATCATGTTTAAACATTTCTCAAAAAAGCATGTATTTTAATGTTTGTAGTTTCATTTTAACATTTATGTTGTTCTTTTCAAAATTGATATGTAGAAGTGAATTTACAGATCTACATTTTTTTTTCTTGTAGAAAAGTACTTTTTACGTGCTGTTTCATTGATGTGAAACCATGTTTAAATATTTCTCAAAAAAGCATGTATTTTAATGTTTGTAGTTTCATTTTAACATTTATGTTATTCTTTTCAAAATTGAAATGTAGAAGTGAATTTACAGATTTACATTTTGCTTTCTTGTGGAAAAGTACTTATTACAAGTGCTGTTTCATAGATGTGAAACCATGTTTAAACGTTTCTCAAAAAAGCATGTATTTTAATGTTTGTAGTTTCATTTTAACATTTATGTTATTCTTTTCAAATTTGAAATGTAGAAGTGAATTTACAGATTTACATTTTGCTTTCTTTTAGAAAAGTTCTTTTTACAAGTGCTGTTTCATAGATGTGAAACCATGTATAAACATTTCTCAAAAAGGAATGTATTTTAATGTTTGTAGTTTCATTTTAACATTTATGTTGTTCTTTTCAAAATTGAAATGTAGAAGTGAATTTACAGATCTACATTTTGTTTTCTTGTAGAAAAGTGCTTTTTACATGTGCTGTTTCATGATGTGAAATCATGTTTAAACATTTCACAAAAAAGCATGTATTTTATTGTTTGTAGTTTCATTTAAACATTTATGTTATTCTTTTCAAATTTGAAATGTAGAAGTGAATTTACAGATTTACATTTTGCTTTCTTGTGGAAAAGTACTTTTTACAAGTGCTGTTTCATAGATGTGAAACCATGTTTAAACATTTCTCAAAAAAGCATGTATTTTAATGTTTGTAGTTTCATTTTAACATTTATGTTATTCCTTTCAAAATTGAAATGTAGAAGTGAATTTACAGATCGACATTTTTTTTTCTTGTAGAAAAGTACTTTTTACGTGCTGTTTCATTGATGTGAAACCATGTTTAAATATTTCTCAAAAAAGCATGTATTTTAATGTTTGTAGTTTCATTTTAACATTTATGTTATTCTTTTCAAAATTGAAATGTGGAAGTGAATTTATGCATCCTCATTTTGATTTCTTTTAGAAAAGTACTTTTTACAAGTGCTGTTTCATAGATGTGAAATCATGTTTAAACATTTCTCAAAAAAGCATGTATTTTAATGTTTGTAGTTTCATTTTAACATTTATGTTATTCTTTTCAAATTTGAAATGTAGAAGTGAATTTACAGATTTACATTTTGCTTTCTTGTGGAAAAGTACTTTTTACAAGTGTTGTTTCATAGATGTGAAACCATGTTTAAACATTTCTCAAAAAAGCATGTATTTTAATGTTTGTAGTTTCATTTTAACATTTATGTTATTCTTTTCAAAATTGAAATGTAGAAGTGAATTTACAGATCGACATTTTGTTTTCTTGTAAAAAAGTACTTTTTACAAGTGCTGTTTCATAGATGTGAAATCATGTTTAAACATTTCTCAAAAAAGCATGTATTTTATTGTTTGTAGTTTCATTTTAACATTAATGTTATTCTTTTCAAAATTGAATATGTAGAAGTGAATTTATGCATCCTCATTTTGCTTTCTTTTAGAAAAGTACTTTTTACAAGTGCTGTTTCATAGATGTGAAACCATGTTTAAACATTACTCAAAAAAGCATGTATTTTTTGTTTGTACTTTCATTTTAACATTTATGTTATTCTTTTCAAATTTGAAATGTAGATGTGAATTTACAGATTTACATTTTGCTTTCTTGTGGAAAAGTACTTTTTACAAGTGCTGTTTCATAGATGTGAAACCATGTTTAAACATTTCTCAAAAAAGCATGTATTTTAATGTTTGTAGTTTCATTTTAACATTTATGTTGTTCTTTTCAAAATTGAAATGTAGAAGTGAATTTACAGATCAACATTTTGTTTTCTTGTAGAAAAGTGCTTTTTACCTGTGCTGTTTCATTGATGTGAAATCATGTTTAAACATTTCTCAAAAAAGCATGTATTTTAGTGTTTGTAGTTTCATTTTAACATTTATGTTATTCCTTTCAAAATTGAAATGTAGAAGTGAATTTACAGATCTACATTTTTTTTTTCTTGTAGAAAAGTACTTTTTACGTGCTGTTTCATTGATGTGAAACCATGTTTAAATATTTCACAAAAAAGCATGTATTTTAATGTTTGTAGTTTCATTTTAACATTTATGTTATTCTTTTCAAAATTGAAATGTGGAAGTGAATTTATGCATCCTCATTTTGATTTCTTTTAGAAAAGTACTTTTTACAAGTGCTGTTTCATAGATGTGAAATCATGTTTAAACATTTCTCAAAAAAGCATGTATTTTAATGTTTGTAGTTTCATTTTAACATTTATGTTATTCTTTTCAAATTTGAAATGTAGAAGTGAATTTACAGATTTACATTTTGCTTTCTTGTGGAAAAGTACTTTTTACAAGTGTTGTTTCATAGATGTGAAACCATGTTTAAACATTTCTCAAAAAAGCATGTATTTTAATGTTTGTAGTTTCATTTTAACATTTATGTTATTCTTTTCAAAATTGAAATGTAGAAGTGAATTTACAGATCGACATTTTGTTTTCTTGTAAAAAAGTACTTTTTACAAGTGCTGTTTCATAGATGTGAAATCATGTTTAAACATTTCTCAAAAAAGCATGTATTTTATTGTTTGTAATTTCATTTTAACATTAATGTTATTCTTTTCAAAATTGAATATGTAGAAGTGAATTTATGCATCCTCATTTTGCTTTCTTTTAGAAAAGTACTTTTTACAAGTGCTGTTTCATAGATGTGAAACCATGTTTAAACATTACTCAAAAAAGCATGTATTTTTTGTTTGTACTTTCATTTTAACATTTATGTTATTCTTTTCAAATTTGAAATGTAGATGTGAATTTACACATTTACATTTTGCTTTCTTGTGGAAAAGTACTTTTTACAAGTGCTGTTTCATAGATGTGAAACCATGTTTAAACATTTCTCAAAAAAGCATGTATTTTAATGTTTGTAGTTTCATTTTAACATTTATGTTGTTCTTTTCAAAATTGAAATGTAGAAGTGAATTTACAGATCAACATTTTGTTTTCTTGTAGAAAAGTGCTTTTTACCTGTGCTGTTTCATTGATGTGAAATCATGTTTAAACATTACTCAAAAAAGCATGTATTTTAATATTTGTACTTTCATTTTAACATTTATGTAGTTGTTTTCAAAATTGAAATGTAGAAGTGAATTTACAGATTTACATTTTGCTTTCTTGTGGAAAAGTACTTTTTACAAGTGCTGTTTCATAGATGTGAAACCATGTTTAAACATTTCTCAAAAAAGCATGTATTTTAATGTTTGTAGTTTCATTTTAACATTTATGTTGTTCTTTTCAAAATTGAAATGTAGAAGTGAATTTACAGATCAACATTTTGTTTTCTTGTAGAAAAGTGCTTTTTACCTGTGCTGTTTCATTGATGTGAAATCATGTTTAAACATTACTCAAAAAAGCATGTATTTTAATATTTGTACTTTCATTTTAACATTTATGTAGTTGTTTTCAAAATTGAAATGTAGAAGTGAATTTACAGATTTACATTTTGCTTTCTTGTGGAAAAGTACTTTTTACAAGTGCTGTTTCATAGATGTGAAACCATGTTTAAACATTTCTCAAAAAAGCATGTATTTTAATGTTTGTAGTTTCATTTTAACATTTATGTTGTTCTTTTCAAAATGAAATGAGAAGTGAATTTACAGATCTACATTTTGTTTTCTTGTAGAAAAGTGCTTTTTACATGTGCTGTTTCATTGATGTGAAATCATGTTTAAACATTACTCAAAAAAGCATGTATTTTAATATTTGTAGTTTCATTTTAACATTTATGTAGTTGTTTTCAAAATTGAAATGTAGGTGAATTTACAGATTTACATTTTGCTTTCTTGTGGAAAAGTACTTTTTACAAGTGCTGTTTCATAGATGTGAAACCATGTTTAAACATTTCTCAAAAAAGCATGTATTTTAATGTTTGTAGTTTCATTTTAACATTTATGTTGTTCTTTTCAAAATTGAAATGTAGAAGTGAATTTACAGATCAACATTTTGTTTTCTTGTAGAAAAGTGCTTTTTACCTGTGCTGTTTCATTGATGTGAAATCATGTTTAAACATTACTCAAAAAAGCATGTATTTTAATATTTGTAGTTTCATTTTAACATTTATGTAGTTGTTTTCAAATTTGAAATGTAGAAGTGAATTTACAGATTTACATTTTGCTTTCTTGTGGAAAAGTACTTTTTACGTGCTGTTTCATAGATGTGAAACCATGTTTAAACATTTCTCAAAAAAGCATGTATTTTAATGTTTGTAGTTACATTTTAACATTTATGTTGTTCTTTTCAAAATTGAAATGTAGAAGTGAATTTACAGATCTACATTTTGTTTTCTTGTAGAAAAGTGCTTTTTACCTGTGCTGTTTCATTGATGTCAAATCATGTTTAAACATTACTCAAAAAAGCATGTATTTTAATATTTGTAGTTTCATTTTAACATTTATGTAGTTGTTTTCAAAATTGAAATGTAGAAGTGAATTTACAGATTTACATTTTGCTTTCTTGTGGAAAAGTACTTTTTACAAGTGCTGTTTCATAGATGTGAAACCATGTTTAAACATTTCTCAAAAAAGCATGTATTTTAATGTTTGTAGTTTCATTTTAACATTTATGTTGTTCTTTTCAAAATGAAATGAGAAGTGAATTTACAGATCTACATTTTGTTTTCTTGTAGAAAAGTGCTTTTTACATGTGCTGTTTCATTGATGTGAAATCATGTTTAAATATTTCACAAAAAAGCATGTATTTTATTGTTTGTAGTTTCATTTTAACATTAATGTTATTATTTTCAAATTTGAAATGTAGAAGTGAATTTATAGATTTACATTTTGCTTTCTTGTGGAAAAGTACTTTTTACAAGTGCTGTTTCATAGATGTGAAACCATGTTTAAACATTTCTCAAAAAAGCATGTATTTTAATGTTTGTAGTTTCATTTTAACATTTATGTTGTTCTTTTCAAAATTGAAATGTAGAAGTGAATTTACAGATCTACATTTTGTTTTCTTGTAGAAAAGTGCTTTTTACCTGTGCTGTTTCATTGATGCCAAATCATGTTTAAACATTACCCAAAAAAGCATGTATTTTATTGTTTGTAGTTTCATTTTAACATTTATGTTATTCTTTTCAAATTTGTAATGTAGAAGTGAATTTACAGATTTACATTTTGCTTTCTTGTGGAAAAGTACTTTTTACAAGTGCTGTTTCATAGATGTGAAACCATGTTTAAACATTTCTCAAAAAAGCATGTATTTTAATGTTTGTAGTTTCATTTTAACATTTATGTTATTCTTTTCAAAATTGAAATGTAGAAGTGAATTTACAGATCTACATTTTGCTTTCTTTTAGAAAAGTTCTTTTTACAAGTGCTGTTTCATAGATGTGAAATCATGTTTAAACATTTCACAAAAAAGCATGTATTTTATTGTTTGTAGTTTCATTTTAACATTTATGTTATTCTTTTCAAAATTGAAATGTGGAAGTGAATTTATGCATCCTCATTTTGATTTCTTTTAGAAAAGTACTTTTTACAAGTGCTGTTTCATAGATGTGAAATCATGTTTAAACATTTCTCAAAAAAGCATGTATTTTAATGTTTGTAGTTTCATTTTAACATTTATGTTGTTCTTTTCAAAATTGATATGTAGAAGTGAATTTACAGATCTACATTTTTTTTTCTTGTAGAAAAGTACTTTTTACGTGCTGTTTCATTGATGTGAAACCATGTTTAAATATTTCTCAAAAAAGCATGTATTTTAATGTTTGTAGTTTCATTTTAACATTTATGTTATTCTTTTCAAAATTGAAATGTAGAAGTGAATTTACAGATTTACATTTTGCTTTCTTGTGGAAAAGTACTTATTACAAGTGCTGTTTCATAGATGTGAAACCATGTTTAAACGTTTCTCAAAAAAGCATGTATTTTAATGTTTGTAGTTTCATTTTAACATTTATGTTTTTCTTTTCAAATTTGAAATGTAGAAGTGAATTTACAGATTTACATTTTGCTTTCTTTTAGAAAAGTTCTTTTTACAAGTGCTGTTTCATAGATGTGAAACCATGTATAAACATTTCTCAAAAAGGAATGTATTTTAATGTTTGTAGTTTCATTTTAACATTTATGTTGTTCTTTTCAAAATTGAAATGTAGAAGTGAATTTACAGATCTACATTTTGTTTTCTTGTAGAAAAGTGCTTTTTACATGTGCTGTTTCATGATGTGAAATCATGTTTAAACATTTCACAAAAAAGCATGTATTTTATTGTTTGTAGTTTCATTTAAACATTTATGTTATTCTTTTCAAATTTGAAATGTAGAAGTGAATTTACAGATTTACATTTTGCTTTCTTGTGGAAAAGTACTTTTTACAAGTGCTGTTTCATAGATGTGAAACCATGTTTAAACATTTCTCAAAAAAGCATGTATTTTAATGTTTGTAGTTTCATTTTAACATTTATGTTATTCCTTTCAAAATTGAAATGTAGAAGTGAATTTACAGATCGACATTTTTTTTTCTTGTAGAAAAGTACTTTTTACGTGCTGTTTCATTGATGTGAAACCATGTTTAAATATTTCTCAAAAAAGCATGTATTTTAATGTTTGTAGTTTCATTTTAACATTTATGTTATTCTTTTCAAAATTGAAATGTGGAAGTGAATTTATGCATCCTCATTTTGATTTCTTTTAGAAAAGTACTTTTTACAAGTGCTGTTTCATAGATGTGAAATCATGTTTAAACATTTCTCAAAAAAGCATGTATTTTAATGTTTGTAGTTTCATTTTAACATTTATGTTGTTCTTTTCAAAATTGAAATGTAGAAGTGAATTTACAGATCTACATTTTGTTTTCTTGTAGAAAAGTGCTTTTTACATGTGCTGTTTCATTGATGTGAAATCATGTTTAAATATTTCACAAAAAAGCATGTATTTTATTGTTTGTAGTTTCATTTTAACATTAATGTTATTATTTTCAAATTTGAAATGTAGAAGTGAATTTATAGATTTACATTTTGCTTTCTTGTGGAAAAGTACTTTTTACAAGTGCTGTTTCATAGATGTGAAACCATGTTTAAACATTTCTCAAAAAAGCATGTATTTTAATGTTTGTAGTTTCATTTTAACATTTATGTTGTTCTTTTCAAAATTGAAATGTAGAAGTGAATTTACAGATCTACATTTTGTTTTCTTGTAGAAAAGTGCTTTTTACCTGTGCTGTTTCATTGATGCCAAATCATGTTTAAACATTACCCAAAAAAGCATGTATTTTATTGTTTGTAGTTTCATTTTAACATTTATGTTATTCTTTTCAAATTTGTAATGTAGAAGTGAATTTACAGATTTACATTTTGCTTTCTTGTGGAAAAGTACTTTTTACAAGTGCTGTTTCATAGATGTGAAACCATGTTTAAACATTTCTCAAAAAAGCATGTATTTTAATGTTTGTAGTTTCATTTTAACATTTATGTTATTCTTTTCAAAATTGAAATGTAGAAGTGAATTTACAGATCTACATTTTGCTTTCTTTTAGAAAAGTTCTTTTTACAAGTGCTGTTTCATAGATGTGAAATCATGTTTAAACATTTCACAAAAAAGCATGTATTTTATTGTTTGTAGTTTCATTTTAACATTTATGTTATTCTTTTCAAAATTGAAATGTGGAAGTGAATTTATGCATCCTCATTTTGATTTCTTTTAGAAAAGTACTTTTTACAAGTGCTGTTTCATAGATGTGAAATCATGTTTAAACATTTCTCAAAAAAGCATGTATTTTAATGTTTGTAGTTTCATTTTAACATTTATGTTGTTCTTTTCAAAATTGATATGTAGAAGTGAATTTACAGATCTACATTTTTTTTTCTTGTAGAAAAGTACTTTTTACGTGCTGTTTCATTGATGTGAAACCATGTTTAAATATTTCTCAAAAAAGCATGTATTTTAATGTTTGTAGTTTCATTTTAACATTTATGTTATTCTTTTCAAAATTGAAATGTAGAAGTGAATTTACAGATTTACATTTTGCTTTCTTGTGGAAAAGTACTTATTACAAGTGCTGTTTCATAGATGTGAAACCATGTTTAAACGTTTCTCAAAAAAGCATGTATTTTAATGTTTGTAGTTTCATTTTAACATTTATGTTTTTCTTTTCAAATTTGAAATGTAGAAGTGAATTTACAGATTTACATTTTGCTTTCTTTTAGAAAAGTTCTTTTTACAAGTGCTGTTTCATAGATGTGAAACCATGTATAAACATTTCTCAAAAAGGAATGTATTTTAATGTTTGTAGTTTCATTTTAACATTTATGTTGTTCTTTTCAAAATTGAAATGTAGAAGTGAATTTACAGATCTACATTTTGTTTTCTTGTAGAAAAGTGCTTTTTACATGTGCTGTTTCATGATGTGAAATCATGTTTAAACATTTCACAAAAAAGCATGTATTTTATTGTTTGTAGTTTCATTTAAACATTTATGTTATTCTTTTCAAATTTGAAATGTAGAAGTGAATTTACAGATTTACATTTTGCTTTCTTGTGGAAAAGTACTTTTTACAAGTGCTGTTTCATAGATGTGAAACCATGTTTAAACATTTCTCAAAAAAGCATGTATTTTAATGTTTGTAGTTTCATTTTAACATTTATGTTATTCCTTTCAAAATTGAAATGTAGAAGTGAATTTACAGATCGACATTTTTTTTTCTTGTAGAAAAGTACTTTTTACGTGCTGTTTCATTGATGTGAAACCATGTTTAAATATTTCTCAAAAAAGCATGTATTTTAATGTTTGTAGTTTCATTTTAACATTTATGTTATTCTTTTCAAAATTGAAATGTGGAAGTGAATTTATGCATCCTCATTTTGATTCTTTTAGAAAAGTACTTTTTACAAGTGCTGTTTCATAGATGTGAAATCATGTTTAAACATTTCTCAAAAAAGCATGTATTTTAATGTTTGTAGTTTCATTTTAACATTTATGTTATTCTTTTCAAATTTGAAATGTAGAAGTGAATTTACAGATTTACATTTTGCTTTCTTGTGGAAAAGTACTTTTTACAAGTGTTGTTTCATAGATGTGAAACCATGTTTAAACATTTCTCAAAAAAGCATGTATTTTAATGTTTGTAGTTTCATTTTAACATTTATGTTATTCCTTTCAAAATTGAAATGTAGAAGTGAATTTACAGATCGACATTTTTTTTTCTTGTAGAAAAGTACTTTTTACGTGCTGTTTCATTGATGTGAAACCATGTTTAAATATTTCTCAAAAAAGCATGTATTTTAATGTTTGTAGTTTCATTTTAACATTTATGTTATTCTTTTCAAAATTGAAATGTGGAAGTGAATTTATGCATCCTCATTTTGATTTCTTTTAGAAAAGTACTTTTTACCTGTGCTGTTTCATTGATGTGAAATCAGGTTTAAACATTACTCAAAAAAGCATGTATTTTAATGTTTGTAGTTTCATTTTAACATTTATGTTGTTCTTTTCAAAATTGAAATGTAGAAGTGAATTTACAGATCAACATTTTGTTTTCTTGTAGAAAAGTGCTTTTTACCTGTGCTGTTTCATTGATGTGAAATCATGTTTAAACATTACTCAAAAAAGCATGTATTTTAATATTTGTAGTTTCATTTTAACATTTATGTAGTTGTTTTCAAATTTGAAATGTAGAAGTGAATTTACAGATTTAAATTTTGCTTTCTTGTGGAAAAGTACTTTTTACGTGCTGTTTCATAGATGTGAAACCATGTTTAAACATTTCTCAAAAAAGCATGTATTTTAATGTTTGTAGTTACATTTTAACATTTATGTTGTTCTTTTCAAAATTGAAATGTAGAATTGAATTTACAGATCTACGTTTTGTTTTCTTGTAGAAAAGTGCTTTTTACCTGTGCTGTTTCATTGATGTCAAATCATGTTTAAACATTACTCAAAAAAGCATGTATTTTATGTTTGTAGTTTCATTTTAACATTTATGTTATTCTTTTCAAATTTGAAATGTAGAAGTGAATTTACAGATTTACATTTTGCTTTCTTGTGGAAAAGTACTTTTTACAAGTGCTGTTTCATAGATGTGAAACCATGTTTAAACATTTCTCAAAAAAGCATGTATTTTAATGTTTGTAGTTTCATTTTAACATTTATGTTGTTCTTTTCAAAATTGAAATGTAGAAGTGAATTTACAGATCAACATTTTGTTTTCTTGTAGAAAAGTGCTTTTTACCTGTGCTGTTTCATTGATGTGAAATCATGTTTAAACATTACTCAAAAAAGCATGTATTTTAATATTTGTAGTTTCATTTTAACATTTATGTAGTTGTTTTCAAAATTGAAATGTAGGTGAATTTACAGATTTACATTTTGCTTTCTTGTGGAAAAGTACTTTTTACAAGTGCTGTTTCATAGATGTGAAACCATGTTTAAACATTTCTCAAAAAAGCATGTATTTTAATGTTTGTAGTTTCATTTTAACATTTATGTTATTCTTTTCAAAATTGAAATGTAGAAGTGAATTTACAGATCTACATTTTGCTTTCTTTTAGAAAAGTTCTTTTTACAAGTGCTGTTTCATAGATGTGAAATCATGTTTAAACATTTCACAAAAAAGCATGTATTTTATTGTTTGTAGTTTCATTTTAACATTTATGTTATTCTTTTCAAAATTGAAATGTGGAAGTGAATTTATGCATCCTCATTTTGATTTCTTTTAGAAAAGTACTTTTTACAAGTGCTGTTTCATAGATGTGAAATCATGTTTAAACATTTCTCAAAAAAGCATGTATTTTAATGTTTGTAGTTTCATTTTAACATTTATGTTATTCTTTTCAAATTTGAAATGTAGAAGTGAATTTACAGATTTACATTTTGCTTTCTTGTGGAAAAGTACTTTTTACAAGTGTTGTTTCATAGATGTGAAACCATGTTTAAACATTTCTCAAAAAAGCATGTATTTTAATGTTTGTAGTTTCATTTTAACATTTATGTTATTCTTTTCAAAATTGAAATGTAGAAGTGAATTTACAGATCGACATTTTGTTTTCTTGTAAAAAAGTACTTTTTACAAGTGCTGTTTCATAGGTGAAATCATGTTTAAATATTTCACAAAAAAGCATGTATTTTATTGTTTGTAGTTTCATTTTAACATTTATGTTATTCTTTTCAAATTTGAAATGTAGAAGTGAATTTACAGATTTACATTTTGCTTTCTTGTGGAAAAGTACTTTTTACAATTGCTGTTTCATAGATGTGAAACCATGTTTAAACATTTTTTCAAAAAAGCATGTATTTTAATGTTTGTAGTTTCATTTTAACATTTATGTTATTCTTTTCAAAATTGAAATGTTAGAAGTGAATTTACGCATCCTCATTTTGCTTTATTTTAGAAAAGTACTTTTCACAAGTGCTGTTTCATTGATGTGAAATCATGTTTAAATATATCACAAAAAAGCATGTATTTTATTGTTTGTAGTTTCATTTTAACATTTATGTTAATATTTTCAAATTTGAAATATAGAACTGAATTTACAGATTTACATTTTGCTTTCATGTGGAAAAGTACTTTTTACAAGTGCTGTTTCATAGATGTGAAACCATGTTTAAACATTTCTCAAAAAAGCATGTATTTTATCGTTTGTAGTTTCATTTTAACATTTATGTTGTACTTTTCAAAATTGAAATGTAGAAGTGAATTTACAGATCTACATTTTGTTTTCTTGTAGAAAAGTGCTTTTTACCTGTGCTGTTTCATTGATGTCAAATCATGTTTAAACATTACTCAAAAAAGCATGTATTTTATTGTTTGTAGTTTCATTTTAACATTTATGTTATTCTTTTCAAATTTGAAATGTAGAAGTGAATTTACAGATTTACATTTTGCTTTCTTGTGGAAAAGTACTTTTTACAAGTGCTGTTTCATAGATGTGAAACCATGTTTAAACATTTCTCAAAAAAGCATGTATTTTAATGTTTGTAGTTTCATTTTAACATTATTGTTATTCTTTTCAAAATTGAATATGTGGAAGTGAATTTATGCATCCTCATTTTGCTTTCTTTTAGAAAAGTACTTTTTACAAGTGCTGTTTCATAGATGTGAAATCATCTTTAAATATTTCACAAAAAAGCATGTATTTTATTGTTTGTAGTTTCATTTTAACATTTATGTTATTATTTTCAAATTTGAAATGTAGAAGTGAATTTACAGATTTACATTTTGCTTTCTTGTGGAAAAGTACTTTTTACAAGTGCTGTTTCATAGATGTGAAAACATGTTTAAACATTTCTCAAAAAAGCATGTATTTTAATGTTTGTAGTTTCATTTTAACATTTATGTTGTTCTTTTCAAAATTGAAATGTAGAAGTGAATTTACAGATCTACATTTTGTTTTCTTGTAGAAAAGTGCTTTTTACCTGTGCTGTTTCATTGATGTCAAATCATGTTTAAACATTACTCAAAAAAGCATGTATTTTATGTTTGTAGTTTCATTTTAACATTTATGTTATTCTTTTCAAATTTAAAATGTAGAAGTGAATTTACAGATTTACATTTTGCTTTCTTGTGGAAAAGTACTTTTTACAAGTGCTGTTTCATAGATGTGAAACCATGTTTAAACATTTCTCAAAAAAGTATGTATTTTAATGTTTGTAGTTTCATTTTAACATTTATGTTGTTCTTTTCAAAATTGAAATGTAGAAGTGAATTTACAGATCAACATTTTGTTTTCTTGCAGAAAAGTGCTTTTTACCTGTGCTGTTTCATTGATGTGAAATCAGGTTTAAACATTACTCAAAAAAGCATGTATTTTAATGTTTGTAGTTTCATTTTAACATTTATGTTGTTCTTTTCAAAATTGAAATGTAGAAGTGAATTTACAGATCAACATTTTGTTTTCTTGTAGAAAAGTGCTTTTTACCTGTGCTGTTTCATTGATGTGAAATCATGTTTAAACATTACTCAAAAAAGCATGTATTTTAATATTTGTAGTTTCATTTTAACATTTATGTAGTTGTTTTCAAATTTGAAATGTAGAAGTGAATTTACAGATTTACATTTTGCTTTCTTGTGGAAAAGTACTTTTTACGTGCTGTTTCATAGATGTGAAACCATGTTTAAACATTTCTCAAAAAAGCATGTATTTTAATGTTTGTAGTTTCATTTTAACATTTATGTTGTTCTTTTCAAAATTGAAATGTAGAAGTGAATTTACAGATCTACATTTTGTTTTCTTGTAGAAAAGTGCTTTTTACCTGTGCTGTTTCATTGATGTGAAATCATGTTTAAACATTACTCAAAAAAGTATGTATTTTAATGTTTGTAGTTTCATTTTAACATTTATGTAGTTGTTTTCAAAATTGAAATGTAGAAGTGAATTTACAGATTTACATTTTGCTTTCTTGTGGAAAAGTACTTTTTACAAGTGCTGTTTCATAGATGTGAAACCATGTTTAAACATTTCTCAAAAAAGCATGTATTTTAATGTTTGTAGTTTCATTTTAACATTTATGTTGTTCTTTTCAAAATTGAAATGTAGAAGTGAATTTACAGATCTACATTTTGTTTTCTTGTAGAAAAGTGCTTTTTACCTGTGCTGTTTCATTGATGTGAAATCATGTTTAAACATTACTCAAAAAAGTATGTATTTTAATGTTTGTAGTTTCATTTTAACATTTATGTAGTTGTTTTCAAAATTGAAATGTAGAAGTGAATTTACAGATTTACATTTTGCTTTCTTGTGGAAAAGTACTTTTTACAAGTGCTGTTTCATAGATGTGAAACCATGTTTAAACATTTCTCAAAAAAGCATGTATTTTAATGTTTGTAGTTTCATTTTAACATTTATGTTATTCTTTTCAAAATTGAAATGTAGAAGTGAATTTACAGATCTACATTTTGCTTTCTTTTAGAAAAGTTCTTTTTACAAGTGCTGTTTCATAGATGTGAAATCATGTTTAAACATTTCACAAAAAAGCATGTATTTTATTGTTTGTAGTTTCATTTTAACATTTATGTTATTCTTTTCAAAATTGAAATGTGGAAGTGAATTTATGCATCCTCATTTTGATTTCTTTTAGAAAAGTACTTTTTACAAGTGCTGTTTCATAGATGTGAAATCATGTTTAAACATTTCTCAAAAAAGCATGTATTTTAATGTTTGTAGTTTCATTTTAACATTTATGTTATTCTTTTCAAAATTGAAATGTGGAAGTGAATTTATGCATCCTCATTTTGATTTCTTTTAGAAAAGTACTTTTTACGTGCTGTTTCATAGATGTGAAATCATGTTTAAACATTTCTCAAAAAAGCATGTATTTTAATGTTTGTAGTTTCATTTTAACATTTATGTTATTCTTTTCAAATTTGAAATGTAGAAGTGAATTTACAGATTTACATTTTGCTTTCTTGTGGAAAAGTACTTTTTACGTGCTGTTTCATAGATGTGAAACCATGTTTAAACATTTCTCAAAAAAGCATGTATTTTAATGTTTGTAGTTACATTTTAACATTTATGTTGTTCTTTTCAAAATTGAAATGTAGAAGTGAATTTACAGATCTACATTTTGTTTTCTTGTAGAAAAGTGCTTTTTACCTGTGCTGTTTCATTGATGTGAAATAATGTTTAAACATTTCACAAAAAAGCATGTATTTTATTGTTTGTAGTTTCATTTTAACATTTATGTTATTATTTTCAAATTTGAAATGTAGAAGTGAATATACAGATTTACATTTTGCTTTCTTGTGGAAAAGTACTTTTTGCAAGTGCTGTTTCATAGATGTGAAAACATGTTTAAACATTTCTCAAAAAAGCATGTATTTTAATGTTTGTAGTTTCATTTTAACATTTATGTTGTTCTTTTCAAAATTGAAATGTAGAAGTGACTTTACAGATCTACATTTTGTTTTCTTGTAGAAAAGTGCTTTTTACCTGTGCTGTTTCATTGATGTCAAATCATGTTTAAACATTACTCAAAAAAGCATGTATTTTATGTTTGTAGTTTCATTTTAACATTTATGTTATTCTTTTCAAATTTGAAATGTAGAAGTGAATTTACAGATTTACATTTTGCTTTCTTGTGGAAAAGTACTTTTTACAAGTGCTGTTTCATAGATGTGAAACCATGTTTAAACATTTCTCAAAAAAGCATGTATTTTAATGTTTGTAGTTTCATTTTAACATTTATGTTGTTCTTTTCAAAATTGAAATGTAGAAGTGAATTTACAGATCAACATTTTGTTTTCTTGTAGAAAAGTGCTTTTTACCTGTGCTGTTTCATTGATGTGAAATCATGTTTAAACATTACTCAAAAAAGCATGTATTTTAATATTTGTAGTTTCATTTTAACATTTATGTAGTTGTTTTCAAAATTGAAATGTAGGTGAATTTACAGATTTACATTTTGCTTTCTTGTGGAAAAGTACTTTTTACAAGTGCTGTTTCATAGATGTGAAACCATGTTTAAACATTTCTCAAAAAAGCATGTATTTTAATGTTTGTAGTTTCATTTTAACATTTATGTTGTCCTTTTCAAAATGAAATGAGAAGTGAATTTGCAGATCTACATTTTGTTTTCTTGTAGAAAAGTGCTTTTTACATGTGCTGTTTCATTGATGTGAAATCATGTTTAAATATTTCACAAAAAAGCATGTATTTTATTGTTTGTAGTTTCATTTTAACATTTATGTTATTCTTTTCAAATTTGTAATGTAGAAGTGAATTTACAGATTTACATTTTGCTTTCTTGTGGAAAAGTACTTTTTACAAGTGCTGTTTCATAGATGTGAAACCATGTTTAAACATTTCTCAAAAAAGCATGTATTTTAATGTTTGTAGTTTCATTTTAACATTTATGTTGTTCTTTTCAAAATTGAAATGTAGGAGTGAATTTACAGATTTACATTTTGCTTTCTTGTGGAAAAGTACTTTTTACGTGCTGTTTCATAGATGTGAAACCATGTTTAAACGTTTCTCAAAAAAGCATGTATTTTAATGTTTGTAGTTTCATTTTAACATTTATGTTATTCTTTTCAAATTTGAAATGTAGAAGTGAATTTACAGATTTACATTTTGCTTTCTTGTGGAAAAGTACTTTTTGCAAGTGCTGTTTCATAGATGTGAAAACATGTTTAAACATTTCTCAAAAAAGCATGTATTTTAATGTTTGTAGTTTCATTTTAACATTTATGTTGTTCTTTTCAAAATTGAAATGTAGAAGTGAATTTACAGATCTACATTTTGTTTTCTTGTAGAAAAGTGCTTTTTACCTGTGCTGTTTCATTGATGTCAAATCATGTTTAAATATTTCACAAAAAAGCATGTATTTTATTGTTTGTAGTTTCATTTTAACATTAATGTTATTATTTTCAAATTTGAAATGTAGAAGTGAATTTACAGATTTACATTTTGCTTTCTTGTGGAAAAGTACTTTTTACAAGTGCTGTTTCATAGATGTGAAACCATGTTTAAACATTTCTCAAAAAAGCATGTATTTTAATGTTTGTAGTTTCATTTTAACATTTATGTTGTTCTTTTCAAAATTGAAATGTAGAAGTGAATTTACAGATCTACATTTTGTTTTCTTGTAGAAAAGTGCTTTTTACCTGTGCTGTTTCATTGATGTGAAATCATGTTTAAACATTACTCAAAAAAGCATGTATTTTAATATTTGTAGTTTCATTTTAACATTTATGTAGTTGTTTTCAAAATTGAAATGTAGAAGTGAATTTACAGATCTACATTTTGTTTTCTTGTAGAAAAGTGCTTTTTACCTGTGCTGTTTCATATATGTGAAACCATGTTTAAACATTTCTCAAAAAAGCATGTATTTTAATGTTTGTAGTTCATTTTAACATTAATGTTATTCTTTTCAAAATTGAATATGTAGAAGTGAATTTATGCATCCTCATTTTGCTTTCTTTTAGAAAAGTACTTTTTACAAGTGCTGTTTCATAGATGTGAAATCATGTTTAAACATTTCTCAAAAAAGCATGTATTTTAATGTTTGTAGTTTCATTTTAACATTTATGTTATTCTTTTCAAATTTGAAATGTAGAAGTGAATTTACAGATTTACATTTTGCTTTCTTGTGGAAAAGTACTTTTTACGTGCTGTTTCATAGATGTGAAACCATGTTTAAACATTTCTCAAAAAAGCATGTATTTTAATGTTTGTAGTTACATTTTAACATTTATGTTGTTCTTTTCAAAATTGAAATGTAGAAGTGAATTTACAGATCTACATTTTGTTTTCTTGTAGAAAAGTGCTTTTTACCTGTGCTGTTTCATTGATGTGAAATCATGTTTAAACATTTCAGAAAAAAGCATGTATTTTATTGTTTGTCGTTTCATTTTAACATTTATGTTATTATTTTCAAATTTGAAATGTAGAAGTGAATATACAGATTTACATTTTGCTTTCTTGTGGAAAAGTACTTTTTGCAAGTGCTGTTTCATAGATGTGAAAACATGTTTAAACATTTCTCAAAAAAGCATGTATTTTAATGTTTGTAGTTTCATTTTAACATTTATGTTGTTCTTTTCAAAATTGAAATGTAGAAGTGAATTTACAGATCTACATTTTGTTTTCTTGTAGAAAAGTGCTTTTTAACTGTGCTGTTTCATTGATGTCAAATCATGTTTAAACATTAATCAAAAAAGCATGTATTTTATGTTTGTAGTTTCATTTTAACATTTATGTTATTCTTTTCAAATTTGAAATGTAGAAGTGAATTTACAGATTTACATTTTGCTTTCTTGTGGAAAAGTACTTTTTACAAGTGCTGTTTCATAGATGTGAAACCATGTTTAAACATTTCTCAAAAAAGCATGTATTTTAATATTTGTAGTTTCATTTTAACATTTATGTAGTTGTTTTCAAAATTGAAATGTAGGTGAATTTACAGATTTACATTTTGCTTTCTTGTGGAAAAGTACTTTTTACAAGTGCTGTTTCATAGATGTGAAACCATGTTTAAACATTTCTCAAAAAAGCATGTATTTTAATGTTTGTAGTTTCATTTTAACATTTATGTTGTTCTTTTCAAAATGAAATGAGAAGTGAATTTACAGATCTACATTTTGTTTTCTTGTAGAAAAGTGCTTTTTACATGTGCTGTTTCATTGATGTGAAATCATGTTTAAATATTTCACAAAAAAGCATGTATTTTATTGTTTGTAGTTTCATTTTAACATTAATGTTATTATTTTCAAATTTGAAATGTAGAAGTGAATTTACAGATTTACATTTTGCTTTCTTGTGGAAAAGTACTTTTTACAAGTGCTGTTTCATAGATGTGAAACCATGTTTAAACATTTCTCAAAAAAGCATGTATTTTAATGTTTGTAGTTTCATTTTAACATTTATGTTGTTCTTTTCAAAATTGAAATGTAGAAGTGAATTTCCAGATCTACATTTTGTTTTCTTGTAGAAAAGTGCTTTTTACCTGTGCTGTTTCATTGATGCCAAATCATGTTTAAACATTACTCAAAAAAGCATGTATTTTATTGTTTGTAGTTTCATTTTAACATTTATGTTATTCTTTTCAAATTTGTAATGTAGAAGTGAATTTACAGATTTACATTTTGCTTTCTTGTGGAAAAGTACTTTTTACAAGTGCTGTTTCATAGATGTGAAACCATGTTTAAACATTTCTCAAAAAAGCATGTATTTTAATGTTTGTAGTTTCATTTTAACATTTATGTTGTTCTTTTCAAAATTGAAATGTAGAAGTGAATTTACAGATTTACATTTTGCTTTCTTGTGGAAAAGTACTTTTTACAAGTGCTGTTTCATAGATGTGAAACCATGTTTAAACGTTTCTCAAAAAAGAATGTATTTTAATGTTTGTAGTTTCATTTTAACATTTATGTTATTCTTTTCAAATTTGAAATGTAGAAGTGAATTTACAGATTTACATTTTGCTTTCTTTTAGAAAAGTTCTTTTTACAAGTGCTGTTTCATAGATGTGAAACCATGTATAAACATTTCTCAAAAAGGAATGTATTTTAATGTTTGTAGTTTCATTTTAACATTTATGTTGTTCTTTTCAAAATTGAAATGTAGAAGTGAATTTACAGATCTACATTTTGTTTTCTTGTAGAAAAGTGCTTTTTACATGTGCTGTTTCATGATGTGAAATCATGTTTAAACATTTCACAAAAAAAGCATGTATTTTATTGTTTGTAGTTTCATTTAAACATTTATGTTATTCTTTTCAAATTTGAAATGTAGAAGTGAATTTACAGATTTACATTTTGCTTTCTTGTGGAAAAGTACTTTTTACAAGTGCTTTCATAGATGTGAAACCATGTTTAAACATTTCTCAAAAAAGCATGTATTTTAATGTTTGTAGTTACATTTTAAAATTTATGTTGTTCTTTTCAAAATTGAAATGTAGAAGTGAATTTACAGATCTACATTTTGTTTTCTTGTAGAAAAGTGCTTTTTACCTGTGCTGTTTCATTGATGTGAAATCATGTTTAAACATTTCACAAAAAAGCATGTATTTTATTGTTTGTAGTTTCATTTTAACATTTATGTTATTATTTTCAAATTTGAAATGTAGAAGTGAATATACAGTTACATTTTGCTTTCTTGTGGAAAAGTACTTTTTGCAAGTGCTGTTTCATAGATGTGAAACCATGTTTAAACATTTCTCAAAAAAGCATGTATTTTAATGTTTGTAGTTTCATTTTAACATTTATGTTGTTCTTTTCAAAATTGAAATGTAGAAGTGAATTTACAGATCTACATTTTGTTTTCTTGTAGAAAAGTGCTTTTTACCTGTGCTGTTTCATTGATGTGAAATCATGTTTAAATATTTCACAAAAAAGCATGTATTTTATTGTTTGTAGTTTCATTTTAACATTAATGTTATTATTTTCAAATTTGTAATGTAGAAGTGAATTTACAGATTTACATTTTGCTTTCTTGTGGAAAAGTACCTTTTACAAGTGCTGTTTCATAGATGTGAAACCATGTTTAAACATTTCTCAAAAAAGCATGTATTTTAATGTTTGTAGTTTCATTTTAACATTTATGTTATTCTTTTCAAAATTGAAATGTAGAAGTGAATTTACAGATCTACATTTTGCTTTCTTTTAGAAAAGTTCTTTTTACAAGTGCTGTTTCATAGATGTGAAATCATGTTTAAACATTTCACAAAAAAGCATTTATTTTATTGTTTGTAGTTTCATTTTAACATTTATGTTGTTCTTTTCAAAATTGAAATGTAGAAGTGAATTTACAGATTTACATTTTGCTTTCATGTGGAAAAGTACTTTTTACAAGTGCTGTTTCATAGATGTGAAACCATGTTTAAACGTTTCTCAAAAAAGCATGTATTTTAATGTTTGTAGTTTCATTTTAACAGTTATGTTATTCTTTTCAAATTTGAAATGTAGAAGTGAATTTACAGATTTACATTTTGCTTTCTTTTAGAAAAGTTCTTTTTACAAGTGCTGTTTCATAGATGTGAAACCATGTTTAAACATTTCTCAAAAAAGCATGTATTTTAATGTTTGTAGTTTCATTTTAACATTTATGTTGTTCTTTTCAAAATTGAAATGTAGAAGTGAATTTACAGATCTACATTTTGTTTTCTTGTAGAAAAGTGCTTTTTACCTGTGCTGTTTCATTGATGCCAAATCATGTTTAAACATTACTCAAAAAAGCATGTATTTTATTGTTTGTAGTTTCATTTTAACATTTATGTTATTCTTTTCAAATTTGTAATGTAGAAGTGAATTTACAGATTTACATTTTGCTTTCTTGTGGAAAAGTACTTTTTACAAGTGCTGTTTCATAGATGTGAAACCATGTTTAAACATTTCTCAAAAAAGCATGTATTTTAAAGTTTGTAGTTTCATTTTAACATTTATGTTGTTCTTTTCAAAATTGAAATGTAGAAGTGAATTTACAGATTTACATTTTGCTTTCATGTGGAAAAGTACTTTTTACAAGTGCTGTTTCATAGATGTGAAACCATGTTTAAACGTTTCTCAAAAAAGCATGTATTTTAATGTTTGTAGTTTCATTTTAACAGTTATGTTATTCTTTTCAAATTTGAAATGTAGAAGTGAATTTACAGATTTACATTTTGCTTTCTTTTAGAAAAGTTCTTTTTACAAGTGCTGTTTCATAGATGTGAAACCATGTTTAAACATTTCTCAAAAAAGCATGTATTTTAATGTTTGTAGTTTCATTTTAACATTTATGTTGTTCTTTTCAAAATTGAAATGTAGAAGTGAATTTACAGATCTACATTTTGTTTTCTTGTAGAAAAGTGCTTTTTACATGTGCTGTTTCATGATGTGAAATCATGTTTAAACATTTCACAAAAAAGCATGTATTTTATTGTTTGTAGTTTCATTTAAACATTTATGTTATTCTTTTCAAATTTGAAATGTAGAAGTGAATTTACAGATTTACATTTTGCTTTCTTGTGGAAAAGTACTTTTTACAAGTGCTGTTTCATAGATGTGAAACCATGTTTAAACATTTCTCAAAAAAGCATGTATTTTAATGTTTGTAGTTTCATTTTAACATTTATGTTATTCCTTTCAAAATTGAAATGTAGAAGTGAATTTACAGGTCTACATTTTTTTTCTTGTAGAAATGTACTTTTTACGTGCTGTTTCATTGATGTGAAACCATGTTTAAATATTTCTCAAAAAAGCATGTATTTTAATGTTTGTAGTTTCATTTTAACATATATGTTATTCTTTTCAAAATTGAAATGTGGAAGTGAATTTATGCATCCTCATTTTGATTTCTTTTAGAAAAGTACTTTTTACAAGTGCTGTTTCATAGATGTGAAATCATGTTTAAACATTTCTCAAAAAAGCATGTATTTTAATGTTTGTAGTTTCATTTTAACATTTATGTTATTCTTTTCAAATTTGAAATGTAGAAGTGAATTTACAGATTTACATTTTGCTTTCTTGTGGAAAAGTACTTTTTACAAGTGCTGTTTCATAGATGTGAAACCATGTTTAAACATTTCTCAAAAAAGCATGTATTTTAATGTTTGTAGTTACATTTTAACATTTATGTTGTTCTTTTCAAAATTGAAATGTAGAAGTGAATTTACAGTTCTACATTTTGTTTTCTTGTAGAAAAGTGCTTTTTACCTGTGCTGTTTCATTGATGTGAAATCATGTTTAAACATTTCACAAAAAAGCATGTATTTTATTGTTTGTAGTTTCATTTTAACATTTATCTTATTATTTTCAAATTTGAAATGTAGAAGTGAATATAAAGATTTACATTTTGCTTTCTTGTGGAAAAGTACTTTTTGCAAGTGCAGTTTCATAGATGTGAAAACATGTTTAAACATTTCTCAAATAAGCATGTATTTTAATGTTTGTAGTTTCATTTTAACATTTATGTTGTTCTTTTCAAAATTGAAATGTAGAAGTGAATTTACAGATCTACATTTTGTTTTCTTGTAGAAAAGTGCTTTTTACCTGTGCTGTTTCATTGATGTCAAATCATGTTTAAACATTACTCAAAAAAGCATGTATTTTATGTTTGTACTTTCATTTTAACATTTATGTTGTTCTTTTCAAAATTGAAATGTAGAAGTGAATTTACAGATCAACATTTTGTTTTCTTGTAGAAAAGTGCTTTTTACCTGTGCTGTTTCATTGATGTGAAATCATGTTTAAACATTACTCAAAAAAGCATGTATTTTAATATTTGTAGTTTCATTTTAACATTTATGTAGTTGTTTTCAAAATTGAAATGTAGGTGAATTTACAGATTTACATTTTGCTTTCTTGTGGAAAAGTACTTTTTACAAGTGCTGTTTCATAGATGTGAAACCATGTTTAAACATTTCTCAAAAAAGCATGTATTTTAATGTTTGTAGTTTCATTTTAACATTTATGTTGTTCTTTTCAAAATTGAAATGTAGAAGTGAATTTACAGATCTACATTTTGTTTTCTTGTAGAAAAGTGCTTTTTACCTGTGCTGTTTCATTGATGCCAAATCATGTTTAAACATTACTCAAAAAAGCATGTATTTTATTGTTTGTAGTTTCATTTTAACATTTATGTTATTCTTTTCAAATTTGTAATGTAGAAGTGAATTTACAGATTTACATTTTGCTTTCTTGTGGAAAAGTACTTTTTACAAGTGCTGTTTCATAGATGTGAAACCATGTTTAAACATTTCTCAAAAAAGCATGTATTTTAATGTTTGTAGTTTCATTTTAACATTTATGTTGTTCTTTTCAAAATTGAAATGTAGAAGTGAATTTACAGATTTACATTTTGCTTTCTTGTGGAAAAGTACTTTTTACAAGTGCTGTTTCATAGATGTGAAACCATGTTTAAACCTTTCTCAAAAAAGCATGTATTTTAATGTTTGTAGTTTCATTTTAACATTTATGTTATTCTTTTCAAATTTGAAATGTAGAAGTGAATTTACAGATTTACATTTTGCTTTCTTTTAGAAAAGTTCTTTTTACAAGTGCTGTTTTATAGATGTGAAACCATGTATAAACATTTCTCAAAAAGGAATGTATTTTAATGTTTGTAGTTTCATTTTAACATTTATGTTGTTCTTTTCAAAATTGAAATGTAGAAGTGAATTTACAGATCTACATTTTGTTTTCTTGTAGAAATGTGCTTTTTACATGTGCTGTTTCATGATGTGAAATCATGTTTAAACATTTCACAAAAAAGCATGTATTTTATTGTTTGTAGTTTCATTTAAACATTTATGTTATTCTTTTCAAATTTGAAATGTAGAAGTGAATTTACAGATTTACATTTTGCTTTCTTGTGGAAAAGTACTTTTTACAAGTGCTGTTTCATAGATGTGAAACCATGTTTAAACATTTCTCAAAAAAGCATGTATTTTAGTGTTTGTAGTTTCATTTTAACATTTATGTTATTCCTTTCAAAATTGAAATGTAGAAGTGAATTTACAGATCTACATTTTTTTTTCTTGTAGAAAAGTACTTTTTACGTGCTGTTTCATTGATGTGAAACCATGTTTAAATATTTCACAAAAAAGCATGTATTTTAATGTTTGTAGTTTCATTTTAACATTTATGTTATTCTTTTCAAAATTGAAATGTGGAAGTGAATTTATGCATCCTCATTTTGATTTCTTTTAGAAAAGTACTTTTTACAAGTGCTGTTTCATAGATGTGAAATCATGTTTAAACATTTCTCAAAAAAGCATGTATTTTAATGTTTGTAGTTTCATTTTAACATTTATGTTATTCTTTTCAAATTTGAAATGTAGAAGTGAATTTACAGATTTACATTTTGCTTTCTTGTGGAAAAGTACTTTTTACAAGTGTTGTTTCATAGATGTGAAACCATGTTTAAACATTTCTCAAAAAAGCATGTATTTTAATGTTTGTAGTTTCATTTTAACATTTATGTTATTCTTTTCAAAATTGAAATGTAGAAGTGAATTTACAGATCGACATTTTGTTTTCTTGTAAAAAAGTACTTTTTACAAGTGCTGTTTCATAGATGTGAAATCATGTTTAAACATTTCTCAAAAAAGCATGTATTTTATTGTTTGTAGTTTCATTTTAACATTAATGTTATTCTTTTCAAAATTGAATATGTAGAAGTGAATTTATGCATCCTCATTTTGCTTTCTTTTAGAAAAGTACTTTTTACAAGTGCTGTTTCATAGATGTGAAACCATGTTTAAACATTACTCAAAAAAGCATGTATTTTTTGTTTGTACTTTCATTTTAACATTTATGTTATTCTTTTCAAATTTGAAATGTAGATGTGAATTTACAGATTTACATTTTGCTTTCTTGTGGAAAAGTACTTTTTACAAGTGCTGTTTCATAGATGTGAAACCATGTTTAAACATTTCTCAAAAAAGCATGTATTTTAATGTTTGTAGTTTCATTTTAACATTTATGTTGTTCTTTTCAAAATTGAAATGTAGAAGTGAATTTACAGATCAACATTTTGTTTTCTTGTAGAAAAGTGCTTTTTACCTGTGCTGTTTCATTGATGTGAAATCATGTTTAAACATTTCTCAAAAAAGCATGTATTTTAGTGTTTGTAGTTTCATTTTAACATTTATGTTATTCCTTTCAAAATTGAAATGTAGAAGTGAATTTACAGATCTACATTTTTTTTTCTTGTAGAAAAGTACTTTTTACGTGCTGTTTCATTGATGTGAAACCATGTTTAAATATTTCACAAAAAAGCATGTATTTTAATGTTTGTAGTTTCATTTTAACATTTATGTTATTCTTTTCAAAATTGAAATGTGGAAGTGAATTTATGCATCCTCATTTTGATTTCTTTTAGAAAAGTACTTTTTACAAGTGCTGTTTCATAGATGTGAAATCATGTTTAAACATTTCTCAAAAAAGCATGTATTTTAATGTTTGTAGTTTCATTTTAACATTTATGTTATTCTTTTCAAATTTGAAATGTAGAAGTGAATTTACAGATTTACATTTTGCTTTCTTGTGGAAAAGTACTTTTTACAAGTGTTGTTTCATAGATGTGAAACCATGTTTAAACATTTCTCAAAAAAGCATGTATTTTAATGTTTGTAGTTTCATTTTAACATTTATGTTATTCTTTTCAAAATTGAAATGTAGAAGTGAATTTACAGATCGACATTTTGTTTTCTTGTAAAAAAGTACTTTTTACAAGTGCTGTTTCATAGATGTGATATCATGTTTAAACATTTCTCAAAAAAGCATGTATTTTATTGTTTGTAGTTTCATTTTAACATTAATGTTATTCTTTTCAAAATTGAATATGTAGAAGTGAATTTATGCATCCTCATTTTGCTTTCTTTTAGAAAAGTACTTTTTACAAGTGCTGTTTCATAGATGTGAAACCGTTTAAACATTACTCAAAAAAGCATGTATTTTTTGTTTGTACTTTCATTTTAACATTTATGTTATTCTTTTCAAATTTGAAATGTAGATGTGAATTTACAGATTTACATTTTGCTTTCTTGTGGAAAAGTACTTTTTACAAGTGCTGTTTCATAGATGTGAAACCATGTTTAAACATTTCTCAAAAAAGCATGTATTTTAATGTTTGTAGTTTCATTTTAACATTTATGTTGTTCTTTTCAAAATTGAAATGTAGAAGTGAATTTACAGATCAACATTTTGTTTTCTTGTAGAAAAGTGCTTTTTACCTGTGCTGTTTCATTGATGTGAAATCATGTTTAAACATTACTCAAAAAAGCATGTATTTTAATATTTGTACTTTCATTTTAACATTTATGTAGTTGTTTTCAAAATTGAAATGTAGAAGTGAATTTACAGATTTACATTTTGCTTTCTTGTGGAAAAGTACTTTTTACAAGTGCTGTTTCATAGATGTGAAACCATGTTTAAACATTTCTCAAAAAAGCATGTATTTTAATGTTTGTAGTTTCATTTTAACATTTATGTTGTTCTTTTCAAAATTGAAATGTAGAAGTGAATTTACAGATCTACATTTTGTTTTCTTGTAGAAAAGTGCTTTTTACCTGTGCTGTTTCATTGATGCCAAATCATGTTTAAACATTACTCAAAAAAGCATGTATTTTATTGTTTGTAGTTTCATTTTAACATTTATGTTATTCTTTTCAAATTTGTAATGTAGAAGTGAATTTACAGATTTACATTTTGCTTTCTTGTGGAAAAGTACTTTTTACAAGTGCTGTTTCATAGATGTGAAACCATGTTTAAACATTTCTCAAAAAAGCATGTATTTTAATGTTTGTAGTTTCATTTTAACATTTATGTTATTCTTTTCAAAATTGAAATGTAGAAGTGAATTTACAGATCTACATTTTGCTTTCTTTTAGAAAAGTTCTTTTTACAAGTGCTGTTTCATAGATGTGAAATCATGTTTAAACATTTCACAAAAAAGCATTTATTTTATTGTTTGTAGTTTCATTTTAACATTTATGTTGTTCTTTTCAAAATTGAAATGTAGAAGTGAATTTACAGATTTACATTTTGCTTTCATGTGGAAAAGTACTTTTTACAAGTGCTGTTTCATAGATGTGAAACCATGTTTAAACGTTTCTCAAAAAAGCATGTATTTTAATGTTTGTAGTTTCATTTTAACAGTTATGTTATTCTTTTCAAATTTGAAATGTAGAAGTGAATTTACAGATTTACATTTTGCTTTCTTTTAGAAAAGTTCTTTTTACAAGTGCTGTTTCATAGATGTGAAACCATGTTTAAACATTTCTCAAAAAAGCATGTATTTTAATGTTTGTAGTTTCATTTTAACATTTATGTTGTTCTTTTCAAAATGAAATGAGAAGTGAATTTACAGATCTACATTTTGTTTTCTTGTAGAAAAGTGCTTTTTACATGTGCTGTTTCATTGATGTGAAATCATGTTTAAATATTTCACAAAAAAGCATGTATTTTATTGTTTGTAGTTTCATTTTAACATTAATGTTATTATTTTCAAATTTGAAATGTAGAAGTGAATTTACAGATTTACATTTTGCTTTCTTGTGGAAAAGTACTTTTTACAAGTGCTGTTTCATAGATGTGAAACCATGTTTAAACATTTCTCAAAAAAGCATGTATTTTAATGTTTGTAGTTTCATTTTAACATTTATGTTGTTCTTTTCAAAATTGAAATGTAGAAGTGAATTTACAGATCTACATTTTGTTTTCTTGTAGAAAAGTGCTTTTTACCTGTGCTGTTTCATTGATGCCAAATCATGTTTAAACATTACTCAAAAAAGCATGTATTTTATTGTTTGTAGTTTCATTTTAACATTTATGTTATTCTTTTCAAATTTGTAATGTAGAAGTGAATTTACAGATTTACATTTTGCTTTCTTGTGGAAAAGTACTTTTTACAAGTGCTGTTTCATAGATGTGAAACCATGTTTAAACATTTCTCAAAAAAGCATGTATTTTAAAGTTTGTAGTTTCATTTTAACATTTATGTTGTTCTTTTCAAAATTGAAATGTAGAAGTGAATTTACAGATTTACATTTTGCTTTCATGTGGAAAAGTACTTTTTACAAGTGCTGTTTCATAGATGTGAAACCATGTTTAAACGTTTCTCAAAAAAGCATGTATTTTAATGTTTGTAGTTTCATTTTAACAGTTATGTTATTCTTTTCAAAATTGAAATGTAGAAGTGAATTTACAGATCTACATTTTGTTTTCTTGTAGAAAAGTGCTTTTTACCTGTGCTGTTTCATATATGTGAAACCATGTTTAAACATTTCTCAAAAAAGCATGTATTTTAATGTTTGTAGTTCATTTTAACATTAATGTTATTCTTTTCAAAATTGAATATGTAGAAGTGAATTTATGCATCCTCATTTTGCTTTCTTTTAGAAAAGTACTTTTTACAAGTGCTGTTTCATAGATGTGAAATCATGTTTAAACATTTCTCAAAAAAGCATGTATTTTAATGTTTGTAGTTTCATTTTAACATTTATGTTATTCTTTTCAAATTTGAAATGTAGAAGTGAATTTACAGATTTACATTTTGCTTTCTTGTGGAAAAGTACTTTTTACGTGCTGTTTCATAGATGTGAAACCATGTTTAAACATTTCTCAAAAAAGCATGTATTTTAATGTTTGTAGTTACATTTTAACATTTATGTTGTTCTTTTCAAAATTGAAATGTAGAAGTGAATTTACAGATCAACATTTTGTTTTCTTGTAGAAAAGTGCTTTTTACCTGTGCTGTTTCATTGATGTGAAATCATGTTTAAACATTACTCAAAAAAGCATGTATTTTAATATTTGTAGTTTCATTTTAACATTTATGTAGTTGTTTTCAAAATTGAAATGTAGGTGAATTTACAGATTTACATTTTGCTTTCTTGTGGAAAAGTACTTTTTACAAGTGCTGTTTCATAGATGTGAAACCATGTTTAAACATTTCTCAAAAAAGCATGTATTTTAATGTTTGTAGTTTCATTTTAACATTTATGTTGTTCTTTTCAAAATTGAAATGTAGAAGTGAATTTACAGATCTACATTTTGTTTTCTTGTAGAAAAGTGCTTTTTACCTGTGCTGTTTCATTGATGCCAAATCATGTTTAAACATTACTCAAAAAAGCATGTATTTTATTGTTTGTAGTTTCATTTTAACATTTATGTTATTCTTTTCAAATTTGTAATGTAGAAGTGAATTTACAGATTTACATTTTGCTTTCTTGTGGAAAAGTACTTTTTACAAATGCTGTTTCATAGATGTGAAACCATGTTTAAACATTTCTCAAAAAAGCATGTATTTTAATGTTTGTAGTTTCATTTTAACATTTATGTTGTTCTTTTCAAAATTGAAATGTAGAAGTGAATTTACAGATTTACATTTTGCTTTCTTGTGGAAAAGTACTTTTTACAAGTGCTGTTTCATAGATGTGAAACCATGTTTAAACCTTTCTCAAAAAAGCATGTATTTTAATGTTTGTAGTTTCATTTTAACATTTATGTTATTCTTTTCAAATTTGAAATGTAGAAGTGAATTTACAGATTTACATTTTGCTTTCTTTTAGAAAAGTTCTTTTTACAAGTGCTGTTTTATAGATGTGAAACCATGTATAAACATTTCTCAAAAAGGAATGTATTTTAATGTTTGTAGTTTCATTTTAACATTTATGTTGTTCTTTTCAAAATTGAAATGTAGAAGTGAATTTACAGATCTACATTTTGTTTTCTTGTAGAAATGTGCTTTTTACATGTGCTGTTTCATGATGTGAAATCATGTTTAAACATTTCACAAAAAAGCATGTATTTTATTGTTTGTAGTTTCATTTAAACATTTATGTTATTCTTTTCAAATTTGAAATGTAGAAGTGAATTTACAGATTTACATTTTGCTTTCTTGTGGAAAAGTACTTTTTACAAGTGCTGTTTCATAGATGTGAAACCATGTTTAAACATTTCTCAAAAAAGCATGTATTTTAGTGTTTGTAGTTTCATTTTAACATTTATGTTATTCCTTTCAAAATTGAAATGTAGAAGTGAATTTACAGATCTACATTTTTTTTTCTTGTAGAAAAGTACTTTTTACGTGCTGTTTCATTGATGTGAAACCATGTTTAAATATTTCACAAAAAAGCATGTATTTTAATGTTTGTAGTTTCATTTTAACATTTATGTTATTCTTTTCAAAATTGAAATGTGGAAGTGAATTTATGCATCCTCATTTTGATTTCTTTTAGAAAAGTACTTTTTACAAGTGCTGTTTCATAGATGTGAAATCATGTTTAAACATTTCTCAAAAAAGCATGTATTTTAATGTTTGTAGTTTCATTTTAACATTTATGTTATTCTTTTCAAATTTGAAATGTAGAAGTGAATTTACAGATTTACATTTTGCTTTCTTGTGGAAAAGTACTTTTTACAAGTGTTGTTTCATAGATGTGAAACCATGTTTAAACATTTCTCAAAAAAGCATGTATTTTAATGTTTGTAGTTTCATTTTAACATTTATGTTATTCTTTTCAAAATTGAAATGTAGAAGTGAATTTACAGATCGACATTTTGTTTTCTTGTAAAAAAGTACTTTTTACAAGTGCTGTTTCATAGATGTGAAATCATGTTTAAACATTTCTCAAAAAAGCATGTATTTTATTGTTTGTAGTTTCATTTTAACATTAATGTTATTCTTTTCAAAATTGAATATGTAGAAGTGAATTTATGCATCCTCATTTTGCTTTCTTTTAGAAAAGTACTTTTTACAAGTGCTGTTTCATAGATGTGAAACCATGTTTAAACATTACTCAAAAAAGCATGTATTTTTTGTTTGTACTTTCATTTTAACATTTATGTTATTCTTTTCAAATTTGAAATGTAGATGTGAATTTACAGATTTACATTTTGCTTTCTTGTGGAAAAGTACTTTTTACAAGTGCTGTTTCATAGATGTGAAACCATGTTTAAACATTTCTCAAAAAAGCATGTATTTTAATGTTTGTAGTTTCATTTTAACATTTATGTTGTTCTTTTCAAAATTGAAATGTAGAAGTGAATTTACAGATCAACATTTTGTTTTCTTGTAGAAAAGTGCTTTTTACCTGTGCTGTTTCATTGATGTGAAATCATGTTTAAACATTTCTCAAAAAAGCATGTATTTTAGTGTTTGTAGTTTCATTTTAACATTTATGTTATTCCTTTCAAAATTGAAATGTAGAAGTGAATTTACAGATCTACATTTTTTTTTCTTGTAGAAAAGTACTTTTTACGTGCTGTTTCATTGATGTGAAACCATGTTTAAATATTTCACAAAAAAGCATGTATTTTAATGTTTGTAGTTTCATTTTAACATTTATGTTATTCTTTTCAAAATTGAAATGTGGAAGTGAATTTATGCATCCTCATTTTGATTTCTTTTAGAAAAGTACTTTTTACAAGTGCTGTTTCATAGATGTGAAATCATGTTTAAACATTTCTCAAAAAAGCATGTATTTTAATGTTTGTAGTTTCATTTTAACATTTATGTTATTCTTTTCAAATTTGAAATGTAGAAGTGAATTTACAGATTTACATTTTGCTTTCTTGTGGAAAAGTACTTTTTACAAGTGTTGTTTCATAGATGTGAAACCATGTTTAAACATTTCTCAAAAAAGCATGTATTTTAATGTTTGTAGTTTCATTTTAACATTTATGTTATTCTTTTCAAAATTGAAATGTAGAAGTGAATTTACAGATCGACATTTTGTTTTCTTGTAAAAAAGTACTTTTTACAAGTGCTGTTTCATAGATGTGAAATCATGTTTAAACATTTCTCAAAAAAGCATGTATTTTATTGTTTGTAGTTTCATTTTAACATTAATGTTATTCTTTTCAAAATTGAATATGTAGAAGTGAATTTATGCATCCTCATTTTGCTTTCTTTTAGAAAAGTACTTTTTACAAGTGCTGTTTCATAGATGTGAAACCGTTTAAACATTACTCAAAAAAGCATGTATTTTTTGTTTGTACTTTCATTTTAACATTTATGTTATTCTTTTCAAATTTGAAATGTAGATGTGAATTTACAGATTTACATTTTGCTTTCTTGTGGAAAAGTACTTTTTACAAGTGCTGTTTCATAGATGTGAAACCATGTTTAAACATTTCTCAAAAAAGCATGTATTTTAATGTTTGTAGTTTCATTTTAACATTTATGTTGTTCTTTTCAAAATTGAAATGTAGAAGTGAATTTACAGATCAACATTTTGTTTTCTTGTAGAAAAGTGCTTTTTACCTGTGCTGTTTCATTGATGTGAAATCATGTTTAAACATTACTCAAAAAAGCATGTATTTTAATATTTGTACTTTCATTTTAACATTTATGTAGTTGTTTTCAAAATTGAAATGTAGAAGTGAATTTACAGATTTACATTTTGCTTTCTTGTGGAAAAGTACTTTTTACAAGTGCTGTTTCATAGATGTGAAACCATGTTTAAACATTTCTCAAAAAAGCATGTATTTTAATGTTTGTAGTTTCATTTTAACATTTATGTTGTTCTTTTCAAAATTGAAATGTAGAAGTGAATTTACAGATCTACATTTTGTTTTCTTGTAGAAAAGTGCTTTTTACCTGTGCTGTTTCATTGATGCCAAATCATGTTTAAACATTACTCAAAAAAGCATGTATTTTATTGTTTGTAGTTTCATTTTAACATTTATGTTATTCTTTTCAAATTTGTAATGTAGAAGTGAATTTACAGATTTACATTTTGCTTTCTTGTGGAAAAGTACTTTTTACAAGTGCTGTTTCATAGATGTGAAACCATGTTTAAACATTTCTCAAAAAAGCATGTATTTTAATGTTTGTAGTTTCATTTTAACATTTATGTTATTCTTTTCAAAATTGAAATGTAGAAGTGAATTTACAGATCTACATTTTGCTTTCTTTTAGAAAAGTTCTTTTTACAAGTGCTGTTTCATAGATGTGAAATCATGTTTAAACATTTCACAAAAAAGCATTTATTTTATTGTTTGTAGTTTCATTTTAACATTTATGTTGTTCTTTTCAAAATTGAAATGTAGAAGTGAATTTACAGATTTACATTTTGCTTTCATGTGGAAAAGTACTTTTTACAAGTGCTGTTTCATAGATGTGAAACCATGTTTAAACGTTTCTCAAAAAAGCATGTATTTTAATGTTTGTAGTTTCATTTTAACAGTTATGTTATTCTTTTCAAATTTGAAATGTAGAAGTGAATTTACAGATTTACATTTTGCTTTCTTTTAGAAAAGTTCTTTTTACAAGTGCTGTTTCATAGATGTGAAACCATGTTTAAACATTTCTCAAAAAAGCATGTATTTTAATGTTTGTAGTTTCATTTTAACATTTATGTTGTTCTTTTCAAAATGAAATGAGAAGTGAATTTACAGATCTACATTTTGTTTTCTTGTAGAAAAGTGCTTTTTACATGTGCTGTTTCATTGATGTGAAATCATGTTTAAATATTTCACAAAAAAGCATGTATTTTATTGTTTGTAGTTTCATTTTAACATTAATGTTATTATTTTCAAATTTGAAATGTAGAAGTGAATTTACAGATTTACATTTTGCTTTCTTGTGGAAAAGTACTTTTTACAAGTGCTGTTTCATAGATGTGAAACCATGTTTAAACATTTCTCAAAAAAGCATGTATTTTAATGTTTGTAGTTTCATTTTAACATTTATGTTGTTCTTTTCAAAATTGAAATGTAGAAGTGAATTTACAGATCTACATTTTGTTTTCTTGTAGAAAAGTGCTTTTTACCTGTGCTGTTTCATTGATGCCAAATCATGTTTAAACATTACTCAAAAAAGCATGTATTTTATTGTTTGTAGTTTCATTTTAACATTTATGTTATTCTTTTCAAATTTGTAATGTAGAAGTGAATTTACAGATTTACATTTTGCTTTCTTGTGGAAAAGTACTTTTTACAAGTGCTGTTTCATAGATGTGAAACCATGTTTAAACATTTCTCAAAAAAGCATGTATTTTAAAGTTTGTAGTTTCATTTTAACATTTATGTTGTTCTTTTCAAAATTGAAATGTAGAAGTGAATTTACAGATTTACATTTTGCTTTCATGTGGAAAAGTACTTTTTACAAGTGCTGTTTCATAGATGTGAAACCATGTTTAAACGTTTCTCAAAAAAGCATGTATTTTAATGTTTGTAGTTTCATTTTAACAGTTATGTTATTCTTTTCAAAATTGAAATGTAGAAGTGAATTTACAGATCTACATTTTGTTTTCTTGTAGAAAAGTGCTTTTTACCTGTGCTGTTTCATATATGTGAAACCATGTTTAAACATTTCTCAAAAAAGCATGTATTTTAATGTTTGTAGTTCATTTTAACATTAATGTTATTCTTTTCAAAATTGAATATGTAGAAGTGAATTTATGCATCCTCATTTTGCTTTCTTTTAGAAAAGTACTTTTTACAAGTGCTGTTTCATAGATGTGAAATCATGTTTAAACATTTCTCAAAAAAGCATGTATTTTAATGTTTGTAGTTTCATTTTAACATTTATGTTATTCTTTTCAAATTTGAAATGTAGAAGTGAATTTACAGATTTACATTTTGCTTTCTTGTGGAAAAGTACTTTTTACGTGCTGTTTCATAGATGTGAAACCATGTTTAAACATTTCTCAAAAAAGCATGTATTTTAATGTTTGTAGTTACATTTTAACATTTATGTTGTTCTTTTCAAAATTGAAATGTAGAAGTGAATTTACAGATCTACATTTTGTTTTCTTGTAGAAAAGTGCTTTTTACCTGTGCTGTTTCATTGATGTGAAATCATGTTTAAACATTTCACAAAAAAGCATGTATTTTATTGTTTGTCGTTTCATTTTAACATTTATGTTATTATTTTCAAATTTGAAATGTAGAAGTGAATATACAGATTTACATTTTGCTTTCTTGTGGAAAAGTACTTTTTGCAAGTGCTGTTTCATAGATGTGAAAACATGTTTAAACATTTCTCAAAAAAGCATGTATTTTAATGTTTGTAGTTTCATTTTAACATTTATGTTGTTCTTTTCAAAATTGAAATGTAGAAGTGAATTTACAGATCTACATTTTGTTTTCTTGTAGAAAAGTGCTTTTTAACTGTGCTGTTTCATTGATGTCAAATCATGTTTAAACACTACTCAAAAAAGCATGTATTTTATGTTTGTAGTTTCATTTTAACATTTATGTTATTCTTTTCAAATTTGAAATGTAGAAGTGAATTTACAGATTTACATTTTGCTTTCTTGTGGAAAAGTACTTTTTACAAGTGCTGTTTCATAGATGTGAAACCATGTTTAAACATTTCTCAAAAAAGCATGTATTTTAATATTTGTAGTTTCATTTTAACATTTATGTAGTTGTTTTCAAAATTGAAATGTAGGTGAATTTACAGATTTACATTTTGCTTTCTTGTGGAAAAGTACTTTTTACAAGTGCTGTTTCATAGATGTGAAACCATGTTTAAACATTTCTCAAAAAAGCATGTATTTTAATGTTTGTAGTTTCATTTTAACATTTATGTTGTTCTTTTCAAAATGAAATGAGAAGTGAATTTACAGATCTACATTTTGTTTTCTTGTAGAAAAGTGCTTTTTACATGTGCTGTTTCATTGATGTGAAATCATGTTTAAATATTTCACAAAAAAGCATGTATTTTATTGTTTGTAGTTTCATTTTAACATTAATGTTATTATTTTCAAATTTGAAATGTAGAAGTGAATTTACAGATTTACATTTTGCTTTCTTGTGGAAAAGTACTTTTTACAAGTGCTGTTTCATAGATGTGAAACCATGTTTAAACATTTCTCAAAAAAGCATGTATTTTAATGTTTGTAGTTTCATTTTAACATTTATGTTGTTCTTTTCAAAATTGAAATGTAGAAGTGAATTTCCAGATCTACATTTTGTTTTCTTGTAGAAAAGTGCTTTTTACCTGTGCTGTTTCATTGATGCCAAATCATGTTTAAACATTACTCAAAAAAGCATGTATTTTATTGTTTGTAGTTTCATTTTAACATTTATGTTATTCTTTTCAAATTTGTAATGTAGAAGTGAATTTACAGATTTACATTTTGCTTTCTTGTGGAAAAGTACTTTTTACAAGTGCTGTTTCATAGATGTGAAACCATGTTTAAACATTTCTCAAAAAAGCATGTATTTTAATGTTTGTAGTTTCATTTTAACATTTATGTTGTTCTTTTCAAAATTGAAATGTAGAAGTGAATTTACAGATTTACATTTTGCTTTCTTGTGGAAAAGTACTTTTTACAAGTGCTGTTTCATAGATGTGAAACCATGTTTAAACGTTTCTCAAAAAAGAATGTATTTTAATGTTTGTAGTTTCATTTTAACATTTATGTTATTCTTTTCAAATTTGAAATGTAGAAGTGAATTTACAGATTTACATTTTGCTTTCTTTTAGAAAAGTTCTTTTTACAAGTGCTGTTTCATAGATGTGAAACCATGTATAAACATTTCTCAAAAAGGAATGTATTTTAATGTTTGTAGTTTCATTTTAACATTTATGTTGTTCTTTTCAAAATTGAAATGTAGAAGTGAATTTACAGATCTACATTTTGTTTTCTTGTAGAAAAGTGCTTTTTACATGTGCTGTTTCATGATGTGAAATCATGTTTAAACATTTCACAAAAAAAGCATGTATTTTATTGTTTGTAGTTTCATTTAAACATTTATGTTATTCTTTTCAAATTTGAAATGTAGAAGTGAATTTACAGATTTACATTTTGCTTTCTTGTGGAAAAGTACTTTTTACAAGTGCTTTCATAGATGTGAAACCATGTTTAAACATTTCTCAAAAAAGCATGTATTTTAATGTTTGTAGTTACATTTTAAAATTTATGTTGTTCTTTTCAAAATTGAAATGTAGAAGTGAATTTACAGATCTACATTTTGTTTTCTTGTAGAAAAGTGCTTTTTACCTGTGCTGTTTCATTGATGTGAAATCATGTTTAAACATTTCACAAAAAAGCATGTATTTTATTGTTTGTAGTTTCATTTTAACATTTATGTTATTATTTTCAAATTTGAAATGTAGAAGTGAATATACAGTTACATTTTGCTTTCTTGTGGAAAAGTACTTTTTGCAAGTGCTGTTTCATAGATGTGAAAACATGTTTAAACATTTCTCAAAAAAGCATGTATTTTAATGTTTGTAGTTTCATTTTAACATTTATGTAGTTGTTTTCAAAATTGAAATGTAGGTGAATTTACAGATTTACATTTTGCTTTCTTGTGGAAAAGTACTTTTTACAAGTGCTGTTTCATAGATGTGAAACCATGTTTAAACATTTCTCAAAAAAGCATGTATTTTAATGTTTGTAGTTTCATTTTAACATTTATGTTGTTCTTTTCAAAATGAAATGAGAAGTGAATTTACAGATCTACATTTTGTTTTCTTGTAGAAAAGTGCTTTTTACATGTGCTGTTTCATTGATGTGAAATCATGTTTAAATATTTCACAAAAAAGCATGTATTTTATTGTTTGTAGTTTCATTTTAACATTAATGTTATTATTTTCAAATTTGAAATGTAGAAGTGAATTTATAGATTTACATTTTGCTTTCTTGTGGAAAAGTACTTTTTACAAGTGCTGTTTCATAGATGTGAAACCATGTTTAAACATTTCTCAAAAAAGCATGTATTTTAATGTTTGTAGTTTCATTTTAACATTTATGTTGTTCTTTTCAAAATTGAAATGTAGAAGTGAATTTACAGATCTACATTTTGTTTTCTTGTAGAAAAGTGCTTTTTACCTGTGCTGTTTCATTGATGCCAAATCATGTTTAAACATTACTCAAAAAAGCATGTATTTTATTGTTTGTAGTTTCATTTTAACATTTATGTTATTCTTTTCAAATTTGTAATGTAGAAGTGAATTTACAGATTTACATTTTGCTTTCTTGTGGAAAAGTACTTTTTACAAGTGCTGTTTCATAGATGTGAAACCATGTTTAAACATTTCTCAAAAAAGCATGTATTTTAATGTTTGTAGTTTCATTTTAACATTTATGTTATTCTTTTCAAAATTGAAATGTAGAAGTGAATTTACAGATCTACATTTTGCTTTCTTTTAGAAAAGTTCTTTTTACAAGTGCTGTTTCATAGATGTGAAATCATGTTTAAACATTTCACAAAAAAGCATTTATTTTATTGTTTGTAGTTTCATTTTAACATTTATGTTGTTCTTTTCAAAATTGAAATGTAGAAGTGAATTTACAGATTTACATTTTGCTTTCATGTGGAAAAGTACTTTTTACAAGTGCTGTTTCATAGATGTGAAACCATGTTTAAACGTTTCTCAAAAAAGCATGTATTTTAATGTTTGTAGTTTCATTTTAACAGTTATGTTATTCTTTTCAAATTTGAAATGTAGAAGTGAATTTACAGATTTACATTTTGCTTTCTTTTAGAAAAGTTCTTTTTACAAGTGCTGTTTCATAGATGTGAAACCATGTTTAAACATTTCTCAAAAAAGCATGTATTTTAATGTTTGTAGTTTCATTTTAACATTTATGTTGTTCTTTTCAAAATGAAATGAGAAGTGAATTTACAGATCTACATTTTGTTTTCTTGTAGAAAAGTGCTTTTTACATGTGCTGTTTCATTGATGTGAAATCATGTTTAAATATTTCACAAAAAAGCATGTATTTTATTGTTTGTAGTTTCATTTTAACATTAATGTTATTATTTTCAAATTTGAAATGTAGAAGTGAATTTACAGATTTACATTTTGCTTTCTTGTGGAAAAGTACTTTTTACAAGTGCTGTTTCATAGATGTGAAACCATGTTTAAACATTTCTCAAAAAAGCATGTATTTTAATGTTTGTAGTTTCATTTTAACATTTATGTTGTTCTTTTCAAAATTGAAATGTAGAAGTGAATTTACAGATCTACATTTTGTTTTCTTGTAGAAAAGTGCTTTTTACCTGTGCTGTTTCATTGATGCCAAATCATGTTTAAACATTACTCAAAAAAGCATGTATTTTATTGTTTGTAGTTTCATTTTAACATTTATGTTATTCTTTTCAAATTTGTAATGTAGAAGTGAATTTACAGATTTACATTTTGCTTTCTTGTGGAAAAGTACTTTTTACAAGTGCTGTTTCATAGATGTGAAACCATGTTTAAACATTTCTCAAAAAAGCATGTATTTTAAAGTTTGTAGTTTCATTTTAACATTTATGTTGTTCTTTTCAAAATTGAAATGTAGAAGTGAATTTACAGATTTACATTTTGCTTTCATGTGGAAAAGTACTTTTTACAAGTGCTGTTTCATAGATGTGAAACCATGTTTAAACGTTTCTCAAAAAAGCATGTATTTTAATGTTTGTAGTTTCATTTTAACAGTTATGTTATTCTTTTCAAATTTGAAATGTAGAAGTGAATTTACAGATTTACATTTTGCTTTCTTTTAGAAAAGTTCTTTTTACAAGTGCTGTTTCATAGATGTGAAACCATGTTTAAACATTTCTCAAAAAAGCATGTATTTTAATGTTTGTAGTTTCATTTTAACATTTATGTTGTTCTTTTCAAAATTGAAATGTAGAAGTGAATTTACAGATCTACATTTTGTTTTCTTGTAGAAAAGTGCTTTTTACATGTGCTGTTTCATGATGTGAAATCATGTTTAAACATTTCACAAAAAAGCATGTATTTTATTGTTTGTAGTTTCATTTAAACATTTATGTTATTCTTTTCAAATTTGAAATGTAGAAGTGAATTTACAGATTTACATTTTGCTTTCTTGTGGAAAAGTACTTTTTACAAGTGCTGTTTCATAGATGTGAAACCATGTTTAAACATTTCTCAAAAAAGCATGTATTTTAATGTTTGTAGTTTCATTTTAACATTTATGTTATTCCTTTCAAAATTGAAATGTAGAAGTGAATTTACAGGTCTACATTTTTTTTCTTGTAGAAAAGTACTTTTTACGTGCTGTTTCATTGATGTGAAACCATGTTTAAATATTTCTCAAAAAAGCATGTATTTTAATGTTTGTAGTTTCATTTTAACATATATGTTATTCTTTTCAAAATTGAAATGTGGAAGTGAATTTATGCATCCTCATTTTGATTTCTTTTAGAAAAGTACTTTTTACAAGTGCTGTTTCATAGATGTGAAATCATGTTTAAACATTTCTCAAAAAAGCATGTATTTTAATGTTTGTAGTTTCATTTTAACATTTATGTTATTCTTTTCAAATTTGAAATGTAGAAGTGAATTTACAGATTTACATTTTGCTTTCTTGTGGAAAAGTACTTTTTACAAGTGCTGTTTCATAGATGTGAAACCATGTTTAAACATTTCTCAAAAAAGCATGTATTTTAATGTTTGTAGTTACATTTTAACATTTATGTTGTTCTTTTCAAAATTGAAATGTAGAAGTGAATTTACAGATCTACATTTTGTTTTCTTGTAGAAAAGTGCTTTTTACCTGTGCTGTTTCATTGATGTGAAATCATGTTTAAACATTTCACAAAAAAGCATGTATTTTATTGTTTGTAGTTTCATTTTAACATTTATCTTATTATTTTCAAATTTGAAATGTAGAAGTGAATATAAAGATTTACATTTTGCTTTCTTGTGGAAAAGTACTTTTTGCAAGTGCAGTTTCATAGATGTGAAAACATGTTTAAACATTTCTCAAATAAGCATGTATTTTAATGTTTGTAGTTTCATTTTAACATTTATGTTGTTCTTTTCAAAATTGAAATGTAGAAGTGAATTTACAGATCTACATTTTGTTTTCTTGTAGAAAAGTGCTTTTTACCTGTGCTGTTTCATTGATGTCAAATCATGTTTAAACATTACTCAAAAAAGCATGTATTTTATGTTTGTACTTTCATTTTAACATTTATGTTGTTCTTTTCAAAATTGAAATGTAGAAGTGAATTTACAGATCAACATTTTGTTTTCTTGTAGAAAAGTGCTTTTTACCTGTGCTGTTTCATTGATGTGAAATCATGTTTAAACATTACTCAAAAAAGCATGTATTTTAATATTTGTAGTTTCATTTTAACATTTATGTAGTTGTTTTCAAAATTGAAATGTAGGTGAATTTACAGATTTACATTTTGCTTTCTTGTGGAAAAGTACTTTTTACAAGTGCTGTTTCATAGATGTGAAACCATGTTTAAACATTTCTCAAAAAAGCATGTATTTTAATGTTTGTAGTTTCATTTTAACATTTATGTTGTTCTTTTCAAAATTGAAATGTAGAAGTGAATTTACAGATCTACATTTTGTTTTCTTGTAGAAAAGTGCTTTTTACCTGTGCTGTTTCATTGATGCCAAATCATGTTTAAACATTACTCAAAAAAGCATGTATTTTATTGTTTGTAGTTTCATTTTAACATTTATGTTATTCTTTTCAAATTTGTAATGTAGAAGTGAATTTACAGATTTACATTTTGCTTTCTTGTGGAAAAGTACTTTTTACAAGTGCTGTTTCATAGATGTGAAACCATGTTTAAACATTTCTCAAAAAAGCATGTATTTTAATGTTTGTAGTTTCATTTTAACATTTATGTTGTTCTTTTCAAAATTGAAATGTAGAAGTGAATTTACAGATTTACATTTTGCTTTCTTGTGGAAAAGTACTTTTTACAAGTGCTGTTTCATAGATGTGAAACCATGTTTAAACATTTCTCAAAAAAGCATGTATTTTAATGTTTGTAGTTTCATTTTAACATTTATGTTGTTCTTTTCAAAATTGAAATGTAGAAGTGAATTTACAGATCTACATTTTGTTTTCTTGTAGAAAAGTGCTTTTTACCTGTGCTGTTTCATTGATGCCAAATCATGTTTAAACATTACTCAAAAAAGCATGTATTTTATTGTTTGTAGTTTCATTTTAACATTTATGTTATTCTTTTCAAATTTGTAATGTAGAAGTGAATTTACAGATTTACATTTTGCTTTCTTGTGGAAAAGTACTTTTTACAAGTGCTGTTTCATAGATGTGAAACCATGTTTAAACATTTCTCAAAAAAGCATGTATTTTAATGTTTGTAGTTTCATTTTAACATTTATGTTATTCTTTTCAAAATTGAAATGTAGAAGTGAATTTACAGATCTACATTTTGCTTTCTTTTAGAAAAGTTCTTTTTACAAGTGCTGTTTCATAGATGTGAAATCATGTTTAAACATTTCACAAAAAAGCATTTATTTTATTGTTTGTAGTTTCATTTTAACATTTATGTTGTTCTTTTCAAAATTGAAATGTAGAAGTGAATTTACAGATTTACATTTTGCTTTCATGTGGAAAAGTACTTTTTACAAGTGCTGTTTCATAGATGTGAAACCATGTTTAAACGTTTCTCAAAAAAGCATGTATTTTAATGTTTGTAGTTTCATTTTAACAGTTATGTTATTCTTTTCAAATTTGAAATGTAGAAGTGAATTTACAGATTTACATTTTGCTTTCTTTTAGAAAAGTTCTTTTTACAAGTGCTGTTTCATAGATGTGAAACCATGTTTAAACATTTCTCAAAAAAGCATGTATTTTAATGTTTGTAGTTTCATTTTAACATTTATGTTGTTCTTTTCAAAATGAAATGAGAAGTGAATTTACAGATCTACATTTTGTTTTCTTGTAGAAAAGTGCTTTTTACATGTGCTGTTTCATTGATGTGAAATCATGTTTAAATATTTCACAAAAAAGCATGTATTTTATTGTTTGTAGTTTCATTTTAACATTAATGTTATTATTTTCAAATTTGAAATGTAGAAGTGAATTTACAGATTTACATTTTGCTTTCTTGTGGAAAAGTACTTTTTACAAGTGCTGTTTCATAGATGTGAAACCATGTTTAAACATTTCTCAAAAAAGCATGTATTTTAATGTTTGTAGTTTCATTTTAACATTTATGTTGTTCTTTTCAAAATTGAAATGTAGAAGTGAATTTACAGATCTACATTTTGTTTTCTTGTAGAAAAGTGCTTTTTACCTGTGCTGTTTCATTGATGCCAAATCATGTTTAAACATTACTCAAAAAAGCATGTATTTTATTGTTTGTAGTTTCATTTTAACATTTATGTTATTCTTTTCAAATTTGTAATGTAGAAGTGAATTTACAGATTTACATTTTGCTTTCTTGTGGAAAAGTACTTTTTACAAGTGCTGTTTCATAGATGTGAAACCATGTTTAAACATTTCTCAAAAAAGCATGTATTTTAAAGTTTGTAGTTTCATTTTAACATTTATGTTGTTCTTTTCAAAATTGAAATGTAGAAGTGAATTTACAGATTTACATTTTGCTTTCATGTGGAAAAGTACTTTTTACAAGTGCTGTTTCATAGATGTGAAACCATGTTTAAACGTTTCTCAAAAAAGCATGTATTTTAATGTTTGTAGTTTCATTTTAACAGTTATGTTATTCTTTTCAAATTTGAAATGTAGAAGTGAATTTACAGATTTACATTTTGCTTTCTTTTAGAAAAGTTCTTTTTACAAGTGCTGTTTCATAGATGTGAAACCATGTTTAAACATTTCTCAAAAAAGCATGTATTTTAATGTTTGTAGTTTCATTTTAACATTTATGTTGTTCTTTTCAAAATTGAAATGTAGAAGTGAATTTACAGATCTACATTTTGTTTTCTTGTAGAAAAGTGCTTTTTACATGTGCTGTTTCATGATGTGAAATCATGTTTAAACATTTCACAAAAAAGCATGTATTTTATTGTTTGTAGTTTCATTTAAACATTTATGTTATTCTTTTCAAATTTGAAATGTAGAAGTGAATTTACAGATTTACATTTTGCTTTCTTGTGGAAAAGTACTTTTTACAAGTGCTGTTTCATAGATGTGAAACCATGTTTAAACATTTCTCAAAAAAGCATGTATTTTAATGTTTGTAGTTTCATTTTAACATTTATGTTATTCCTTTCAAAATTGAAATGTAGAAGTGAATTTACAGGTCTACATTTTTTTTCTTGTAGAAAAGTACTTTTTACGTGCTGTTTCATTGATGTGAAACCATGTTTAAATATTTCTCAAAAAAGCATGTATTTTAATGTTTGTAGTTTCATTTTAACATATATGTTATTCTTTTCAAAATTGAAATGTGGAAGTGAATTTATGCATCCTCATTTTGATTTCTTTTAGAAAAGTACTTTTTACAAGTGCTGTTTCATAGATGTGAAATCATGTTTAAACATTTCTCAAAAAAGCATGTATTTTAATGTTTGTAGTTTCATTTTAACATTTATGTTATTCTTTTCAAATTTGAAATGTAGAAGTGAATTTACAGATTTACATTTTGCTTTCTTGTGGAAAAGTACTTTTTACAAGTGCTGTTTCATAGATGTGAAACCATGTTTAAACATTTCTCAAAAAAGCATGTATTTTAATGTTTGTAGTTACATTTTAACATTTATGTTGTTCTTTTCAAAATTGAAATGTAGAAGTGAATTTACAGATCTACATTTTGTTTTCTTGTAGAAAAGTGCTTTTTACCTGTGCTGTTTCATTGATGTGAAATCATGTTTAAACATTTCACAAAAAAGCATGTATTTTATTGTTTGTAGTTTCATTTTAACATTTATCTTATTATTTTCAAATTTGAAATGTAGAAGTGAATATAAAGATTTACATTTTGCTTTCTTGTGGAAAAGTACTTTTTGCAAGTGCAGTTTCATAGATGTGAAAACATGTTTAAACATTTCTCAAATAAGCATGTATTTTAATGTTTGTAGTTTCATTTTAACATTTATGTTGTTCTTTTCAAAATTGAAATGTAGAAGTGAATTTACAGATCTACATTTTGTTTTCTTGTAGAAAAGTGCTTTTTACCTGTGCTGTTTCATTGATGTCAAATCATGTTTAAACATTACTCAAAAAAGCATGTATTTTATGTTTGTACTTTCATTTTAACATTTATGTTGTTCTTTTCAAAATTGAAATGTAGAAGTGAATTTACAGATCAACATTTTGTTTTCTTGTAGAAAAGTGCTTTTTACCTGTGCTGTTTCATTGATGTGAAATCATGTTTAAACATTACTCAAAAAAGCATGTATTTTAATATTTGTAGTTTCATTTTAACATTTATGTAGTTGTTTTCAAAATTGAAATGTAGGTGAATTTACAGATTTACATTTTGCTTTCTTGTGGAAAAGTACTTTTTACAAGTGCTGTTTCATAGATGTGAAACCATGTTTAAACATTTCTCAAAAAAGCATGTATTTTAATGTTTGTAGTTTCATTTTAACATTTATGTTGTTCTTTTCAAAATTGAAATGTAGAAGTGAATTTACAGATCTACATTTTGTTTTCTTGTAGAAAAGTGCTTTTTACCTGTGCTGTTTCATTGATGCCAAATCATGTTTAAACATTACTCAAAAAAGCATGTATTTTATTGTTTGTAGTTTCATTTTAACATTTATGTTATTCTTTTCAAATTTGTAATGTAGAAGTGAATTTACAGATTTACATTTTGCTTTCTTGTGGAAAAGTACTTTTTACAAGTGCTGTTTCATAGATGTGAAACCATGTTTAAACATTTCTCAAAAAAGCATGTATTTTAATGTTTGTAGTTTCATTTTAACATTTATGTTGTTCTTTTCAAAATTGAAATGTAGAAGTGAATTTACAGATTTACATTTTGCTTTCTTGTGGAAAAGTACTTTTTACAAGTGCTGTTTCATAGATGTGAAACCATGTTTAAACCTTTCTCAAAAAAGCATGTATTTTAATGTTTGTAGTTTCATTTTAACATTTATGTTATTCTTTTCAAATTTGAAATGTAGAAGTGAATTTACAGATTTACATTTTGCTTTCTTTTAGAAAAGTTCTTTTTACAAGTGCTGTTTCATAGATGTGAAACCATGTATAAACATTTCTCAAAAAGGAATGTATTTTAATGTTTGTAGTTTCATTTTAACATTTATGTTGTTCTTTTCAAAATTGAAATGTAGAAGTGAATTTACAGATCTACATTTTGTTTTCTTGTAGAAATGTGCTTTTTACATGTGCTGTTTCATGATGTGAAATCATGTTTAAACATTTCACAAAAAAGCATGTATTTTATTGTTTGTAGTTTCATTTAAACATTTATGTTATTCTTTTCAAATTTGAAATGTAGAAGTGAATTTACAGATTTACATTTTGCTTTCTTGTGGAAAAGTACTTTTTACAAGTGCTGTTTCATAGATGTGAAACCATGTTTAAACATTTCTCAAAAAAGCATGTATTTTAGTGTTTGTAGTTTCATTTTAACATTTATGTTATTCCTTTCAAAATTGAAATGTAGAAGTGAATTTACAGATCTACATTTTTTTTTCTTGTAGAAAAGTACTTTTTACGTGCTGTTTCATTGATGTGAAACCATGTTTAAATATTTCACAAAAAAGCATGTATTTTAATGTTTGTAGTTTCATTTTAACATTTATGTTATTCTTTTCAAAATTGAAATGTGGAAGTGAATTTATGCATCCTCATTTTGATTTCTTTTAGAAAAGTACTTTTTACAAGTGCTGTTTCATAGATGTGAAATCATGTTTAAACATTTCTCAAAAAAGCATGTATTTTAATGTTTGTAGTTTCATTTTAACATTTATGTTATTCTTTTCAAATTTGAAATGTAGAAGTGAATTTACAGATTTACATTTTGCTTTCTTGTGGAAAAGTACTTTTTACAAGTGTTGTTTCATAGATGTGAAACCATGTTTAAACATTTCTCAAAAAAGCATGTATTTTAATGTTTGTAGTTTCATTTTAACATTTATGTTATTCTTTTCAAAATTGAAATGTAGAAGTGAATTTACAGATCGACATTTTGTTTTCTTGTAAAAAAGTACTTTTTACAAGTGCTGTTTCATAGATGTGAAATCATGTTTAAACATTTCTCAAAAAAGCATGTATTTTATTGTTTGTAGTTTCATTTTAACATTAATGTTATTCTTTTCAAAATTGAATATGTAGAAGTGAATTTATGCATCCTCATTTTGCTTTCTTTTAGAAAAGTACTTTTTACAAGTGCTGTTTCATAGATGTGAAACCATGTTTAAACATTACTCAAAAAAGCATGTATTTTTTGTTTGTACTTTCATTTTAACATTTATGTTATTCTTTTCAAATTTGAAATGTAGATGTGAATTTACAGATTTACATTTTGCTTTCTTGTGGAAAAGTACTTTTTACAAGTGCTGTTTCATAGATGTGAAACCATGTTTAAACATTTCTCAAAAAAGCATGTATTTTAATGTTTGTAGTTTCATTTTAACATTTATGTTGTTCTTTTCAAAATTGAAATGTAGAAGTGAATTTACAGATCAACATTTTGTTTTCTTGTAGAAAAGTGCTTTTTACCTGTGCTGTTTCATTGATGTGAAATCATGTTTAAACATTTCTCAAAAAAGCATGTATTTTAGTGTTTGTAGTTTCATTTTAACATTTATGTTATTCCTTTCAAAATTGAAATGTAGAAGTGAATTTACAGATCTACATTTTTTTTTCTTGTAGAAAAGTACTTTTTACGTGCTGTTTCATTGATGTGAAACCATGTTTAAATATTTCACAAAAAAGCATGTATTTTAATGTTTGTAGTTTCATTTTAACATTTATGTTATTCTTTTCAAAATTGAAATGTGGAAGTGAATTTATGCATCCTCATTTTGATTTCTTTTAGAAAAGTACTTTTTACAAGTGCTGTTTCATAGATGTGAAATCATGTTTAAACATTTCTCAAAAAAGCATGTATTTTAATGTTTGTAGTTTCATTTTAACATTTATGTTATTCTTTTCAAATTTGAAATGTAGAAGTGAATTTACAGATTTACATTTTGCTTTCTTGTGGAAAAGTACTTTTTACAAGTGTTGTTTCATAGATGTGAAACCATGTTTAAACATTTCTCAAAAAAGCATGTATTTTAATGTTTGTAGTTTCATTTTAACATTTATGTTATTCTTTTCAAAATTGAAATGTAGAAGTGAATTTACAGATCGACATTTTGTTTTCTTGTAAAAAAGTAGTTTTTACAAGTGCTGTTTCATAGATGTGAAATCATGTTTAAACATTTCTCAAAAAAGCATGTATTTTATTGTTTGTAGTTTCATTTTAACATTAATGTTATTCTTTTCAAAATTGAATATGTAGAAGTGAATTTATGCATCCTCATTTTGCTTTCTTTTAGAAAAGTACTTTTTACAAGTGCTGTTTCATAGATGTGAAACCATGTTTAAACATTACTCAAAAAAGCATGTATTTTTTGTTTGTACTTTCATTTTAACATTTATGTTATTCTTTTCAAATTTGAAATGTAGATGTGAATTTACACATTTACATTTTGCTTTCTTGTGGAAAAGTACTTTTTACAAGTGCTGTTTCATAGATGTGAAACCATGTTTAAACATTTCTCAAAAAAGCATGTATTTTAATGTTTGTAGTTTCATTTTAACATTTATGTTGTTCTTTTCAAAATTGAAATGTAGAAGTGAATTTACAGATCAACATTTTGTTTTCTTGTAGAAAAGTGCTTTTTACCTGTGCTGTTTCATTGATGTGAAATCATGTTTAAACATTACTCAAAAAAGCATGTATTTTAATATTTGTACTTTCATTTTAACATTTATGTAGTTGTTTTCAAAATTGAAATGTAGAAGTGAATTTACAGATTTACATTTTGCTTTCTTGTGGAAAAGTACTTTTTACAAGTGCTGTTTCATAGATGTGAAACCATGTTTAAACATTTCTCAAAAAAGCATGTATTTTAATGTTTGTAGTTTCATTTTAACATTTATGTTGTTCTTTTCAAAATTGAAATGTAGAAGTGAATTTACAGATCAACATTTTGTTTTCTTGTAGAAAAGTGCTTTTTACCTGTGCTGTTTCATTGATGTGAAATCATGTTTAAACATTACTCAAAAAAGCATGTATTTTAATATTTGTACTTTCATTTTAACATTTATGTAGTTGTTTTCAAAATTGAAATGTAGAAGTGAATTTACAGATTTACATTTTGCTTTCTTGTGGAAAAGTACTTTTTACAAGTGCTGTTTCATAGATGTGAAACCATGTTTAAACATTTCTCAAAAAAGCATGTATTTTAATGTTTGTAGTTTCATTTTAACATTTATGTTGTTCTTTTCAAAATGAAATGAGAAGTGAATTTACAGATCTACATTTTGTTTTCTTGTAGAAAAGTGCTTTTTACATGTGCTGTTTCATTGATGTGAAATCATGTTTAAACATTACTCAAAAAAGCATGTATTTTAATATTTGTAGTTTCATTTTAACATTTATGTAGTTGTTTTCAAAATTGAAATGTAGGTGAATTTACAGATTTACATTTTGCTTTCTTGTGGAAAAGTACTTTTTACAAGTGCTGTTTCATAGATGTGAAACCATGTTTAAACATTTCTCAAAAAAGCATGTATTTTAATGTTTGTAGTTTCATTTTAACATTTATGTTGTTCTTTTCAAAATGAAATGAGAAGTGAATTTACAGATCTACATTTTGTTTTCTTGTAGAAAAGTGCTTTTTACATGTGCTGTTTCATTGATGTGAAATCATGTTTAAATATTTCACAAAAAAGCATGTATTTTATTGTTTGTAGTTTCATTTTAACATTAATGTTATTATTTTCAAATTTGAAATGTAGAAGTGAATTTATAGATTTACATTTTGCTTTCTTGTGGAAAAGTACTTTTTACAAGTGCTGTTTCATAGATGTGAAACCATGTTTAAACATTTCTCAAAAAAGCATGTATTTTATTGTTTGTAGTTTCATTTTAACATTAATGTTATTCTTTTCAAAATTGAATATGTAGAAGTGAATTTATGCATCCTCATTTTGCTTTCTTTTAGAAAAGTACTTTTTACAAGTGCTGTTTCATAGATGTGAAACCATGTTTAAACATTACTCAAAAAAGCATGTATTTTTTGTTTGTACTTTCATTTTAACATTTATGTTATTCTTTTCAAATTTGAAATGTAGATGTGAATTTACAGATTTACATTTTGCTTTCTTGTGGAAAAGTACTTTTTACAAGTGCTGTTTCATAGATGTGAAACCATGTTTAAACATTTCTCAAAAAAGCATGTATTTTAATGTTTGTAGTTTCATTTTAACATTTATGTTGTTCTTTTCAAAATTGAAATGTAGAAGTGAATTTACAGATCAACATTTTGTTTTCTTGTAGAAAAGTGCTTTTTACCTGTGCTGTTTCATTGATGTGAAATCATGTTTAAACATTTCTCAAAAAAGCATGTATTTTAGTGTTTGTAGTTTCATTTTAACATTTATGTTATTCCTTTCAAAATTGAAATGTAGAAGTGAATTTACAGATCTACATTTTTTTTTCTTGTAGAAAAGTACTTTTTACGTGCTGTTTCATTGATGTGAAACCATGTTTAAATATTTCACAAAAAAGCATGTATTTTAATGTTTGTAGTTTCATTTTAACATTTATGTTATTCTTTTCAAAATTGAAATGTGGAAGTGAATTTATGCATCCTCATTTTGATTTCTTTTAGAAAAGTACTTTTTACAAGTGCTGTTTCATAGATGTGAAATCATGTTTAAACATTTCTCAAAAAAGCATGTATTTTAATGTTTGTAGTTTCATTTTAACATTTATGTTGTTCTTTTCAAAATTGAAATGTAGAAGTGAATTTACAGATCTACGTTTTGTTTTCTTGTAGAAAAGTGCTTTTTACCTGTGCTGTTTCATTGATGCCAAATCATGTTTAAACATTACTCAAAAAAGCATGTATTTCATTGTTTGTAGTTTCATTTTAACATTTATGTTATTCTTTTCAAATTTGTAATGTAGAAGTGAATTTACAGATTTACATTTTGCTTTCTTGTGGAAAAGTACTTTTTACAAGTGCTGTTTCATAGATGTGAAACCATGTTTAAACATTTCTCAAAAAAGCATGTATTTTAATGTTTGTAGTTTCATTTTAACATTTATGTTATTCTTTTCAAAATTGAAATGTAGAAGTGAATTTACAGATCTACATTTTGCTTTCTTTTAGAAAAGTTCTTTTTACAAGTGCTGTTTCATAGATGTGAAATCATGTTTAAACATTTCACAAAAAAGCATTTATTTTATTGTTTGTAGTTTCATTTTAACATTTATGTTGTTCTTTTCAAAATTGAAATGTAGAAGTGAATTTACAGATTTACATTTTGCTTTCATGTGGAAAAGTACTTTTTACAAGTGCTGTTTCATAGATGTGAAACCATGTTTAAACGTTTCTCAAAAAAGCATGTATTTTAATGTTTGTAGTTTCATTTTAACAGTTATGTTATTCTTTTCAAATTTGAAACGTAGAAGTGAATTTACAGATTTACATTTTGCTTTCTTTTAGAAAAGTTCTTTTTACAAGTGCTGTTTCATAGATGTGAAACCATGTTTAAACATTTCTCAAAAAAGCATGTATTTTAATGTTTGTAGTTTCATTTTAACATTTATGTTGTTCTTTTCAAAATGAAATGAGAAGTGAATTTACAGATCTACATTTTGTTTTCTTGTAGAAAAGTGCTTTTTACATGTGCTGTTTCATTGATGTGAAATCATGTTTAAATATTTCACAAAAAAGCATGTATTTTATTGTTTGTAGTTTCATTTTAACATTAATGTTATTATTTTCAAATTTGAAATGTAGAAGTGAATTTACAGATTTACATTTTGCTTTCTTGTGGAAAAGTACTTTTTACAAGTGCTGTTTCATAGATGTGAAACCATGTTTAAACATTTCTCAAAAAAGCATGTATTTTAATGTTTGTAGTTTCATTTTAACATTTATGTTGTTCTTTTCAAAATTGAAATGTAGAAGTGAATTTACAGATCTACATTTTGTTTTCTTGTAGAAAAGTGCTTTTTACCTGTGCTGTTTCATTGATGCCAAATCATGTTTAAACATTACTCAAAAAAGCATGTATTTTATTGTTTGTAGTTTCATTTTAACATTTATGTTATTCTTTTCAAATTTGTAATGTAGAAGTGAATTTACAGATTTACATTTTGCTTTCTTGTGGAAAAGTACTTTTTACAAGTGCTGTTTCATAGATGTGAAACCATGTTTAAACATTTCTCAAAAAAGCATGTATTTTAAAGTTTGTAGTTTCATTTTAACATTTATGTTGTTCTTTTCAAAATTGAAATGTAGAAGTGAATTTACAGATTTACATTTTGCTTTCATGTGGAAAAGTACTTTTTACAAGTGCTGTTTCATAGATGTGAAACCATGTTTAAACGTTTCTCAAAAAAGCATGTATTTTAATGTTTGTAGTTTCATTTTAACAGTTATGTTATTCTTTTCAAAATTGAAATGTAGAAGTGAATTTACAGATCTACATTTTGTTTTCTTGTAGAAAAGTGCTTTTTACCTGTGCTGTTTCATATATGTGAAACCATGTTTAAACATTTCTCAAAAAAGCATGTATTTTAATGTTTGTAGTTCATTTTAACATTAATGTTATTCTTTTCAAAATTGAATATGTAGAAGTGAATTTATGCATCCTCATTTTGCTTTCTTTTAGAAAAGTACTTTTTACAAGTGCTGTTTCATAGATGTGAAATCATGTTTAAACATTTCTCAAAAAAGCATGTATTTTAATGTTTGTAGTTTCATTTTAACATTTATGTTATTCTTTTCAAATTTGAAATGTAGAAGTGAATTTACAGATTTACATTTTGCTTTCTTGTGGAAAAGTACTTTTTACGTGCTGTTTCATAGATGTGAAACCATGTTTAAACATTTCTCAAAAAAGCATGTATTTTAATGTTTGTAGTTACATTTTAACATTTATGTTGTTCTTTTCAAAATTGAAATGTAGAAGTGAATTTACAGATCTACATTTTGTTTTCTTGTAGAAAAGTGCTTTTTACCTGTGCTGTTTCATTGATGTGAAATCATGTTTAAACATTTCACAAAAAAGCATGTATTTTATTGTTTGTCGTTTCATTTTAACATTTATGTTATTATTTTCAAATTTGAAATGTAGAAGTGAATATACAGATTTACATTTTGCTTTCTTGTGGAAAAGTACTTTTTGCAAGTGCTGTTTCATAGATGTGAAAACATGTTTAAACATTTCTCAAAAAAGCATGTATTTTAATGTTTGTAGTTTCATTTTAACATTTATGTTGTTCTTTTCAAAATTGAAATGTAGAAGTGAATTTACAGATCTACATTTTGTTTTCTTGTAGAAAAGTGCTTTTTAACTGTGCTGTTTCATTGATGTCAAATCATGTTTAAACATTACTCAAAAAAGCATGTATTTTATGTTTGTAGTTTCATTTTAACATTTATGTTATTCTTTTCAAATTTGAAATGTAGAAGTGAATTTACAGATTTACATTTTGCTTTCTTGTGGAAAAGTACTTTTTACAAGTGCTGTTTCATAGATGTGAAACCATGTTTAAACATTTCTCAAAAAAGCATGTATTTTAATATTTGTAGTTTCATTTTAACATTTATGTAGTTGTTTTCAAAATTGAAATGTAGGTGAATTTACAGATTTACATTTTGCTTTCTTGTGGAAAAGTACTTTTTACAAGTGCTGTTTCATAGATGTGAAACCATGTTTAAACATTTCTCAAAAAAGCATGTATTTTAATGTTTGTAGTTTCATTTTAACATTTATGTTGTTCTTTTCAAAATGAAATGAGAAGTGAATTTACAGATCTACATTTTGTTTTCTTGTAGAAAAGTGCTTTTTACATGTGCTGTTTCATTGATGTGAAATCATGTTTAAATATTTCACAAAAAAGCATGTATTTTATTGTTTGTAGTTTCATTTTAACATTAATGTTATTATTTTCAAATTTGAAATGTAGAAGTGAATTTACAGATTTACATTTTGCTTTCTTGTGGAAAAGTACTTTTTACAAGTGCTGTTTCATAGATGTGAAACCATGTTTAAACATTTCTCAAAAAAGCATGTATTTTAATGTTTGTAGTTTCATTTTAACATTTATGTTGTTCTTTTCAAAATTGAAATGTAGAAGTGAATTTCCAGATCTACATTTTGTTTTCTTGTAGAAAAGTGCTTTTTACCTGTGCTGTTTCATTGATGCCAAATCATGTTTAAACATTACTCAAAAAAGCATGTATTTTATTGTTTGTAGTTTCATTTTAACATTTATGTTATTCTTTTCAAATTTGTAATGTAGAAGTGAATTTACAGATTTACATTTTGCTTTCTTGTGGAAAAGTACTTTTTACAAGTGCTGTTTCATAGATGTGAAACCATGTTTAAACATTTCTCAAAAAAGCATGTATTTTAATGTTTGTAGTTTCATTTTAACATTTATGTTGTTCTTTTCAAAATTGAAATGTAGAAGTGAATTTACAGATTTACATTTTGCTTTCTTGTGGAAAAGTACTTTTTACAAGTGCTGTTTCATAGATGTGAAACCATGTTTAAACGTTTCTCAAAAAAGAATGTATTTTAATGTTTGTAGTTTCATTTTAACATTTATGTTATTCTTTTCAAATTTGAAATGTAGAAGTGAATTTACAGATTTACATTTTGCTTTCTTTTAGAAAAGTTCTTTTTACAAGTGCTGTTTCATAGATGTGAAACCATGTATAAACATTTCTCAAAAAGGAATGTATTTTAATGTTTGTAGTTTCATTTTAACATTTATGTTGTTCTTTTCAAAATTGAAATGTAGAAGTGAATTTACAGATCTACATTTTGTTTTCTTGTAGAAAAGTGCTTTTTACATGTGCTGTTTCATGATGTGAAATCATGTTTAAACATTTCACAAAAAAAGCATGTATTTTATTGTTTGTAGTTTCATTTAAACATTTATGTTATTCTTTTCAAATTTGAAATGTAGAAGTGAATTTACAGATTTACATTTTGCTTTCTTGTGGAAAAGTACTTTTTACAAGTGCTTTCATAGATGTGAAACCATGTTTAAACATTTCTCAAAAAAGCATGTATTTTAATGTTTGTAGTTACATTTTAAAATTTATGTTGTTCTTTTCAAAATTGAAATGTAGAAGTGAATTTACAGATCTACATTTTGTTTTCTTGTAGAAAAGTGCTTTTTACCTGTGCTGTTTCATTGATGTGAAATCATGTTTAAACATTTCACAAAAAAGCATGTATTTTATTGTTTGTAGTTTCATTTTAACATTTATGTTATTATTTTCAAATTTGAAATGTAGAAGTGAATATACAGTTACATTTTGCTTTCTTGTGGAAAAGTACTTTTTGCAAGTGCTGTTTCATAGATGTGAAAACATGTTTAAACATTTCTCAAAAAAGCATGTATTTTAATGTTTGTAGTTTCATTTTAACATTTATGTTGTTCTTTTCAAAATTGAAATGTAGAAGTGAATTTACAGATCTACATTTTGTTTTCTTGTAGAAAAGTGCTTTTTACCTGTGCTGTTTCATTGATGTCAAATCATGTTTAAACATTACTCAAAAAAGCATGTATTTTATGTTTGTAGTTTCATTTTAACATTTATGTTATTCTTTTCAAATTTGAAATGTAGAAGAGAATTTACAGATTTACATTTTGCTTTCTTGTGGAAAAGTACTTTTTACAAGTGCTGTTTCATAGATGTGAAACCATGTTTAAACATTTCTCAAAAAAGCATGTATTTTAATGTTTGTAGTTTCATTTTAACATTTATGTTGTTCTTTTCAAAATTGAAATGTAGAAGTGAATTTACAGATCAACATTTTGTTTTCTTGTAGAAAAGTGCTTTTTACCTGTGCTGTTTCATTGATGTGAAATCATGTTTAAACATTACTCAAAAAAGCATGTATTTTAATATTTGTAGTTTCATTTTAACATTTATGTAGTTGTTTTCAAAATTGAAATGTAGGTGAATTTACAGATTTACATTTTGCTTTCTTGTGGAAAAGTACTTTTTACAAGTGCTGTTTCATAGATGTGAAACCATGTTTAAACATTTCTCAAAAAAGCATGTATTTTAATGTTTGTAGTTTCATTTTAACATTTATGTTGTTCTTTTCAAAATGAAATGAGAAGTGAATTTACAGATCTACATTTTGTTTTCTTGTAGAAAAGTGCTTTTTACATGTGCTGTTTCATTGATGTGAAATCATGTTTAAATATTTCACAAAAAAGCATGTATTTTATTGTTTGTAGTTTCATTTTAACATTAATGTTATTATTTTCAAATTTGAAATGTAGAAGTGAATTTATAGATTTACATTTTGCTTTCTTGTGGAAAAGTACTTTTTACAAGTGCTGTTTCATAGATGTGAAACCATGTTTAAACATTTCTCAAAAAAGCATGTATTTTAATGTTTGTAGTTTCATTTTAACATTTATGTTGTTCTTTTCAAAATTGAAATGTAGAAGTGAATTTACAGATCTACATTTTGTTTTCTTGTAGAAAAGTGCTTTTTACCTGTGCTGTTTCATTGATGCCAAATCATGTTTAAACATTACTCAAAAAAGCATGTATTTTATTGTTTGTAGTTTCATTTTAACATTTATGTTATTCTTTTCAAATTTGTAATGTAGAAGTGAATTTACAGATTTACATTTTGCTTTCTTGTGGAAAAGTACTTTTTACAAGTGCTGTTTCATAGATGTGAAACCATGTTTAAACATTTCTCAAAAAAGCATGTATTTTAATGTTTGTAGTTTCATTTTAACATTTATGTTATTCTTTTCAAAATTGAAATGTAGAAGTGAATTTACAGATCTACATTTTGCTTTCTTTTAGAAAAGTTCTTTTTACAAGTGCTGTTTCATAGATGTGAAATCATGTTTAAACATTTCACAAAAAAGCATTTATTTTATTGTTTGTAGTTTCATTTTAACATTTATGTTGTTCTTTTCAAAATTGAAATGTAGAAGTGAATTTACAGATTTACATTTTGCTTTCATGTGGAAAAGTACTTTTTACAAGTGCTGTTTCATAGATGTGAAACCATGTTTAAACGTTTCTCAAAAAAGCATGTATTTTAATGTTTGTAGTTTCATTTTAACAGTTATGTTATTCTTTTCAAATTTGAAATGTAGAAGTGAATTTACAGATTTACATTTTGCTTTCTTTTAGAAAAGTTCTTTTTACAAGTGCTGTTTCATAGATGTGAAACCATGTTTAAACATTTCTCAAAAAAGCATGTATTTTAATGTTTGTAGTTTCATTTTAACATTTATGTTGTTCTTTTCAAAATGAAATGAGAAGTGAATTTACAGATCTACATTTTGTTTTCTTGTAGAAAAGTGCTTTTTACATGTGCTGTTTCATTGATGTGAAATCATGTTTAAATATTTCACAAAAAAGCATGTATTTTATTGTTTGTAGTTTCATTTTAACATTAATGTTATTATTTTCAAATTTGAAATGTAGAAGTGAATTTACAGATTTACATTTTGCTTTCTTGTGGAAAAGTACTTTTTACAAGTGCTGTTTCATAGATGTGAAACCATGTTTAAACATTTCTCAAAAAAGCATGTATTTTAATGTTTGTAGTTTCATTTTAACATTTATGTTGTTCTTTTCAAAATTGAAATGTAGAAGTGAATTTACAGATCTACATTTTGTTTTCTTGTAGAAAAGTGCTTTTTACCTGTGCTGTTTCATTGATGCCAAATCATGTTTAAACATTACTCAAAAAAGCATGTATTTTATTGTTTGTAGTTTCATTTTAACATTTATGTTATTCTTTTCAAATTTGTAATGTAGAAGTGAATTTACAGATTTACATTTTGCTTTCTTGTGGAAAAGTACTTTTTACAAGTGCTGTTTCATAGATGTGAAACCATGTTTAAACATTTCTCAAAAAAGCATGTATTTTAAAGTTTGTAGTTTCATTTTAACATTTATGTTGTTCTTTTCAAAATTGAAATGTAGAAGTGAATTTACAGATTTACATTTTGCTTTCATGTGGAAAAGTACTTTTTACAAGTGCTGTTTCATAGATGTGAAACCATGTTTAAACGTTTCTCAAAAAAGCATGTATTTTAATGTTTGTAGTTTCATTTTAACAGTTATGTTATTCTTTTCAAATTTGAAATGTAGAAGTGAATTTACAGATTTACATTTTGCTTTCTTTTAGAAAAGTTCTTTTTACAAGTGCTGTTTCATAGATGTGAAACCATGTTTAAACATTTCTCAAAAAAGCATGTATTTTAATGTTTGTAGTTTCATTTTAACATTTATGTTGTTCTTTTCAAAATTGAAATGTAGAAGTGAATTTACAGATCTACATTTTGTTTTCTTGTAGAAAAGTGCTTTTTACATGTGCTGTTTCATGATGTGAAATCATGTTTAAACATTTCACAAAAAAGCATGTATTTTATTGTTTGTAGTTTCATTTAAACATTTATGTTATTCTTTTCAAATTTGAAATGTAGAAGTGAATTTACAGATTTACATTTTGCTTTCTTGTGGAAAAGTACTTTTTACAAGTGCTGTTTCATAGATGTGAAACCATGTTTAAACATTTCTCAAAAAAGCATGTATTTTAATGTTTGTAGTTTCATTTTAACATTTATGTTATTCCTTTCAAAATTGAAATGTAGAAGTGAATTTACAGGTCTACATTTTTTTTCTTGTAGAAAAGTACTTTTTACGTGCTGTTTCATTGATGTGAAACCATGTTTAAATATTTCTCAAAAAAGCATGTATTTTAATGTTTGTAGTTTCATTTTAACATATATGTTATTCTTTTCAAAATTGAAATGTGGAAGTGAATTTATGCATCCTCATTTTGATTTCTTTTAGAAAAGTACTTTTTACAAGTGCTGTTTCATAGATGTGAAATCATGTTTAAACATTTCTCAAAAAAGCATGTATTTTAATGTTTGTAGTTTCATTTTAACATTTATGTTATTCTTTTCAAATTTGAAATGTAGAAGTGAATTTACAGATTTACATTTTGCTTTCTTGTGGAAAAGTACTTTTTACAAGTGCTGTTTCATAGATGTGAAACCATGTTTAAACATTTCTCAAAAAAGCATGTATTTTAATGTTTGTAGTTACATTTTAACATTTATGTTGTTCTTTTCAAAATTGAAATGTAGAAGTGAATTTACAGATCTACATTTTGTTTTCTTGTAGAAAAGTGCTTTTTACCTGTGCTGTTTCATTGATGTGAAATCATGTTTAAACATTTCACAAAAAAGCATGTATTTTATTGTTTGTAGTTTCATTTTAACATTTATCTTATTATTTTCAAATTTGAAATGTAGAAGTGAATATAAAGATTTACATTTTGCTTTCTTGTGGAAAAGTACTTTTTGCAAGTGCAGTTTCATAGATGTGAAAACATGTTTAAACATTTCTCAAATAAGCATGTATTTTAATGTTTGTAGTTTCATTTTAACATTTATGTTGTTCTTTTCAAAATTGAAATGTAGAAGTGAATTTACAGATCTACATTTTGTTTTCTTGTAGAAAAGTGCTTTTTACCTGTGCTGTTTCATTGATGTCAAATCATGTTTAAACATTACTCAAAAAAGCATGTATTTTATTGTTTGTAGTTTCATTTTAACATTTATGTTGTTCTTTTCAAAATTGAAATGTAGAAGTGAATTTACAGATCAACATTTTGTTTTCTTGTAGAAAAGTGCTTTTTACCTGTGCTGTTTCATTGATGTGAAATCATGTTTAAACATTACTCAAAAAAGCATGTATTTTAATATTTGTAGTTTCATTTTAACATTTATGTAGTTGTTTTCAAAATTGAAATGTAGGTGAATTTACAGATTTACATTTTGCTTTCTTGTGGAAAAGTACTTTTTACAAGTGCTGTTTCATAGATGTGAAACCATGTTTAAACATTTCTCAAAAAAGCATGTATTTTAATGTTTGTAGTTTCATTTTAACATTTATGTTGTTCTTTTCAAAATTGAAATGTAGAAGTGAATTTACAGATCTACATTTTGTTTTCTTGTAGAAAAGTGCTTTTTACCTGTGCTGTTTCATTGATGCCAAATCATGTTTAAACATTACTCAAAAAAGCATGTATTTTATTGTTTGTAGTTTCATTTTAACATTTATGTTATTCTTTTCAAATTTGTAATGTAGAAGTGAATTTACAGATTTACATTTTGCTTTCTTGTGGAAAAGTACTTTTTACAAGTGCTGTTTCATAGATGTGAAACCATGTTTAAACATTTCTCAAAAAAGCATGTATTTTAATGTTTGTAGTTTCATTTTAACATTTATGTTGTTCTTTTCAAAATTGAAATGTAGAAGTGAATTTACAGATTTACATTTTGCTTTCTTGTGGAAAAGTACTTTTTACAAGTGCTGTTTCATAGATGTGAAACCATGTTTAAACCTTTCTCAAAAAAGCATGTATTTTAATGTTTGTAGTTTCATTTTAACATTTATGTTATTCTTTTCAAATTTGAAATGTAGAAGTGAATTTACAGATTTACATTTTGCTTTCTTTTAGAAAAGTTCTTTTTACAAGTGCTGTTTCATAGATGTGAAACCATGTATAAACATTTCTCAAAAAGGAATGTATTTTAATGTTTGTAGTTTCATTTTAACATTTATGTTGTTCTTTTCAAAATTGAAATGTAGAAGTGAATTTACAGATCTACATTTTGTTTTCTTGTAGAAATGTGCTTTTTACATGTGCTGTTTCATGATGTGAAATCATGTTTAAACATTTCACAAAAAAGCATGTATTTTATTGTTTGTAGTTTCATTTAAACATTTATGTTATTCTTTTCAAATTTGAAATGTAGAAGTGAATTTACAGATTTACATTTTGCTTTCTTGTGTAAAAGTACTTTTTACAAGTGCTGTTTCATAGATGTGAAACCATGTTTAAACATTTCTCAAAAAAGCATGTATTTTAGTGTTTGTAGTTTCATTTTAACATTTATGTTATTCCTTTCAAAATTGAAATGTAGAAGTGAATTTACAGATCTACATTTTTTTTTCTTGTAGAAAAGTACTTTTTACGTGCTGTTTCATTGATGTGAAACCATGTTTAAATATTTCACAAAAAAGCATGTATTTTAATGTTTGTAGTTTCATTTTAACATTTATGTTATTCTTTTCAAAATTGAAATGTGGAAGTGAATTTATGCATCCTCATTTTGATTTCTTTTAGAAAAGTACTTTTTACAAGTGCTGTTTCATAGATGTGAAATCATGTTTAAACATTTCTCAAAAAAGCATGTATTTTAATGTTTGTAGTTTCATTTTAACATTTATGTTATTCTTTTCAAATTTGAAATGTAGAAGTGAATTTACAGATTTACATTTTGCTTTCTTGTGGAAAAGTACTTTTTACAAGTGTTGTTTCATAGATGTGAAACCATGTTTAAACATTTCTCAAAAAAGCATGTATTTTAATGTTTGTAGTTTCATTTTAACATTTATGTTATTCTTTTCAAAATTGAAATGTAGAAGTGAATTTACAGATCGACATTTTGTTTTCTTGTAAAAAAGTACTTTTTACAAGTGCTGTTTCATAGATGTGAAATCATGTTTAAACATTTCTCAAAAAAGCATGTATTTTATTGTTTGTAGTTTCATTTTAACATTAATGTTATTCTTTTCAAAATTGAATATGTAGAAGTGAATTTATGCATCCTCATTTTGCTTTCTTTTAGAAAAGTACTTTTTACAAGTGCTGTTTCATAGATGTGAAACCATGTTTAAACATTTCTCAAAAAAGCATGTATTTTAATGTTTGTAGTTTCATTTTAACATTTATGTTGTTCTTTTCAAAATTGAAATGTAGAAGTGAATTTACAGATCAACATTTTGTTTTCTTGTAGAAAAGTGCTTTTTACCTGTGCTGTTTCATTGATGTGAAATCATGTTTAAACATTTCTCAAAAAAGCATGTATTTTAGTGTTTGTAGTTTCATTTTAACATTTATGTTATTCCTTTCAAAATTGAAATGTAGAAGTGAATTTACAGATCTACATTTTTTTTTCTTGTAGAAAAGTACTTTTTACGTGCTGTTTCATTGATGTGAAACCATGTTTAAATATTTCACAAAAAAGCATGTATTTTAATGTTTGTAGTTTCATTTTAACATTTATGTTATTCTTTTCAAAATTGAAATGTGGAAGTGAATTTATGCATCCTCATTTTGATTTCTTTTAGAAAAGTACTTTTTACAAGTGCTGTTTCATAGATGTGAAATCATGTTTAAACATTTCTCAAAAAAGCATGTATTTTAATGTTTGTAGTTTCATTTTAACATTTATGTTATTCTTTTCAAATTTGAAATGTAGAAGTGAATTTACAGATTTACATTTTGCTTTCTTGTGGAAAAGTACTTTTTACAAGTGTTGTTTCATAGATGTGAAACCATGTTTAAACATTTCTCAAAAAAGCATGTATTTTAATGTTTGTAGTTTCATTTTAACATTTATGTTATTCTTTTCAAAATTGAAATGTAGAAGTGAATTTACAGATCGACATTTTGTTTTCTTGTAAAAAAGTACTTTTTACAAGTGCTGTTTCATAGATGTGAAATCATGTTTAAACATTTCTCAAAAAAGCATGTATTTTATTGTTTGTAGTTTCATTTTAACATTAATGTTATTGTTTTCAAAATTGAATATGTAGAAGTGAATTTATGCATCCTCATTTTGCTTTCTTTTAGAAAAGTACTTTTTACAAGTGCTGTTTCATAGATGTGAAACCATGTTTAAACATTACTCAAAAAAGCATGTATTTTTTGTTTGTACTTTCATTTTAACATTTATGTTATTCTTTTCAAATTTGAAATGTAGATGTGAATTTACAGATTTACATTTTGCTTTCTTGTGGAAAAGTACTTTTTACAAGTGCTGTTTCATAGATGTGAAACCATGTTTAAACATTTCTCAAAAAAGCATGTATTTTAATGTTTGTAGTTTCATTTTAACATTTATGTTGTTCTTTTCAAAATTGAAATGTAGAAGTGAATTTACAGATCAACATTTTGTTTTCTTGTAGAAAAGTGCTTTTTACCTGTGCTGTTTCATTGATGTGAAATCATGTTTAAACATTACTCAAAAAAGCATGTATTTTAATATTTGTACTTTCATTTTAACATTTATGTAGTTGTTTTCAAAATTGAAATGTAGAAGTGAATTTACAGATTTACATTTTGCTTTCTTGTGGAAAAGTACTTTTTACAAGTGCTGTTTCATAGATGTGAAACCATGTTTAAACATTTCTCAAAAAAGCATGTATTTTAATGTTTGTAGTTTCATTTTAACATTTATGTTGTTCTTTTCAAAATGAAATGAGAAGTGAATTTACAGATCTACATTTTGTTTTCTTGTAGAAAAGTGCTTTTTACATGTGCTGTTTCATTGATGTGAAATCATGTTTAAACATTACTCAAAAAAGCATGTATTTTAATATTTGTAGTTTCATTTTAACATTTATGTAGTTGTTTTCAAAATTGAAATGTAGGTGAATTTACAGATTTACATTTTGCTTTCTTGTGGAAAAGTACTTTTTACAAGTGCTGTTTCATAGATGTGAAACCATGTTTAAACATTTCTCAAAAAAGCATGTATTTTAATGTTTGTAGTTTCATTTTAACATTTATGTTGTTCTTTTCAAAATGAAATGAGAAGTGAATTTACAGATCTACATTTTGTTTTCTTGTAGAAAAGTGCTTTTTACATGTGCTGTTTCATTGATGTGAAATCATGTTTAAATATTTCACAAAAAAGCATGTATTTTATTGTTTGTAGTTTCATTTTAACATTAATGTTATTATTTTCAAATTTGAAATGTAGAAGTGAATTTATAGATTTACATTTTGCTTTCTTGTGGAAAAGTACTTTTTACAAGTGCTGTTTCATAGATGTGAAACCATGTTTAAACATTTCTCAAAAAAGCATGTATTTTAATGTTTGTAGTTTCATTTTAACATTTATGTTGTTCTTTTCAAAATTGAAATGTAGAAGTGAATTTACAGATCTACATTTTGTTTTCTTGTAGAAAAGTGCTTTTTACCTGTGCTGTTTCATTGATGCCAAATCATGTTTAAACATTACTCAAAAAAGCATGTATTTTATTGTTTGTAGTTTCATTTTAACATTTATGTTATTCTTTTCAAATTTGTAATGTAGAAGTGAATTTACAGATTTACATTTTGCTTTCTTGTGGAAAAGTACTTTTTACAAGTGCTGTTTCATAGATGTGAAACCATGTTTAAACATTTCTCAAAAAAGCATGTATTTTAATGTTTGTAGTTTCATTTTAACATTTATGTTATTCTTTTCAAAATTGAAATGTAGAAGTGAATTTACAGATCTACATTTTGCTTTCTTTTAGAAAAGTTCTTTTTACAAGTGCTGTTTCATAGATGTGAAATCATGTTTAAACATTTCACAAAAAAGCATTTATTTTATTGTTTGTAGTTTCATTTTAACATTTATGTTGTTCTTTTCAAAATTGAAATGTAGAAGTGAATTTACAGATTTACATTTTGCTTTCATGTGGAAAAGTACTTTTTACAAGTGCTGTTTCATAGATGTGAAACCATGTTTAAACGTTTCTCAAAAAAGCATGTATTTTAATGTTTGTAGTTTCATTTTAACAGTTATGTTATTCTTTTCAAATTTGAAATGTAGAAGTGAATTTACAGATTTACATTTTGCTTTCTTTTAGAAAAGTTCTTTTTACAAGTGCTGTTTCATAGATGTGAAACCATGTTTAAACATTTCTCAAAAAAGCATGTATTTTAATGTTTGTAGTTTCATTTTAACATTTATGTTGTTCTTTTCAAAATGAAATGAGAAGTGAATTTACAGATCTACATTTTGTTTTCTTGTAGAAAAGTGCTTTTTACATGTGCTGTTTCATTGATGTGAAATCATGTTTAAATATTTCACAAAAAAGCATGTATTTTATTGTTTGTAGTTTCATTTTAACATTAATGTTATTATTTTCAAATTTGAAATGTAGAAGTGAATTTACAGATTTACATTTTGCTTTCTTGTGGAAAAGTACTTTTTACAAGTGCTGTTTCATAGATGTGAAACCATGTTTAAACATTTCTCAAAAAAGCATGTATTTTAATGTTTGTAGTTTCATTTTAACATTTATGTTGTTCTTTTCAAAATTGAAATGTAGAAGTGAATTTACAGATCTACATTTTGTTTTCTTGTAGAAAAGTGCTTTTTACCTGTGCTGTTTCATTGATGCCAAATCATGTTTAAACATTACTCAAAAAAGCATGTATTTTATTGTTTGTAGTTTCATTTTAACATTTATGTTATTCTTTTCAAATTTGTAATGTAGAAGTGAATTTACAGATTTACATTTTGCTTTCTTGTGGAAAAGTACTTTTTACAAGTGCTGTTTCATAGATGTGAAACCATGTTTAAACATTTCTCAAAAAAGCATGTATTTTAAAGTTTGTAGTTTCATTTTAACATTTATGTTGTTCTTTTCAAAATTGAAATGTAGAAGTGAATTTACAGATTTACATTTTGCTTTCATGTGGAAAAGTACTTTTTACAAGTGCTGTTTCATAGATGTGAAACCATGTTTAAACGTTTCTCAAAAAAGCATGTATTTTAATGTTTGTAGTTTCATTTTAACAGTTATGTTATTCTTTTCAAATTTGAAATGTAGAAGTGAATTTACAGATTTACATTTTGCTTTCTTTTAGAAAAGTTCTTTTTACAAGTGCTGTTTCATAGATGTGAAACCATGTTTAAACATTTCTCAAAAAAGCATGTATTTTAATGTTTGTAGTTTCATTTTAACATTTATGTTGTTCTTTTCAAAATTGAAATGTAGAAGTGAATTTACAGATCTACATTTTGTTTTCTTGTAGAAAAGTGCTTTTTACATGTGCTGTTTCATGATGTGAAATCATGTTTAAACATTTCACAAAAAAGCATGTATTTTATTGTTTGTAGTTTCATTTAAACATTTATGTTATTCTTTTCAAATTTGAAATGTAGAAGTGAATTTACAGATTTACATTTTGCTTTCTTGTGGAAAAGTACTTTTTACAAGTGCTGTTTCATAGATGTGAAACCATGTTTAAACATTTCTCAAAAAAGCATGTATTTTAATGTTTGTAGTTTCATTTTAACATTTATGTTATTCCTTTCAAAATTGAAATGTAGAAGTGAATTTACAGGTCTACATTTTTTTTCTTGTAGAAAAGTACTTTTTACGTGCTGTTTCATTGATGTGAAACCATGTTTAAATATTTCTCAAAAAAGCATGTATTTTAATGTTTGTAGTTTCATTTTAACATATATGTTATTCTTTTCAAAATTGAAATGTGGAAGTGAATTTATGCATCCTCATTTTGATTTCTTTTAGAAAAGTACTTTTTACAAGTGCTGTTTCATAGATGTGAAATCATGTTTAAACATTTCTCAAAAAAGCATGTATTTTAATGTTTGTAGTTTCATTTTAACATTTATGTTATTCTTTTCAAATTTGAAATGTAGAAGTGAATTTACAGATTTACATTTTGCTTTCTTGTGGAAAAGTACTTTTTACAAGTGCTGTTTCATAGATGTGAAACCATGTTTAAACATTTCTCAAAAAAGCATGTATTTTAATGTTTGTAGTTACATTTTAACATTTATGTTGTTCTTTTCAAAATTGAAATGTAGAAGTGAATTTACAGATCTACATTTTGTTTTCTTGTAGAAAAGTGCTTTTTACCTGTGCTGTTTCATTGATGTGAAATCATGTTTAAACATTTCACAAAAAAGCATGTATTTTATTGTTTGTAGTTTCATTTTAACATTTATCTTATTATTTTCAAATTTGAAATGTAGAAGTGAATATAAAGATTTACATTTTGCTTTCTTGTGGAAAAGTACTTTTTGCAAGTGCAGTTTCATAGATGTGAAAACATGTTTAAACATTTCTCAAATAAGCATGTATTTTAATGTTTGTAGTTTCATTTTAACATTTATGTTGTTCTTTTCAAAATTGAAATGTAGAAGTGAATTTACAGATCTACATTTTGTTTTCTTGTAGAAAAGTGCTTTTTACCTGTGCTGTTTCATTGATGTCAAATCATGTTTAAACATTACTCAAAAAAGCATGTATTTTATGTTTGTACTTTCATTTTAACATTTATGTTGTTCTTTTCAAAATTGAAATGTAGAAGTGAATTTACAGATCAACATTTTGTTTTCTTGTAGAAAAGTGCTTTTTACCTGTGCTGTTTCATTGATGTGAAATCATGTTTAAACATTACTCAAAAAAGCATGTATTTTAATATTTGTAGTTTCATTTTAACATTTATGTAGTTGTTTTCAAAATTGAAATGTAGGTGAATTTACAGATTTACATTTTGCTTTCTTGTGGAAAAGTACTTTTTACAAGTGCTGTTTCATAGATGTGAAACCATGTTTAAACATTTCTCAAAAAAGCATGTATTTTAATGTTTGTAGTTTCATTTTAACATTTATGTTGTTCTTTTCAAAATTGAAATGTAGAAGTGAATTTACAGATCTACATTTTGTTTTCTTGTAGAAAAGTGCTTTTTACCTGTGCTGTTTCATTGATGCCAAATCATGTTTAAACATTACTCAAAAAAGCATGTATTTTATTGTTTGTAGTTTCATTTTAACATTTATGTTATTCTTTTCAAATTTGTAATGTAGAAGTGAATTTACAGATTTACATTTTGCTTTCTTGTGGAAAAGTACTTTTTACAAGTGCTGTTTCATAGATGTGAAACCATGTTTAAACATTTCTCAAAAAAGCATGTATTTTAATGTTTGTAGTTTCATTTTAACATTTATGTTGTTCTTTTCAAAATTGAAATGTAGAAGTGAATTTACAGATTTACATTTTGCTTTCTTGTGGAAAAGTACTTTTTACAAGTGCTGTTTCATAGATGTGAAACCATGTTTAAACCTTTCTCAAAAAAGCATGTATTTTAATGTTTGTAGTTTCATTTTAACATTTATGTTATTCTTTTCAAATTTGAAATGTAGAAGTGAATTTACAGATTTACATTTTGCTTTCTTTTAGAAAAGTTCTTTTTACAAGTGCTGTTTCATAGATGTGAAACCATGTATAAACATTTCTCAAAAAGGAATGTATTTTAATGTTTGTAGTTTCATTTTAACATTTATGTTGTTCTTTTCAAAATTGAAATGTAGAAGTGAATTTACAGATCTACATTTTGTTTTCTTGTAGAAATGTGCTTTTTACATGTGCTGTTTCATGATGTGAAATCATGTTTAAACATTTCACAAAAAAGCATGTATTTTATTGTTTGTAGTTTCATTTAAACATTTATGTTATTCTTTTCAAATTTGAAATGTAGAAGTGAATTTACAGATTTACATTTTGCTTTCTTGTGGAAAAGTACTTTTTACAAGTGCTGTTTCATAGATGTGAAACCATGTTTAAACATTTCTCAAAAAAGCATGTATTTTAGTGTTTGTAGTTTCATTTTAACATTTATGTTATTCCTTTCAAAATTGAAATGTAGAAGTGAATTTACAGATCTACATTTTTTTTTCTTGTAGAAAAGTACTTTTTACGTGCTGTTTCATTGATGTGAAACCATGTTTAAATATTTCACAAAAAAGCATGTATTTTAATGTTTGTAGTTTCATTTTAACATTTATGTTATTCTTTTCAAAATTGAAATGTGGAAGTGAATTTATGCATCCTCATTTTGATTTCTTTTAGAAAAGTACTTTTTACAAGTGCTGTTTCATAGATGTGAAATCATGTTTAAACATTTCTCAAAAAAGCATGTATTTTAATGTTTGTAGTTTCATTTTAACATTTATGTTATTCTTTTCAAATTTGAAATGTAGAAGTGAATTTACAGATTTACATTTTGCTTTCTTGTGGAAAAGTACTTTTTACAAGTGTTGTTTCATAGATGTGAAACCATGTTTAAACATTTCTCAAAAAAGCATGTATTTTAATGTTTGTAGTTTCATTTTAACATTTATGTTATTCTTTTCAAAATTGAAATGTAGAAGTGAATTTACAGATCGACATTTTGTTTTCTTGTAAAAAAGTACTTTTTACAAGTGCTGTTTCATAGATGTGAAATCATGTTTAAACATTTCTCAAAAAAGCATGTATTTTATTGTTTGTAGTTTCATTTTAACATTAATGTTATTCTTTTCAAAATTGAATATGTAGAAGTGAATTTATGCATCCTCATTTTGCTTTCTTTTAGAAAAGTACTTTTTACAAGTGCTGTTTCATAGATGTGAAACCATGTTTAAACATTACTCAAAAAAGCATGTATTTTTTGTTTGTACTTTCATTTTAACATTTATGTTATTCTTTTCAAATTTGAAATGTAGATGTGAATTTACAGATTTACATTTTGCTTTCTTGTGGAAAAGTACTTTTTACAAGTGCTGTTTCATAGATGTGAAACCATGTTTAAACATTTCTCAAAAAAGCATGTATTTTAATGTTTGTAGTTTCATTTTAACATTTATGTTGTTCTTTTCAAAATTGAAATGTAGAAGTGAATTTACAGATCAACATTTTGTTTTCTTGTAGAAAAGTGCTTTTTACCTGTGCTGTTTCATTGATGTGAAATCATGTTTAAACATTTCTCAAAAAAGCATGTATTTTAGTGTTTGTAGTTTCATTTTAACATTTATGTTATTCCTTTCAAAATTGAAATGTAGAAGTGAATTTACAGATCTACATTTTTTTTTCTTGTAGAAAAGTACTTTTTACGTGCTGTTTCATTGATGTGAAACCGTTTAAATATTTCACAAAAAAGCATGTATTTTAATGTTTGTAGTTTCATTTTAACATTTATGTTATTCTTTTCAAAATTGAAATGTGGAAGTGAATTTATGCATCCTCATTTTGATTTCTTTTAGAAAAGTACTTTTTACAAGTGCTGTTTCATAGATGTGAAATCATGTTTAAACATTTCTCAAAAAAGCATGTATTTTAATGTTTGTAGTTTCATTTTAACATTTATGTTATTCTTTTCAAATTTGAAATGTAGAAGTGAATTTACAGATTTACATTTTGCTTTCTTGTGGAAAAGTACTTTTTACAAGTGTTGTTTCATAGATGTGAAACCATGTTTAAACATTTCTCAAAAAAGCATGTATTTTAATGTTTGTAGTTTCATTTTAACATTTATGTTATTCTTTTCAAAATTGAAATGTAGAAGTGAATTTACAGATCGACATTTTGTTTTCTTGTAAAAAAGTACTTTTTACAAGTGCTGTTTCATAGATGTGAAATCATGTTTAAACATTTCTCAAAAAAGCATGTATTTTATTGTTTGTAGTTTCATTTTAACATTAATGTTATTCTTTTCAAAATTGAATATGTAGAAGTGAATTTATGCATCCTCATTTTGCTTTCTTTTAGAAAAGTACTTTTTACAAGTGCTGTTTCATAGATGTGAAACCATGTTTAAACATTACTCAAAAAAGCATGTATTTTTTGTTTGTACTTTCATTTTAACATTTATGTTATTCTTTTCAAATTTGAAATGTAGATGTGAATTTACAGATTTACATTTTGCTTTCTTGTGGAAAAGTACTTTTTACAAGTGCTGTTTCATAGATGTGAAACCATGTTTAAACATTTCTCAAAAAAGCATGTATTTTAATGTTTGTAGTTTCATTTTAACATTTATGTTGTTCTTTTCAAAATTGAAATGTAGAAGTGAATTTACAGATCAACATTTTGTTTTCTTGTAGAAAAGTGCTTTTTACCTGTGCTGTTTCATTGATGTGAAATCATGTTTAAACATTACTCAAAAAAGCATGTATTTTAATATTTGTACTTTCATTTTAACATTTATGTAGTTGTTTTCAAAATTGAAATGTAGAAGTGAATTTACAGATTTACATTTTGCTTTCTTGTGGAAAAGTACTTTTTACAAGTGCTGTTTCATAGATGTGAAACCATGTTTAAACATTTCTCAAAAAAGCATGTATTTTAATGTTTGTAGTTTCATTTTAACATTTATGTTGTTCTTTTCAAAATGAAATGAGAAGTGAATTTACAGATCTACATTTTGTTTTCTTGTAGAAAAGTGCTTTTTAGATGTGCTGTTTCATTGATGTGAAATCATGTTTAAATATTTCACAAAAAAGCATGTATTTTATTGTTTGTAGTTTCATTTTAACATTAATGTTATTATTTTCAAATTTGAAATGTAGAAGTGAATTTACAGATTTACATTTTGCTTTCTTGTGGAAAAGTACTTTTTACAAGTGCTGTTTCATAGATGTGAAACCATGTTTAAACATTTCTCAAAAAAGCATGTATTTTAATGTTTGTAGTTTCATTTTATCATTTATGTTGTTCTTTTCAAAATTGAAATGTAGAAGTGAATTTACAGATCTACATTTTGTTTTCTTGTAGAAAAGTGCTTTTTACCTGTGCTGTTTCATTGATGTGAAATCATGTTTAAACATTACTCAAAAAAGCATGTATTTTAATATTTGTAGTTTCATTTTAACATTTATGTAGTTGTTTTCAAAATTGAAATGTAGAAGTGAATTTACAGATCTACATTTTGTTTTCTTGTAGAAAAGTGCTTTTTACCTGTGCTGTTTCATATATGTGAAACCATGTTTAAACATTTCTCAAAAAAGCATGTATTTTAATGTTTGTAGTTTCATTTTAACATTAATGTTATTCTTTTCAAAATTGAATATGTAGAAGTGAATTTATGCATCCTCATTTTGCTTTATTTTAGAAAAGTACTTTTTACAAGTGCTGTTTCATAGATGTGAAATCATGTTTAAACATTTCTCAAAAAAGCATGTATTTTAATGTTTGTAGTTTCATTTTAACATTTATGTTATTCTTTTCAAATTTGAAATGTAGAAGTGAATTTACAGATTTACATTTTGCTTTCTTGTGGAAAAGTACTTTTTACGTGCTGTTTCATAGATGTGAAACCATGTTTAAACATTTCTCAAAAAAGCATGTATTTTAATGTTTGTAGTTACATTTTAACATTTATGTTGTTCTTTTCAAAATTGAAATGTAGAAGTGAATTTACAGATCTACATTTTGTTTTCTTGTAGAAAAGTGCTTTTTACCTGTGCTGTTTCATTGATGTGAAATCATGTTTAAACATTTCACAAAAAAGCATGTATTTTATTGTTTGTAGTTTCATTTTAACATTTATGTTATTATTTTCAAATTTGAAATGTAGAAGTGAATATACAGATTTATATTTTGCTTTCTTGTGGAAAAGTACTTTTTGCAAGTGCTGTTTCATAGATGTGAAAACATGTTTAAACATTTCTCAAAAAAGCATGTATTTTAATGTTTGTAGTTTCATTTTAACATTTATGTTGTTCTTTTCAAAATTGAAATGTAGAAGTGAATTTACAGATCTACATTTTGTTTTCTTGTAGAAAAGTGCTTTTTACCTGTGCTGTTTCATTGATGTCAAATCATGTTTAAACATTACTCAAAAAAGCATGTATTTTATGTTTGTAGTTTCATTTTAACATTTATGTTATTCTTTTCAAATTTGAAATGTAGAAGTGAATTTACAGATTTACATTTTGCTTTCTTGTGGAAAAGTACTTTTTCCAAGTGCTGTTTCATAGATGTGAAACCATGTTTAAACATTTCTCAAAAAAGCATGTATTTTAATATTTGTAGTTTCATTTTAACATTTATGTAGTTGTTTTCAAAATTGAAATGTAGGTGAATTTACAGATTTACATTTTGCTTTCTTGTGGAAAAGTACTTTTTACAAGTGCTGTTTCATAGATGTGAAACCATGTTTAAACATTTCTCAAAAAAGCATGTATTTTAATGTTTGTAGTTTCATTTTAACATTTATGTTGTTCTTTTCAAAATGAAATGAGAAGTGAATTTACAGATCTACATTTTGTTTTCTTGTAGAAAAGTGCTTTTTACATGTGCTGTTTCATTGATGTGAAATCATGTTTAAATATTTCACAAAAAAGCATGTATTTTATTGTTTGTAGTTTCATTTTAACATTAATGTTATTATTTTCAAATTTGAAATGTAGAAGTGAATTTACAGATTTACATTTTGCTTTCTTGTGGAAAAGTACTTTTTACAAGTGCTGTTTCATAGATGTGAAACCATGTTTAAACATTTCTCAAAAAAGCATGTATTTTAATGTTTGTAGTTTCATTTTAACATTTATGTTGTTCTTTTCAAAATTGAAATGTAGAAGTGAATTTACAGATCTACATTTTGTTTTCTTGTAGAAAAGTGCTTTTTACCTGTGCTGTTTCATTGATGCCAAATCATGTTTAAACATTACTCAAAAAAGCATGTATTTTATTGTTTGTAGTTTCATTTTAACATTTATGTTATTCTTTTCAAATTTGTAATGTAGAAGTGAATTTACAGATTTACATTTTGCTTTCTTGTGGAAAAGTACTTTTTACAAGTGCTGTTTCATAGATGTGAAACCATGTTTAAACATTTCTCAAAAAAGCATGTATTTTAATGTTTGTAGTTTCATTTTAACATTTATGTTGTTCTTTTCAAAATTGAAATGTAGAAGTGAATTTACAGATTTACATTTTGCTTTCTTGTGGAAAAGTACTTTTTACAAGTGCTGTTTCATAGATGTGAAACCATGTTTAAACGTTTCTCAAAAAACAATGTATTTTAATGTTTGTAGTTTCATTTTAACATTTATGTTATTCTTTTCAAATTTGAAATGTAGAAGTGAATTTACAGATTTACATTTTGCTTTCTTTTAGAAAAGTTCTTTTTACAAGTGCTGTTTCATAGATGTGAAACCATGTATAAACATTTCTCAAAAAGGAATGTATTTTAATGTTTGTAGTTTCATTTTAACATTTATGTTGTTCTTTTCAAAATTGAAATGTAGAAGTGAATTTACAGATCTACATTTTGTTTTCTTGTAGAAAAGTGCTTTTTACATGTGCTGTTTCATGATGTGAAATCATGTTTAAACATTTCACAAAAAAAGCATGTATTTTATTGTTTGTAGTTTCATTTAAACATTTATGTTATTCTTTTCAAATTTGAAATGTAGAAGTGAATTTACAGATTTACATTTTGCTTTCTTGTGGAAAAGTACTTTTTACAAGTGCTGTTTCATAGATGTGAAACCATGTTTAAACATTTCTCAAAAAAGCATGTATTTTAATGTTTGTAGTTACATTTTAACATTTATGTTGTTCTTTTCAAAATTGAAATGTAGAAGTGAATTTACAGATCTACATTTTGTTTTCTTGTAGAAAAGTGCTTTTTACCTGTGCTGTTTCATTGATGTGAAATCATGTTTAAACATTTCACAAAAAAGCATGTATTTTATTGTTTGTAGTTTCATTTTAACATTTATGTTATTATTTTCAAATTTGAAATGTAGAAGTGAATATACAGATTTACATTTTGCTTTCTTGTGGAAAAGTACTTTTTGCAAGTGCTGTTTCATAGATGTAAAAACATGTTTAAACATTTCTCAAAAAAGCATGTATTTTAATGTTTGTAGTTTCATTTTAACATTTATGTTGTTCTTTTCAAAATTGAAATGTAGAAGTGAATTTACAGATCTACATTTTGTTTTCTTGTAGAAAAGTGCTTTTTACCTGTGCTGTTTCATTGATGTCAAATCATGTTTAAACATTACTCAAAAAAGCATGTATTTTATGTTTGTAGTTTCATTTTAACATTTATGTTATTCTTTTCAAATTTGAAATGTAGAAGAGAATTTACAGATTTACATTTTGCTTTCTTGTGGAAAAGTACTTTTTACAAGTGCTGTTTCATAGATGTGAAACCATGTTTAAACATTTCTCAAAAAAGCATGTATTTTAATGTTTGTAGTTTCATTTTAACATTTATGTTGTTCTTTTCAAAATTGAAATGTAGAAGTGAATTTACAGATCAACATTTTGTTTTCTTGTAGAAAAGTGCTTTTTACCTGTGCTGTTTCATTGATGTGAAATCATGTTTAAACATTACTCAAAAAAGCATGTATTTTAATATTTGTAGTTTCATTTTAACATTTATGTAGTTGTTTTCAAAATTGAAATGTAGGTGAATTTACAGATTTACATTTTGCTTTCTTGTGGAAAAGTACTTTTTACAAGTGCTGTTTCATAGATGTGAAACCATGTTTAAACATTTCTCAAAAAAGCATGTATTTTAATGTTTGTAGTTTCATTTTAACATTTATGTTGTTCTTTTCAAAATGAAATGAGAAGTGAATTTACAGATCTACATTTTGTTTTCTTGTAGAAAAGTGCTTTTTACATGTGCTGTTTCATTGATGTGAAATCATGTTTAAATATTTCACAAAAAAGCATGTATTTTATTGTTTGTAGTTTCATTTTAACATTAATGTTATTATTTTCAAATTTGAAATGTAGAAGTGAATTTATAGATTTACATTTTGCTTTCTTGTGGAAAAGTACTTTTTACAAGTGCTGTTTCATAGATGTGAAACCATGTTTAAACATTTCTCAAAAAAGCATGTATTTTAATGTTTGTAGTTTCATTTTAACATTTATGTTGTTCTTTTCAAAATTGAAATGTAGAAGTGAATTTACAGATCTACATTTTGTTTTCTTGTAGAAAAGTGCTTTTTACCTGTGCTGTTTCATTGATTCCAAATCATGTTTAAACATTACCCAAAAAAGCATGTATTTTATTGTTTGTAGTTTCATTTTAACATTTATGTTATTCTTTTCAAATTTGTAATGTAGAAGTGAATTTACAGATTTACATTTTGCTTTCTTGTGGAAAAGTACTTTTTACAAGTGCTGTTTCATAGATGTGAAACCATGTTTAAACATTTCTCAAAAAAGCATGTATTTTAATGTTTGTAGTTTCATTTTAACATTTATGTTATTCTTTTCAAAATTGAAATGTAGAAGTGAATTTACAGATCTACATTTTGCTTTCTTTTAGAAAAGTTCTTTTTACAAGTGCTGTTTCATAGATGTGAAATCATGTTTAAACATTTCACAAAAAAGCATGTATTTTATTGTTTGTAGTTTCATTTTAACATTTATGTTATTCTTTTCAAAATTGAAATGTGGAAGTGAATTTATGCATCCTCATTTTGATTTCTTTTAGAAAAGTACTTTTTACAAGTGCTGTTTCATAGATGTGAAATCATGTTTAAACATTTCTCAAAAAAGCATGTATTTTAATGTTTGTAGTTTCATTTTAACATTTATGTTGTTCTTTTCAAAATTGATATGTAGAAGTGAATTTACAGATCTACATTTTTTTTTCTTGTAGAAAAGTACTTTTTACGTGCTGTTTCATTGATGTGAAACCATGTTTAAATATTTCTCAAAAAAGCATGTATTTTAATGTTTGTAGTTTCATTTTAACATTTATGTTATTCTTTTCAAAATTGAAATGTAGAAGTGAATTTACAGATTTACATTTTGCTTTCTTGTGGAAAAGTACTTATTACAAGTGCTGTTTCATAGATGTGAAACCATGTTTAAACGTTTCTCAAAAAAGCATGTATTTTAATGTTTGTAGTTTCATTTTAACATTTATGTTATTCTTTTCAAATTTGAAATGTAGAAGTGAATTTACAGATTTACATTTTGCTTTCTTTTAGAAAAGTTCTTTTTACAAGTGCTGTTTCATAGATGTGAAACCATGTATAAACATTTCTCAAAAAGGAATGTATTTTAATGTTTGTAGTTTCATTTTAACATTTATGTTGTTCTTTTCAAAATTGAAATGTAGAAGTGAATTTACAGATCTACATTTTGTTTTCTTGTAGAAAAGTGCTTTTTACATGTGCTGTTTCATGATGTGAAATCATGTTTAAACATTTCACAAAAAAGCATGTATTTTATTGTTTGTAGTTTCATTTAAACATTTATGTTATTCTTTTCAAATTTGAAATGTAGAAGTGAATTTACAGATTTACATTTTGCTTTCTTGTGGAAAAGTACTTTTTACAAGTGCTGTTTCATAGATGTGAAACCATGTTTAAACATTTCTCAAAAAAGCATGTATTTTAATGTTTGTAGTTTCATTTTAACATTTATGTTATTCCTTTCAAAATTGAAATGTAGAAGTGAATTTACAGATCGACATTTTTTTTTCTTGTAGAAAAGTACTTTTTACGTGCTGTTTCATTGATGTGAAACCATGTTTAAATATTTCTCAAAAAAGCATGTATTTTAATGTTTGTAGTTTCATTTTAACATTTATGTTATTCTTTTCAAAATTGAAATGTGGAAGTGAATTTATGCATCCTCATTTTGATTTCTTTTAGAAAAGTACTTTTTACAAGTGCTGTTTCATAGATGTGAAATCATGTTTAAACATTTCTCAAAAAAGCATGTATTTTAATGTTTGTAGTTTCATTTTAACATTTATGTTATTCTTTTCAAATTTGAAATGTAGAAGTGAATTTACAGATTTACATTTTGCTTTCTTGTGGAAAAGTACTTTTTACAAGTGTTGTTTCATAGATGTGAAACCATGTTTAAACATTTCTCAAAAAAGCATGTATTTTAATGTTTGTAGTTTCATTTTAACATTTATGTTATTCCTTTCAAAATTGAAATGTAGAAGTGAATTTACAGATCGACATTTGTTTTTCTTGTAGAAAAGTACTTTTTACGTGCTGTTTCATTGATGTGAAACCATGTTTAAATATTTCTCAAAAAAGCATGTATTTTAATGTTTGTAGTTTCATTTTAACATTTATGTTATTCTTTTCAAAATTGAAATGTGGAAGTGAATTTATGCATCCTCATTTTGATTTCTTTTAGAAAAGTACTTTTTACCTGTGCTGTTTCATTGATGTGAAATCAGGTTTAAACATTACTCAAAAAAGCATGTATTTTAATGTTTGTAGTTTCATTTTAACATTTATGTTGTTCTTTTCAAAATTGAAATGTAGAAGTGAATTTACAGATCAACATTTTGTTTTCTTGTAGAAAAGTGCTTTTTACCTGTGCTGTTTCATTGATGTGAAATCATGTTTAAACATTACTCAAAAAAGCATGTATTTTAATATTTGTAGTTTCATTTTAACATTTATGTAGTTGTTTTCAAATTTGAAATGTAGAAGTGAATTTACAGATTTACATTTTGCTTTCTTGTGGAAAAGTACTTTTTACGTGCTGTTTCATAGATGTGAAACCATGTTTAAACATTTCTCAAAAAAGCATGTATTTTAATGTTTGTAGTTACATTTTAACATTTATGTTGTTCTTTTCAAAATTGAAATGTAGAATTGAATTTACAGATCTACGTTTTGTTTTCTTGTAGAAAAGTGCTTTTTACCTGTGCTGTTTCATTGATGTCAAATCATGTTTAAACATTACTCAAAAAAGCATGTATTTTATGTTTGTAGTTTCATTTTAACATTTATGTTATTCTTTTCAAATTTGAAATGTAGAAGTGAATTTACAGATTTACATTTTGCTTTCTTGTGGAAAAGTACTTTTTACAAGTGCTGTTTCATAGATGTGAAACCATGTTTAAACATTTCTCAAAAAAGTATGTATTTTAATGTTTGTAGTTTCATTTTAACATTTATGTTGTTCTTTTCAAAATTGAAATGTAGAAGTGAATTTACAGATCAACATTTTGTTTTCTTGTAGAAAAGTGCTTTTTACCTGTGCTGTTTCATTGATGTGAAATCATGTTTAAACATTACTCAAAAAAGCATGTATTTTAATATTTGTAGTTTCATTTTAACATTTATGTAGTTGTTTTCAAAATTGAAATGTAGGTGAATTTACAGATTTACATTTTGCTTTCTTGTGGAAAAGTACTTTTTACAAGTGCTGTTTCATAGATGTGAAACCATGTTTAAACATTTCTCAAAAAAGCATGTATTTTAATGTTTGTAGTTTCATTTTAACATTTATGTTATTCTTTTCAAAATTGAAATGTAGAAGTGAATTTACAGATCTACATTTTGCTTTCTTTTAGAAAAGTTCTTTTTACAAGTGCTGTTTCATAGATGTGAAATCATGTTTAAACATTTCACAAAAAAGCATGTATTTTACTGTTTGTAGTTTCATTTTAACATTTATGTTATTCTTTTCAAAATTGAAATGTGGAAGTGAATTTATGCATCCTCATTTTGATTTCTTTTAGAAAAGTACTTTTTACAAGTGCTGTTTCATAGATGTGAAATCATGTTTAAACATTTCTCAAAAAAGCATGTATTTTAATGTTTGTAGTTTCATTTTAACATTTATGTTATTCTTTTCAAAATTGAAATGTGGAAGTGAATTTATGCATCCTCATTTTGATTTCTTTTAGAAAAGTACTTTTTACAAGTGCTGTTTCATAGATGTGAAATCATGTTTAAACATTTCTCAAAAAAGCATGTATTTTAATGTTTGTAGTTTCATTTTAACATTTATGTTATTCTTTTCAAATTTGAAATGTAGAAGTGAATTTACAGATTTACATTTTGCTTTCTTGTGGAAAAGTACTTTTTACAAGTGTTGTTTCATAGATGTGAAACCATGTTTAAACATTTCTCAAAAAAGCATGTATTTTAATGTTTGTAGTTTCATTTTAACATTTATGTTATTCTTTTCAAAATTGAAATGTAGAAGTGAATTTACAGATCGACATTTTGTTTTATTGTAAAAAAGTACTTTTTACAAGTGCTGTTTCATAGGTGAAATCATGTTTAAATATTTCACAAAAAAGCATGTATTTTATTGTTTGTAGTTTCATTTTAACATTTATGTTATTCTTTTCAAATTTGAAATGTAGAAGTGAATTTACAGATTTACATTTTGCTTTCTTGTGGAAAAGTACTTTTTACAATTGCTGTTTCATAGATGTGAAACCATGTTTAAACATTTTTTCAAAAAAGCATGTATTTTAATGTTTGTAGTTTCATTTTAACATTTATGTTATTCTTTTCAAAATTGAAATGTTAGAAGTGAATTTACGCATCCTCATTTTGCTTTATTTTAGAAAAGTACTTTTCACAAGTGCTGTTTCATTGATGTGAAATCATGTTTAAATATATCACAAAAAAGCATGTATTTTATTGTTTGTAGTTTCATTTTAACATTTATGTTAATATTTTCAAATTTGAAATATAGAACTGAATTTACAGATTTACATTTTGCTTTCATGTGGAAAAGTACTTTTTACAAGTGCTGTTTCATAGATGTGAAACCATGTTTAAACATTTCTCAAAAAAGCATGTATTTTATCGTTTGTAGTTTCATTTTAACATTTATGTTGTACTTTTCAAAATTGAAATGTAGAAGTGAATTTACAGATCTACATTTTGTTTTCTTGTAGAAAAGTGCTTTTTACCTGTGCTGTTTCATTGATGTCAAATCATGTTTAAACATTACTCAAAAAAGCATGTATTTTATTGTTTGTAGTTTCATTTTAACATTTATGTTATTCTTTTCAAATTTGAAATGTAGAAGTGAATTTACAGATTTACATTTTGCTTTCTTGTGGAAAAGTACTTTTTACAAGTGCTGTTTCATAGATGTGAAACCATGTTTAAACATTTCTCAAAAAAGCATGTATTTTAATGTTTGTAGTTTCATTTTAACATTAATGTTATTCTTTTCAAAATTGAATATGTGGAAGTGAATTTATGCATCCTCATTTTGCTTTCTTTTAGAAAAGTACTTTTTACAAGTGCTGTTTCATAGATGTGAAATCATCTTTAAATATTTCACAAAAAAGCATGTATTTTATTGTTTGTAGTTTCATTTTAACATTTATGTTATTATTTTCAAATTTGAAATGTAGAAGTGAATTTACAGATTTACATTTTGCTTTCTTGTGGAAAAGTACTTTTTACAAGTGCTGTTTCATAGATGTGAAAACATGTTTAAACATTTCTCAAAAAAGCATGTATTTTAATGTTTGTAGTTTCATTTTAACATTTATGTTGTTCTTTTCAAAATTGAAATGTAGAAGTGAATTTACAGATCTACATTTTGTTTTCTTGTAGAAAAGTGCTTTTTACCTGTGCTGTTTCATTGATGTCAAATCATGTTTAAACATTACTCAAAAAAGCATGTATTTTATGTTTGTAGTTTCATTTTAACATTTATGTTATTCTTTTCAAATTTAAAATGTAGAAGTGAATTTACAGATTTACATTTTGCTTTCTTGTGGAAAAGTACTTTTTACAAGTGCTGTTTCATAGATGTGAAACCATGTTTAAACATTTCTCAAAAAAGTATGTATTTTAATGTTTGTAGTTTCATTTTAACATTTATGTTGTTCTTTTCAAAATTGAAATGTAGAAGTGAATTTACAGATCAACATTTTGTTTTCTTGCAGAAAAGTGCTTTTTACCTGTGCTGTTTCATTGATGTGAAATCAGGTTTAAACATTACTCAAAAAAGCATGTATTTTAATGTTTGTAGTTTCATTTTAACATTTATGTTGTTCTTTTCAAAATTGAAATGTAGAAGTGAATTTACAGATCAACATTTTGTTTTCTTGTAGAAAAGTGCTTTTTACCTGTGCTGTTTCATTGATGTGAAATCATGTTTAAACATTACTCAAAAAAGCATGTATTTTAATATTTGTAGTTTCATTTTAACATTTATGTAGTTGTTTTCAAATTTGAAATGTAGAAGTGAATTTACAGATTTACATTTTGCTTTCTTGTGGAAAAGTACTTTTTACGTGCTGTTTCATAGATGTGAAACCATGTTTAAACATTTCTCAAAAAAGCATGTATTTTAATGTTTGTAGTTACATTTTAACATTTATGTTGTTCTTTTCAAAATTGAAATGTAGAAGTGAATTTACAGATCTACATTTTGTTTTCTTGTAGAAAAGTGCTTTTTACCTGTGCTGTTTCATTGATGTCAAATCATGTTTAAACATTACTCAAAAAAGCATGTATTTTAATATTTGTAGTTTCATTTTAACATTTATGTAGTTGTTTTCAAAATTGAAATGTAGAAGTGAATTTACAGATTTACATTTTGCTTTCTTGTGGAAAAGTACTTTTTACAAGTGCTGTTTCATAGATGTGAAACCATGTTTAAACATTTCTCAAAAAAGCATGTATTTTAATGTTTGTAGTTTCATTTTAACATTTATGTTGCTCTTTTCAAAATGAAATGAGAAGTGAATTTACAGATCTACATTTTGTTTTCTTGTAGAAAAGTGCTTTTTACATGTGCTGTTTCATTGATGTGAAATCATGTTTAAATATTTCACAAAAAAGCATGTATTTTATTGTTTGTAGTTTCATTTTAACATTAATGTTATTATTTTCAAATTTGAAATGTAGAAGTGAATTTACAGATTTACATTTTGCTTTCTTGTGGAAAAGTACTTTTTACAAGTGCTGTTTCATAGATGTGAAACCATGTTTAAACATTTCTCAAAAAAGCATGTATTTTAATGTTTGTAGTTTCATTTTAACATTTATGTTGTTCTTTTCAAAATTGAAATGTAGAAGTGAATTTACAGATCTACATTTTGTTTTCTTGTAGAAAAGTGCTTTTTACCTGTGCTGTTTCATTGATGTGAAATCATGTTTAAACATTACTCAAAAAAGTATGTATTTTAATGTTTGTAGTTTCATTTTAACATTTATGTAGTTGTTTTCAAAATTGAAATGTAGAAGTGAATTTACAGATTTACATTTTGCTTTCTTGTGGAAAAGTACTTTTTACAAGTGCTGTTTCATAGATGTGAAACCATGTTTAAACATTTCTCAAAAAAGCATGTATTTTAATGTTTGTAGTTTCATTTTAACATTTATGTTATTCTTTTCAAAATTGAAATGTAGAAGTGAATTTACAGATCTACATTTTGCTTTCTTTTAGAAAAGTTCTTTTTACAAGTGCTGTTTCATAGATGTGAAATCATGTTTAAACATTTCACAAAAAAGCATGTATTTTATTGTTTGTAGTTTCATTTTAACATTTATGTTATTCTTTTCAAAATTGAAATGTGGAAGTGAATTTATGCATCCTCATTTTGATTTCTTTTAGAAAAGTACTTTTTACAAGTGCTGTTTCATAGATGTGAAATCATGTTTAAACATTTCTCAAAAAAGCATGTATTTTAATGTTTGTAGTTTCATTTTAACATTTATGTTATTCTTTTCAAAATTGAAATGTGGAAGTGAATTTATGCATCCTCATTTTGATTTCTTTTAGAAAAGTACTTTTTACGTGCTGTTTCATAGATGTGAAATCATGTTTAAACATTTCTCAAAAAAGCATGTATTTTAATGTTTGTAGTTTCATTTTAACATTTATGTTATTCTTTTCAAATTTGAAATGTAGAAGTGAATTTACAGATTTACATTTTGCTTTCTTGTGGAAAAGTACTTTTTACGTGCTGTTTCATAGATGTGAAACCATGTTTAAACATTTCTCAAAAAAGCATGTATTTTAATGTTTGTAGTTACATTTTAACATTTATGTTGTTCTTTTCAAAATTGAAATGTAGAAGTGAATTTACAGATCTACATTTTGTTTTCTTGTAGAAAAGTGCTTTTTACCTGTGCTGTTTCATTGATGTGAAATAATGTTTAAACATTTCACAAAAAAGCATGTATTTTATTGTTTGTAGTTTCATTTTAACATTTATGTTATTATTTTCAAATTTGAAATGTAGAAGTGAATATACAGATTTACATTTTGCTTTCTTGTGGAAAAGTACTTTTTGCAAGTGCTGTTTCATAGATGTGAAAACATGTTTAAACATTTCTCAAAAAAGCATGTATTTTAATGTTTGTAGTTTCATTTTAACATTTATGTTGTTCTTTTCAAAATTGAAATGTAGAAGTGACTTTACAGATCTACATTTTGTTTTCTTGTAGAAAAGTGCTTTTTACCTGTGCTGTTTCATTGATGTCAAATCATGTTTAAACATTACTCAAAAAAGCATGTATTTTATGTTTGTAGTTTCATTTTAACATTTATGTTATTCTTTTCAAATTTGAAATGTAGAAGTGAATTTACAGATTTACATTTTGCTTTCTTGTGGAAAAGTACTTTTTACAAGTGCTGTTTCATAGATGTGAAACCATGTTTAAACATTTCTCAAAAAAGCATGTATTTTAATGTTTGTAGTTTCATTTTAACATTTATGTTGTTCTTTTCAAAATTGAAATGTAGAAGTGAATTTACAGATTTACATTTTGCTTTCTTGTGGAAAAGTACTTTTTACAAGTGCTGTTTCATAGATGTGAAACCATGTTTAAACGTTTCTCAAAAAACAATGTATTTTAATGTTTGTAGTTTCATTTTAACATTTATGTTATTCTTTTCAAATTTGAAATGTAGAAGTGAATTTACAGATTTACATTTTGCTTTCTTTTAGAAAAGTTCTTTTTACAAGTGCTGTTTCATAGATGTGAAACCATGTATAAACATTTCTCAAAAAGGAATGTATTTTAATGTTTGTAGTTTCATTTTAACATTTATGTTGTTCTTTTCAAAATTGAAATGTAGAAGTGAATTTACAGATCTACATTTTGTTTTCTTGTAGAAAAGTGCTTTTTACATGTGCTGTTTCATGATGTGAAATCATGTTTAAACATTTCACAAAAAAAGCATGTATTTTATTGTTTGTAGTTTCATTTAAACATTTATGTTATTCTTTTCAAATTTGAAATGTAGAAGTGAATTTACAGATTTACATTTTGCTTTCTTGTGGAAAAGTACTTTTTACAAGTGCTGTTTCATAGATGTGAAACCATGTTTAAACATTTCTCAAAAAAGCATGTATTTTAATGTTTGTAGTTACATTTTAACATTTATGTTGTTCTTTTCAAAATTGAAATGTAGAAGTGAATTTACAGATCTACATTTTGTTTTCTTGTAGAAAAGTGCTTTTTACCTGTGCTGTTTCATTGATGTGAAATCATGTTTAAACATTTCACAAAAAAGCATGTATTTTATTGTTTGTAGTTTCATTTTAACATTTATGTTATTATTTTCAAATTTGAAATGTAGAAGTGAATATACAGATTTACATTTTGCTTTCTTGTGGAAAAGTACTTTTTGCAAGTGCTGTTTCATAGATGTGAAACCATGTTTAAACATTTCTCAAAAAAGCATGTATTTTAAAGTTTGTAGTTTCATTTTAACATTTATGTTGTTCTTTTCAAAATTGAAATGTAGAAGTGAATTTACAGATTTACATTTTGCTTTCATGTGGAAAAGTACTTTTTACAAGTGCTGTTTCATAGATGTGAAACCATGTTTAAACGTTTCTCAAAAAAGCATGTATTTTAATGTTTGTAGTTTCATTTTAACAGTTATGTTATTCTTTTCAAATTTGAAATGTAGAAGTGAATTTACAGATTTACATTTTGCTTTCTTTTAGAAAAGTTCTTTTTACAAGTGCTGTTTCATAGATGTGAAACCATGTTTAAACATTTCTCAAAAAAGCATGTATTTTAATGTTTGTAGTTTCATTTTAACATTTATGTTGTTCTTTTCAAAATTGAAATGTAGAAGTGAATTTACAGATCTACATTTTGTTTTCTTGTAGAAAAGTGCTTTTTACATGTGCTGTTTCATGATGTGAAATCATGTTTAAACATTTCACAAAAAAGCATGTATTTTATTGTTTGTAGTTTCATTTAAACATTTATGTTATTCTTTTCAAATTTGAAATGTAGAAGTGAATTTACAGATTTACATTTTGCTTTCTTGTGGAAAAGTACTTTTTACAAGTGCTGTTTCATAGATGTGAAACCATGTTTAAACATTTCTCAAAAAAGCATGTATTTTAATGTTTGTAGTTTCATTTTAACATTTATGTTATTCCTTTCAAAATTGAAATGTAGAAGTGAATTTACAGGTCTACATTTTTTTTCTTGTAGAAAAGTACTTTTTACGTGCTGTTTCATTGATGTGAAACCATGTTTAAATATTTCTCAAAAAAGCATGTATTTTAATGTTTGTAGTTTCATTTTAACATATATGTTATTCTTTTCAAAATTGAAATGTGGAAGTGAATTTATGCATCCTCATTTTGATTTCTTTTAGAAAAGTACTTTTTACAAGTGCTGTTTCATAGATGTGAAATCATGTTTAAACATTTCTCAAAAAAGCATGTATTTTAATGTTTGTAGTTTCATTTTAACATTTATGTTATTCTTTTCAAATTTGAAATGTAGAAGTGAATTTACAGATTTACATTTTGCTTTCTTGTGGAAAAGTACTTTTTACAAGTGCTGTTTCATAGATGTGAAACCATGTTTAAACATTTCTCAAAAAAGCATGTATTTTAATGTTTGTAGTTACATTTTAACATTTATGTTGTTCTTTTCAAAATTGAAATGTAGAAGTGAATTTACAGATCTACATTTTGTTTTCTTGTAGAAAAGTGCTTTTTACCTGTGCTGTTTCATTGATGTGAAATCATGTTTAAACATTTCACAAAAAAGCATGTATTTTATTGTTTGTAGTTTCATTTTAACATTTATCTTATTATTTTCAAATTTGAAATGTAGAAGTGAATATAAAGATTTACATTTTGCTTTCTTGTGGAAAAGTACTTTTTGCAAGTGCAGTTTCATAGATGTGAAAACATGTTTAAACATTTCTCAAATAAGCATGTATTTTAATGTTTGTAGTTTCATTTTAACATTTATGTTGTTCTTTTCAAAATTGAAATGTAGAAGTGAATTTACAGATCTACATTTTGTTTTCTTGTAGAAAAGTGCTTTTTACCTGTGCTGTTTCATTGATGTCAAATCATGTTTAAACATTACTCAAAAAAGCATGTATTTTATGTTTGTACTTTCATTTTAACATTTATGTTGTTCTTTTCAAAATTGAAATGTAGAAGTGAATTTACAGATCAACATTTTGTTTTCTTGTAGAAAAGTGCTTTTTACCTGTGCTGTTTCATTGATGTGAAATCATGTTTAAACATTACTCAAAAAAGCATGTATTTTAATATTTGTAGTTTCATTTTAACATTTATGTAGTTGTTTTCAAAATTGAAATGTAGGTGAATTTACAGATTTACATTTTGCTTTCTTGTGGAAAAGTACTTTTTACAAGTGCTGTTTCATAGATGTGAAACCATGTTTAAACATTTCTCAAAAAAGCATGTATTTTAATGTTTGTAGTTTCATTTTAACATTTATGTTGTTCTTTTCAAAATTGAAATGTAGAAGTGAATTTACAGATCTACATTTTGTTTTCTTGTAGAAAAGTGCTTTTTACCTGTGCTGTTTCATTGATGCCAAATCATGTTTAAACATTACTCAAAAAAGCATGTATTTTATTGTTTGTAGTTTCATTTTAACATTTATGTTATTCTTTTCAAATTTGTAATGTAGAAGTGAATTTACAGATTTACATTTTGCTTTCTTGTGGAAAAGTACTTTTTACAAGTGCTGTTTCATAGATGTGAAACCATGTTTAAACATTTCTCAAAAAAGCATGTATTTTAATGTTTGTAGTTTCATTTTAACATTTATGTTGTTCTTTTCAAAATTGAAATGTAGAAGTGAATTTACAGATTTACATTTTGCTTTCTTGTGGAAAAGTACTTTTTACAAGTGCTGTTTCATAGATGTGAAACCATGTTTAAACCTTTCTCAAAAAAGCATGTATTTTAATGTTTGTAGTTTCATTTTAACATTTATGTTATTCTTTTCAAATTTGAAATGTAGAAGTGAATTTACAGATTTACATTTTGCTTTCTTTTAGAAAAGTTCTTTTTACAAGTGCTGTTTCATAGATGTGAAACCATGTATAAACATTTCTCAAAAAGGAATGTATTTTAATGTTTGTAGTTTCATTTTAACATTTATGTTGTTCTTTTCAAAATTGAAATGTAGAAGTGAATTTACAGATCTACATTTTGTTTTCTTGTAGAAATGTGCTTTTTACATGTGCTGTTTCATGATGTGAAATCATGTTTAAACATTTCACAAAAAAGCATGTATTTTATTGTTTGTAGTTTCATTTAAACATTTATGTTATTCTTTTCAAATTTGAAATGTAGAAGTGAATTTACAGATTTACATTTTGCTTTCTTGTGGAAAAGTACTTTTTACAAGTGCTGTTTCATAGATGTGAAACCATGTTTAAACATTTCTCAAAAAAGCATGTATTTTAGTGTTTGTAGTTTCATTTTAACATTTATGTTATTCCTTTCAAAATTGAAATGTAGAAGTGAATTTACAGATCTACATTTTTTTTTCTTGTAGAAAAGTACTTTTTACGTGCTGTTTCATTGATGTGAAACCATGTTTAAATATTTCACAAAAAAGCATGTATTTTAATGTTTGTAGTTTCATTTTAACATTTATGTTATTCTTTTCAAAATTGAAATGTGGAAGTGAATTTATGCATCCTCATTTTGATTTCTTTTAGAAAAGTACTTTTTAAAAGTGCTGTTTCATAGATGTGAAATCATGTTTAAACATTTCTCAAAAAAGCATGTATTTTAATGTTTGTAGTTTCATTTTAACATTTATGTTATTCTTTTCAAATTTGAAATGTAGAAGTGAATTTACAGATTTACATTTTGCTTTCTTGTGGAAAAGTACTTTTTACAAGTGTTGTTTCATAGATGTGAAACCATGTTTAAACATTTCTCAAAAAAGCATGTATTTTAATGTTTGTAGTTTCATTTTAACATTTATGTTATTCTTTTCAAAATTGAAATGTAGAAGTGAATTTACAGATCGACATTTTGTTTTCTTGTAAAAAAGTACTTTTTACAAGTGCTGTTTCATAGATGTGAAATCATGTTTAAACATTTCTCAAAAAAGCATGTATTTTATTGTTTGTAGTTTCATTTTAACATTAATGTTATTCTTTTCAAAATTGAATATGTAGAAGTGAATTTATGCATCCTCATTTTGCTTTCTTTTAGAAAAGTACTTTTTACAAGTGCTGTTTCATAGATGTGAAACCATGTTTAAACATTACTCAAAAAAGCATGTATTTTTTGTTTGTACTTTCATTTTAACATTTATGTTATTCTTTTCAAATTTGAAATGTAGATGTGAATTTACAGATTTACATTTTGCTTTCTTGTGGAAAAGTACTTTTTACAAGTGCTGTTTCATAGATGTGAAACCATGTTTAAACATTTCTCAAAAAAGCATGTATTTTAATGTTTGTAGTTTCATTTTAACATTTATGTTGTTCTTTTCAAAATTGAAATGTAGAAGTGAATTTACAGATCAACATTTTGTTTTCTTGTAGAAAAGTGCTTTTTACCTGTGCTGTTTCATTGATGTGAAATCATGTTTAAACATTTCTCAAAAAAGCATGTATTTTAGTGTTTGTAGTTTCATTTTAACATTTATGTTATTCCTTTCAAAATTGAAATGTAGAAGTGAATTTACAGATCTACATTTTTTTTTCTTGTAGAAAAGTACTTTTTACGTGCTGTTTCATTGATGTGAAACCATGTTTAAATATTTCACAAAAAAGCATGTATTTTAATGTTTGTAGTTTCATTTTAACATTTATGTTATTCTTTTCAAAATTGAAATGTGGAAGTGAATTTATGCATCCTCATTTTGATTTCTTTTAGAAAAGTACTTTTTACAAGTGCTGTTTCATAGATGTGAAATCATGTTTAAACATTTCTCAAAAAAGCATGTATTTTAATGTTTGTAGTTTCATTTTAACATTTATGTTATTCTTTTCAAATTTGAAATGTAGAAGTGAATTTACAGATTTACATTTTGCTTTCTTGTGGAAAAGTACTTTTTACAAGTGTTGTTTCATAGATGTGAAACCATGTTTAAACATTTCTCAAAAAAGCATGTATTTTAATGTTTGTAGTTTCATTTTAACATTTATGTTATTCTTTTCAAAATTGAAATGTAGAAGTGAATTTACAGATCGACATTTTGTTTTCTTGTAAAAAAGTACTTTTTACAAGTGCTGTTTCATAGATGTGAAATCATGTTTATACATTTCTCAAAAAAGCATGTATTTTATTGTTTGTAGTTTCATTTTAACATTAATGTTATTCTTTTCAAAATTGAATATGTAGAAGTGAATTTATGCATCCTCATTTTGCTTTCTTTTAGAAAAGTACTTTTTACAAGTGCTGTTTCATAGATGTGAAACCATGTTTAAACATTACTCAAAAAAGCATGTATTTTTTGTTTGTACTTTCATTTTAACATTTATGTTATTCTTTTCAAATTTGAAATGTAGATGTGAATTTACAGATTTACATTTTGCTTTCTTGTGGAAAAGTACTTTTTACAAGTGCTGTTTCATAGATGTGAAACCATGTTTAAACATTTCTCAAAAAAGCATGTATTTTAATGTTTGTAGTTTCATTTTAACATTTATGTTGTTCTTTTCAAAATTGAAATGTAGAAGTGAATTTACAGATCAACATTTTGTTTTCTTGTAGAAAAGTGCTTTTTACCTGTGCTGTTTCATTGATGTGAAATCATGTTTAAACATTACTCAAAAAAGCATGTATTTTAATATTTGTACTTTCATTTTAACATTTATGTAGTTGTTTTCAAAATTGAAATGTAGAAGTGAATTTACAGATTTACATTTTGCTTTCTTGTGGAAAAGTACTTTTTACAAGTGCTGTTTCATAGATGTGAAACCATGTTTAAACATTTCTCAAAAAAGCATGTATTTTAATGTTTGTAGTTTCATTTTAACATTTATGTTGTTCTTTTCAAAATGAAATGAGAAGTGAATTTACAGATCTACATTTTGTTTTCTTGTAGAAAAGTGCTTTTTACATGTGCTGTTTCATTGATGTGAAATCATGTTTAAACATTACTCAAAAAAGCATGTATTTTAATATTTGTAGTTTCATTTTAACATTTATGTAGTTGTTTTCAAAATTGAAATGTAGGTGAATTTACAGATTTACATTTTGCTTTCTTGTGGAAAAGTACTTTTTACAAGTGCTGTTTCATAGATGTGAAACCATGTTTAAACATTTCTCAAAAAAGCATGTATTTTAATGTTTGTAGTTTCATTTTAACATTTATGTTGTTCTTTTCAAAATGAAATGAGAAGTGAATTTACAGATCTACATTTTGTTTTCTTGTAGAAAAGTGCTTTTTACATGTGCTGTTTCATTGATGTGAAATCATGTTTAAATATTTCACAAAAAAGCATGTATTTTATTGTTTGTAGTTTCATTTTAACATTAATGTTATTATTTTCAAATTTGAAATGTAGAAGTGAATTTATAGATTTACATTTTGCTTTCTTGTGGAAAAGTACTTTTTACAAGTGCTGTTTCATAGATGTGAAACCATGTTTAAACATTTCTCAAAAAAGCATGTATTTTAATGTTTGTAGTTTCATTTTAACATTTATGTTGTTCTTTTCAAAATTGAAATGTAGAAGTGAATTTACAGATCTACATTTTGTTTTCTTGTAGAAAAGTGCTTTTTACCTGTGCTGTTTCATTGATGCCAAATCATGTTTAAACATTACTCAAAAAAGCATGTATTTTATTGTTTGTAGTTTCATTTTAACATTTATGTTATTCTTTTCAAATTTGTAATGTAGAAGTGAATTTACAGATTTACATTTTGCTTTCTTGTGGAAAAGTACTTTTTACAAGTGCTGTTTCATAGATGTGAAACCATGTTTAAACATTTCTCAAAAAAGCATGTATTTTAATGTTTGTAGTTTCATTTTAACATTTATGTTATTCTTTTCAAAATTGAAATGTAGAAGTGAATTTACAGATCTACATTTTGCTTTCTTTTAGAAAAGTTCTTTTTACAAGTGCTGTTTCATAGATGTGAAATCATGTTTAAACATTTCACAAAAAAGCATTTATTTTATTGTTTGTAGTTTCATTTTAACATTTATGTTGTTCTTTTCAAAATTGAAATGTAGAAGTGAATTTACAGATTTACATTTTGCTTTCATGTGGAAAAGTACTTTTTACAAGTGCTGTTTCATAGATGTGAAACCATGTTTAAACGTTTCTCAAAAAAGCATGTATTTTAATGTTTGTAGTTTCATTTTAACAGTTATGTTATTCTTTTCAAATTTGAAATGTAGAAGTGAATTTACAGATTTACATTTTGCTTTCTTTTAGAAAAGTTCTTTTTACAAGTGCTGTTTCATAGATGTGAAACCATGTTTAAACATTTCTCAAAAAAGCATGTATTTTAATGTTTGTAGTTTCATTTTAACATTTATGTTGTTCTTTTCAAAATGAAATGAGAAGTGAATTTACAGATCTACATTTTGTTTTCTTGTAGAAAAGTGCTTTTTACATGTGCTGTTTCATTGATGTGAAATCATGTTTAAATATTTCACAAAAAAGCATGTATTTTATTGTTTGTAGTTTCATTTTAACATTAATGTTATTATTTTCAAATTTGAAATGTAGAAGTGAATTTACAGATTTACATTTTGCTTTCTTGTGGAAAAGTACTTTTTACAAGTGCTGTTTCATAGATGTGAAACCATGTTTAAACATTTCTCAAAAAAGCATGTATTTTAATGTTTGTAGTTTCATTTTAACATTTATGTTGTTCTTTTCAAAATTGAAATGTAGAAGTGAATTTACAGATCTACATTTTGTTTTCTTGTAGAAAAGTGCTTTTTACCTGTGCTGTTTCATTGATGCCAAATCATGTTTAAACATTACTCAAAAAAGCATGTATTTTATTGTTTGTAGTTTCATTTTAACATTTATGTTATTCTTTTCAAATTTGTAATGTAGAAGTGAATTTACAGATTTACATTTTGCTTTCTTGTGGAAAAGTACTTTTTACAAGTGCTGTTTCATAGATGTGAAACCATGTTTAAACATTTCTCAAAAAAGCATGTATTTTAAAGTTTGTAGTTTCATTTTAACATTTATGTTGTTCTTTTCAAAATTGAAATGTAGAAGTGAATTTACAGATTTACATTTTGCTTTCATGTGGAAAAGTACTTTTTACAAGTGCTGTTTCATAGATGTGAAACCATGTTTAAACGTTTCTCAAAAAAGCATGTATTTTAATGTTTGTAGTTTCATTTTAACAGTTATGTTATTCTTTTCAAATTTGAAATGTAGAAGTGAATTTACAGATTTACATTTTGCTTTCTTTTAGAAAAGTTCTTTTTACAAGTGCTGTTTCATAGATGTGAAACCATGTTTAAACATTTCTCAAAAAAGCATGTATTTTAATGTTTGTAGTTTCATTTTAACATTTATGTTGTTCTTTTCAAAATTGAAATGTAGAAGTGAATTTACAGATCTACATTTTGTTTTCTTGTAGAAAAGTGCTTTTTACATGTGCTGTTTCATGATGTGAAATCATGTTTAAACATTTCACAAAAAAGCATGTATTTTATTGTTTGTAGTTTCATTTAAACATTTATGTTATTCTTTTCAAATTTGAAATGTAGAAGTGAATTTACAGATTTACATTTTGCTTTCTTGTGGAAAAGTACTTTTTACAAGTGCTGTTTCATAGATGTGAAACCATGTTTAAACATTTCTCAAAAAAGCATGTATTTTAATGTTTGTAGTTTCATTTTAACATTTATGTTATTCCTTTCAAAATTGAAATGTAGAAGTGAATTTACAGGTCTACATTTTTTTTCTTGTAGAAAAGTACTTTTTACGTGCTGTTTCATTGATGTGAAACCATGTTTAAATATTTCTCAAAAAAGCATGTATTTTAATGTTTGTAGTTTCATTTTAACATATATGTTATTCTTTTCAAAATTGAAATGTGGAAGTGAATTTATGCATCCTCATTTTGATTTCTTTTAGAAAAGTACTTTTTACAAGTGCTGTTTCATAGATGTGAAATCATGTTTAAACATTTCTCAAAAAAGCATGTATTTTAATGTTTGTAGTTTCATTTTAACATTTATGTTATTCTTTTCAAATTTGAAATGTAGAAGTGAATTTACAGATTTACATTTTGCTTTCTTGTGGAAAAGTACTTTTTACAAGTGCTGTTTCATAGATGTGAAACCATGTTTAAACATTTCTCAAAAAAGCATGTATTTTAATGTTTGTAGTTACATTTTAACATTTATGTTGTTCTTTTCAAAATTGAAATGTAGAAGTGAATTTACAGATCTACATTTTGTTTTCTTGTAGAAAAGTGCTTTTTACCTGTGCTGTTTCATTGATGTGAAATCATGTTTAAACATTTCACAAAAAAGCATGTATTTTATTGTTTGTAGTTTCATTTTAACATTTATCTTATTATTTTCAAATTTGAAATGTAGAAGTGAATATAAAGATTTACATTTTGCTTTCTTGTGGAAAAGTACTTTTTGCAAGTGCAGTTTCATAGATGTGAAAACATGTTTAAACATTTCTCAAATAAGCATGTATTTTAATGTTTGTAGTTTCATTTTAACATTTATGTTGTTCTTTTCAAAATTGAAATGTAGAAGTGAATTTACAGATCTACATTTTGTTTTCTTGTAGAAAAGTGCTTTTTACCTGTGCTGTTTCATTGATGTCAAATCATGTTTAAACATTACTCAAAAAAGCATGTATTTTATGTTTGTACTTTCATTTTAACATTTATGTTGTTCTTTTCAAAATTGAAATGTAGAAGTGAATTTACAGATCAACATTTTGTTTTCTTGTAGAAAAGTGCTTTTTACCTGTGCTGTTTCATTGATGTGAAATCATGTTTAAACATTACTCAAAAAAGCATGTATTTTAATATTTGTAGTTTCATTTTAACATTTATGTAGTTGTTTTCAAAATTGAAATGTAGGTGAATTTACAGATTTACATTTTGCTTTCTTGTGGAAAAGTACTTTTTACAAGTGCTGTTTCATAGATGTGAAACCATGTTTAAACATTTCTCAAAAAAGCATGTATTTTAATGTTTGTAGTTTCATTTTAACATTTATGTTGTTCTTTTCAAAATTGAAATGTAGAAGTGAATTTACAGATCTACATTTTGTTTTCTTGTAGAAAAGTGCTTTTTACCTGTGCTGTTTCATTGATGCCAAATCATGTTTAAACATTACTCAAAAAAGCATGTATTTTATTGTTTGTAGTTTCATTTTAACATTTATGTTATTCTTTTCAAATTTGTAATGTAGAAGTGAATTTACAGATTTACATTTTGCTTTCTTGTGGAAAAGTACTTTTTACAAGTGCTGTTTCATAGATGTGAAACCATGTTTAAACATTTCTCAAAAAAGCATGTATTTTAATGTTTGTAGTTTCATTTTAACATTTATGTTGTTCTTTTCAAAATTGAAATGTAGAAGTGAATTTACAGATTTACATTTTGCTTTCTTGTGGAAAAGTACTTTTTACAAGTGCTGTTTCATAGATGTGAAACCATGTTTAAACCTTTCTCAAAAAAGCATGTATTTTAATGTTTGTAGTTTCATTTTAACATTTATGTTATTCTTTTCAAATTTGAAATGTAGAAGTGAATTTACAGATTTACATTTTGCTTTCTTTTAGAAAAGTTCTTTTTACAAGTGCTGTTTCATAGATGTGAAACCATGTATAAACATTTCTCAAAAAGGAATGTATTTTAATGTTTGTAGTTTCATTTTAACATTTATGTTGTTCTTTTCAAAATTGAAATGTAGAAGTGAATTTACAGATCTACATTTTGTTTTCTTGTAGAAATGTGCTTTTTACATGTGCTGTTTCATGATGTGAAATCATGTTTAAACATTTCACAAAAAAGCATGTATTTTATTGTTTGTAGTTTCATTTAAACATTTATGTTATTCTTTTCAAATTTGAAATGTAGAAGTGAATTTACAGATTTACATTTTGCTTTCTTGTGGAAAAGTACTTTTTACAAGTGCTGTTTCATAGATGTGAAACCATGTTTAAACATTTCTCAAAAAAGCATGTATTTTAGTGTTTGTAGTTTCATTTTAACATTTATGTTATTCCTTTCAAAATTGAAATGTAGAAGTGAATTTACAGATCTACATTTTTTTTTCTTGTAGAAAAGTACTTTTTACGTGCTGTTTCATTGATGTGAAACCATGTTTAAATATTTCACAAAAAAGCATGTATTTTAATGTTTGTAGTTTCATTTTAACATTTATGTTATTCTTTTCAAAATTGAAATGTGGAAGTGAATTTATGCATCCTCATTTTGATTTCTTTTAGAAAAGTACTTTTTACAAGTGCTGTTTCATAGATGTGAAATCATGTTTAAACATTTCTCAAAAAAGCATGTATTTTAATGTTTGTAGTTTCATTTTAACATTTATGTTATTCTTTTCAAATTTGAAATGTAGAAGTGAATTTACAGATTTACATTTTGCTTTCTTGTGGAAAAGTACTTTTTACAAGTGTTGTTTCATAGATGTGAAACCATGTTTAAACATTTCTCAAAAAAGCATGTATTTTAATGTTTGTAGTTTCATTTTAACATTTATGTTATTCTTTTCAAAATTGAAATGTAGAAGTGAATTTACAGATCGACATTTTGTTTTCTTGTAAAAAAGTACTTTTTACAAGTGCTGTTTCATAGATGTGAAATCATGTTTAAACATTTCTCAAAAAAGCATGTATTTTATTGTTTGTAGTTTCATTTTAACATTAATGTTATTCTTTTCAAAATTGAATATGTAGAAGTGAATTTATGCATCCTCATTTTGCTTTCTTTTAGAAAAGTACTTTTTACAAGTGCTGTTTCATAGATGTGAAACCATGTTTAAACATTACTCAAAAAAGCATGTATTTTTTGTTTGTACTTTCATTTTAACATTTATGTTATTCTTTTCAAATTTGAAATGTAGATGTGAATTTACAGATTTACATTTTGCTTTCTTGTGGAAAAGTACTTTTTACAAGTGCTGTTTCATAGATGTGAAACCATGTTTAAACATTTCTCAAAAAAGCATGTATTTTAATGTTTGTAGTTTCATTTTAACATTTATGTTGTTCTTTTCAAAATTGAAATGTAGAAGTGAATTTACAGATCAACATTTTGTTTTCTTGTAGAAAAGTGCTTTTTACCTGTGCTGTTTCATTGATGTGAAATCATGTTTAAACATTTCTCAAAAAAGCATGTATTTTAGTGTTTGTAGTTTCATTTTAACATTTATGTTATTCCTTTCAAAATTGAAATGTAGAAGTGAATTTACAGATCTACATTTTTTTTTCTTGTAGAAAAGTACTTTTTACGTGCTGTTTCATTGATGTGAAACCGTTTAAATATTTCACAAAAAAGCATGTATTTTAATGTTTGTAGTTTCATTTTAACATTTATGTTATTCTTTTCAAAATTGAAATGTGGAAGTGAATTTATGCATCCTCATTTTGATTTCTTTTAGAAAAGTACTTTTTACAAGTGCTGTTTCATAGATGTGAAATCATGTTTAAACATTTCTCAAAAAAGCATGTATTTTAATGTTTGTAGTTTCATTTTAACATTTATGTTATTCTTTTCAAATTTGAAATGTAGAAGTGAATTTACAGATTTACATTTTGCTTTCTTGTGGAAAAGTACTTTTTACAAGTGTTGTTTCATAGATGTGAAACCATGTTTAAACATTTCTCAAAAAAGCATGTATTTTAATGTTTGTAGTTTCATTTTAACATTTATGTTATTCTTTTCAAAATTGAAATGTAGAAGTGAATTTACAGATCGACATTTTGTTTTCTTGTAAAAAAGTACTTTTTACAAGTGCTGTTTCATAGATGTGAAATCATGTTTAAACATTTCTCAAAAAAGCATGTATTTTATTGTTTGTAGTTTCATTTTAACATTAATGTTATTCTTTTCAAAATTGAATATGTAGAAGTGAATTTATGCATCCTCATTTTGCTTTCTTTTAGAAAAGTACTTTTTACAAGTGCTGTTTCATAGATGTGAAACCATGTTTAAACATTACTCAAAAAAGCATGTATTTTTTGTTTGTACTTTCATTTTAACATTTATGTTATTCTTTTCAAATTTGAAATGTAGATGTGAATTTACAGATTTACATTTTGCTTTCTTGTGGAAAAGTACTTTTTACAAGTGCTGTTTCATAGATGTGAAACCATGTTTAAACATTTCTCAAAAAAGCATGTATTTTAATGTTTGTAGTTTCATTTTATCATTTATGTTGTTCTTTTCAAAATTGAAATGTAGAAGTGAATTTACAGATCTACATTTTGTTTTCTTGTAGAAAAGTGCTTTTTACCTGTGCTGTTTCATTGATGTGAAATCATGTTTAAACATTACTCAAAAAAGCATGTATTTTAATATTTGTAGTTTCATTTTAACATTTATGTAGTTGTTTTCAAAATTGAAATGTAGAAGTGAATTTACAGATCTACATTTTGTTTTCTTGTAGAAAAGTGCTTTTTACCTGTGCTGTTTCATATATGTGAAACCATGTTTAAACATTTCTCAAAAAAGCATGTATTTTAATGTTTGTAGTTTCATTTTAACATTAATGTTATTCTTTTCAAAATTGAATATGTAGAAGTGAATTTATGCATCCTCATTTTGCTTTATTTTAGAAAAGTACTTTTTACAAGTGCTGTTTCATAGATGTGAAATCATGTTTAAACATTTCTCAAAAAAGCATGTATTTTAATGTTTGTAGTTTCATTTTAACATTTATGTTATTCTTTTCAAATTTGAAATGTAGAAGTGAATTTACAGATTTACATTTTGCTTTCTTGTGGAAAAGTACTTTTTACGTGCTGTTTCATAGATGTGAAACCATGTTTAAACATTTCTCAAAAAAGCATGTATTTTAATGTTTGTAGTTACATTTTAACATTTATGTTGTTCTTTTCAAAATTGAAATGTAGAAGTGAATTTACAGATCTACATTTTGTTTTCTTGTAGAAAAGTGCTTTTTACCTGTGCTGTTTCATTGATGTGAAATCATGTTTAAACATTTCACAAAAAAGCATGTATTTTATTGTTTGTAGTTTCATTTTAACATTTATGTTATTATTTTCAAATTTGAAATGTAGAAGTGAATATACAGATTTACATTTTGCTTTCTTGTGGAAAAGTACTTTTTGCAAGTGCTGTTTCATAGATGTGAAAACATGTTTAAACATTTCTCAAAAAAGCATGTATTTTAATGTTTGTAGTTTCATTTTAACATTTATGTTGTTCTTTTCAAAATTGAAATGTAGAAGTGAATTTACAGATCTACATTTTGTTTTCTTGTAGAAAAGTGCTTTTTACCTGTGCTGTTTCATTGATGTCAAATCATGTTTAAACATTACTCAAAAAAGCATGTATTTTATGTTTGTAGTTTCATTTTAACATTTATGTTATTCTTTTCAAATTTGAAATGTAGAAGTGAATTTACAGATTTACATTTTGCTTTCTTGTGGAAAAGTACTTTTTACAAGTGCTGTTTCATAGATGTGAAACCATGTTTAAACATTTCTCAAAAAAGCATGTATTTTAATATTTGTAGTTTCATTTTAACATTTATGTAGTTGTTTTCAAAATTGAAATGTAGGTGAATTTACAGATTTACATTTTGCTTTCTTGTGGAAAAGTACTTTTTACAAGTGCTGTTTCATAGATGTGAAACCATGTTTAAACATTTCTCAAAAAAGCATGTATTTTAATGTTTGTAGTTTCATTTTAACATTTATGTTGTTCTTTTCAAAATGAAATGAGAAGTGAATTTACAGATCTACATTTTGTTTTCTTGTAGAAAAGTGCTTTTTACATGTGCTGTTTCATTGATGTGAAATCATGTTTAAATATTTCACAAAAAAGCATGTATTTTATTGTTTGTAGTTTCATTTTAACATTAATGTTATTATTTTCAAATTTGAAATGTAGAAGTGAATTTACAGATTTACATTTTGCTTTCTTGTGGAAAAGTACTTTTTACAAGTGCTGTTTCATAGATGTGAAACCATGTTTAAACATTTCTCAAAAAAGCATGTATTTTAATGTTTGTAGTTTCATTTTAACATTTATGTTGTTCTTTTCAAAATTGAAATGTAGAAGTGAATTTACAGATCTACATTTTGTTTTCTTGTAGAAAAGTGCTTTTTACCTGTGCTGTTTCATTGATGCCAAATCATGTTTAAACATTACTCAAAAAAGCATGTATTTTATTGTTTGTAGTTTCATTTTAACATTTATGTTATTCTTTTCAAATTTGTAATGTAGAAGTGAATTTACAGATTTACATTTTGCTTTCTTGTGGAAAAGTACTTTTTACAAGTGCTGTTTCATAGATGTGAAACCATGTTTAAACATTTCTCAAAAAAGCATGTATTTTAATGTTTGTAGTTTCATTTTAACATTTATGTTGTTCTTTTCAAAATTGAAATGTAGAAGTGAATTTACAGATTTACATTTTGCTTTCTTGTGGAAAAGTACTTTTTACAAGTGCTGTTTCATAGATGTGAAACCATGTTTAAACGTTTCTCAAAAAACAATGTATTTTAATGTTTGTAGTTTCATTTTAACATTTATGTTATTCTTTTCAAATTTGAAATGTAGAAGTGAATTTACAGATTTACATTTTGCTTTCTTTTAGAAAAGTTCTTTTTACAAGTGCTGTTTCATAGATGTGAAACCATGTATAAACATTTCTCAAAAAGGAATGTATTTTAATGTTTGTAGTTTCATTTTAACATTTATGTTGTTCTTTTCAAAATTGAAATGTAGAAGTGAATTTACAGATCTACATTTTGTTTTCTTGTAGAAAAGTGCTTTTTACATGTGCTGTTTCATGATGTGAAATCATGTTTAAACATTTCACAAAAAAAGCATGTATTTTATTGTTTGTAGTTTCATTTAAACATTTATGTTATTCTTTTCAAATTTGAAATGTAGAAGTGAATTTACAGATTTACATTTTGCTTTCTTGTGGAAAAGTACTTTTTGCAAGTGCAGTTTCATAGATGTGAAAACATGTTTAAACATTTCTCAAATAAGCATGTATTTTAATGTTTGTAGTTTCATTTTAACATTTATGTTGTTCTTTTCAAAATTGAAATGTAGAAGTGAATTTACAGATCTACATTTTGTTTTCTTGTAGAAAAGTGCTTTTTACCTGTGCTGTTTCATTGATGTCAAATCATGTTTAAACATTACTCAAAAAAGCATGTATTTTATGTTTGTACTTTCATTTTAACATTTATGTTGTTCTTTTCAAAATTGAAATGTAGAAGTGAATTTACAGATCAACATTTTGTTTTCTTGTAGAAAAGTGCTTTTTACCTGTGCTGTTTCATTGATGTGAAATCATGTTTAAACATTACTCAAAAAAGCATGTATTTTAATATTTGTAGTTTCATTTTAACATTTATGTAGTTGTTTTCAAAATTGAAATGTAGGTGAATTTACAGATTTACATTTTGCTTTCTTGTGGAAAAGTACTTTTTACAAGTGCTGTTTCATAGATGTGAAACCATGTTTAAACATTTCTCAAAAAAGCATGTATTTTAATGTTTGTAGTTTCATTTTAACATTTATGTTGTTCTTTTCAAAATTGAAATGTAGAAGTGAATTTACAGATCTACATTTTGTTTTCTTGTAGAAAAGTGCTTTTTACCTGTGCTGTTTCATTGATGCCAAATCATGTTTAAACATTACTCAAAAAAGCATGTATTTTATTGTTTGTAGTTTCATTTTAACATTTATGTTATTCTTTTCAAATTTGTAATGTAGAAGTGAATTTACAGATTTACATTTTGCTTTCTTGTGGAAAAGTACTTTTTACAAGTGCTGTTTCATAGATGTGAAACCATGTTTAAACATTTCTCAAAAAAGCATGTATTTTAATGTTTGTAGTTTCATTTTAACATTTATGTTGTTCTTTTCAAAATTGAAATGTAGAAGTGAATTTACAGATTTACATTTTGCTTTCTTGTGGAAAAGTACTTTTTACAAGTGCTGTTTCATAGATGTGAAACCATGTTTAAACCTTTCTCAAAAAAGCATGTATTTTAATGTTTGTAGTTTCATTTTAACATTTATGTTATTCTTTTCAAATTTGAAATGTAGAAGTGAATTTACAGATTTACATTTTGCTTTCTTTTAGAAAAGTTCTTTTTACAAGTGCTGTTTCATAGATGTGAAACCATGTATAAACATTTCTCAAAAAGGAATGTATTTTAATGTTTGTAGTTTCATTTTAACATTTATGTTGTTCTTTTCAAAATTGAAATGTAGAAGTGAATTTACAGATCTACATTTTGTTTTCTTGTAGAAATGTGCTTTTTACATGTGCTGTTTCATGATGTGAAATCATGTTTAAACATTTCACAAAAAAGCATGTATTTTATTGTTTGTAGTTTCATTTAAACATTTATGTTATTCTTTTCAAATTTGAAATGTAGAAGTGAATTTACAGATTTACATTTTGCTTTCTTGTGGAAAAGTACTTTTTACAAGTGCTGTTTCATAGATGTGAAACCATGTTTAAACATTTCTCAAAAAAGCATGTATTTTAGTGTTTGTAGTTTCATTTTAACATTTATGTTATTCCTTTCAAAATTGAAATGTAGAAGTGAATTTACAGATCTACATTTTTTTTTCTTGTAGAAAAGTACTTTTTACGTGCTGTTTCATTGATGTGAAACCATGTTTAAATATTTCACAAAAAAGCATGTATTTTAATGTTTGTAGTTTCATTTTAACATTTATGTTATTCTTTTCAAAATTGAAATGTGGAAGTGAATTTATGCATCCTCATTTTGATTTCTTTTAGAAAAGTACTTTTTACAAGTGCTGTTTCATAGATGTGAAATCATGTTTAAACATTTCTCAAAAAAGCATGTATTTTAATGTTTGTAGTTTCATTTTAACATTTATGTTATTCTTTTCAAATTTGAAATGTAGAAGTGAATTTACAGATTTACATTTTGCTTTCTTGTGGAAAAGTACTTTTTACAAGTGTTGTTTCATAGATGTGAAACCATGTTTAAACATTTCTCAAAAAAGCATGTATTTTAATGTTTGTAGTTTCATTTTAACATTTATGTTATTCTTTTCAAAATTGAAATGTAGAAGTGAATTTACAGATCGACATTTTGTTTTCTTGTAAAAAAGTACTTTTTACAAGTGCTGTTTCATAGATGTGAAATCATGTTTAAACATTTCTCAAAAAAGCATGTATTTTATTGTTTGTAGTTTCATTTTAACATTAATGTTATTCTTTTCAAAATTGAATATGTAGAAGTGAATTTATGCATCCTCATTTTGCTTTCTTTTAGAAAAGTACTTTTTACAAGTGCTGTTTCATAGATGTGAAACCATGTTTAAACATTACTCAAAAAAGCATGTATTTTTTGTTTGTACTTTCATTTTAACATTTATGTTATTCTTTTCAAATTTGAAATGTAGATGTGAATTTACAGATTTACATTTTGCTTTCTTGTGGAAAAGTACTTTTTACAAGTGCTGTTTCATAGATGTGAAACCATGTTTAAACATTTCTCAAAAAAGCATGTATTTTAATGTTTGTAGTTTCATTTTAACATTTATGTTGTTCTTTTCAAAATTGAAATGTAGAAGTGAATTTACAGATCAACATTTTGTTTTCTTGTAGAAAAGTGCTTTTTACCTGTGCTGTTTCATTGATGTGAAATCATGTTTAAACATTTCTCAAAAAAGCATGTATTTTAGTGTTTGTAGTTTCATTTTAACATTTATGTTATTCCTTTCAAAATTGAAATGTAGAAGTGAATTTACAGATCTACATTTTTTTTTCTTGTAGAAAAGTACTTTTTACGTGCTGTTTCATTGATGTGAAACCGTTTAAATATTTCACAAAAAAGCATGTATTTTAATGTTTGTAGTTTCATTTTAACATTTATGTTATTCTTTTCAAAATTGAAATGTGGAAGTGAATTTATGCATCCTCATTTTGATTTCTTTTAGAAAAGTACTTTTTACAAGTGCTGTTTCATAGATGTGAAATCATGTTTAAACATTTCTCAAAAAAGCATGTATTTTAATGTTTGTAGTTTCATTTTAACATTTATGTTATTCTTTTCAAATTTGAAATGTAGAAGTGAATTTACAGATTTACATTTTGCTTTCTTGTGGAAAAGTACTTTTTACAAGTGTTGTTTCATAGATGTGAAACCATGTTTAAACATTTCTCAAAAAAGCATGTATTTTAATGTTTGTAGTTTCATTTTAACATTTATGTTATTCTTTTCAAAATTGAAATGTAGAAGTGAATTTACAGATCGACATTTTGTTTTCTTGTAAAAAAGTACTTTTTACAAGTGCTGTTTCATAGATGTGAAATCATGTTTAAACATTTCTCAAAAAAGCATGTATTTTATTGTTTGTAGTTTCATTTTAACATTAATGTTATTCTTTTCAAAATTGAATATGTAGAAGTGAATTTATGCATCCTCATTTTGCTTTCTTTTAGAAAAGTACTTTTTACAAGTGCTGTTTCATAGATGTGAAACCATGTTTAAACATTACTCAAAAAAGCATGTATTTTTTGTTTGTACTTTCATTTTAACATTTATGTTATTCTTTTCAAATTTGAAATGTAGATGTGAATTTACAGATTTACATTTTGCTTTCTTGTGGAAAAGTACTTTTTACAAGTGCTGTTTCATAGATGTGAAACCATGTTTAAACATTTCTCAAAAAAGCATGTATTTTAATGTTTGTAGTTTCATTTTAACATTTATGTTGTTCTTTTCAAAATTGAAATGTAGAAGTGAATTTACAGATCAACATTTTGTTTTCTTGTAGAAAAGTGCTTTTTACCTGTGCTGTTTCATTGATGTGAAATCATGTTTAAACATTACTCAAAAAAGCATGTATTTTAATATTTGTACTTTCATTTTAACATTTATGTAGTTGTTTTCAAAATTGAAATGTAGAAGTGAATTTACAGATTTACATTTTGCTTTCTTGTGGAAAAGTACTTTTTACAAGTGCTGTTTCATAGATGTGAAACCATGTTTAAACATTTCTCAAAAAAGCATGTATTTTAATGTTTGTAGTTTCATTTTATCATTTATGTTGTTCTTTTCAAAATTGAAATGTAGAAGTGAATTTACAGATCTACATTTTGTTTTCTTGTAGAAAAGTGCTTTTTACCTGTGCTGTTTCATTGATGTGAAATCATGTTTAAACATTACTCAAAAAAGCATGTATTTTAATATTTGTAGTTTCATTTTAACATTTATGTAGTTGTTTTCAAAATTGAAATGTAGAAGTGAATTTACAGATCTACATTTTGTTTTCTTGTAGAAAAGTGCTTTTTACCTGTGCTGTTTCATATATGTGAAACCATGTTTAAACATTTCTCAAAAAAGCATGTATTTTAATGTTTGTAGTTTCATTTTAACATTAATGTTATTCTTTTCAAAATTGAATATGTAGAAGTGAATTTATGCATCCTCATTTTGCTGTATTTTAGAAAAGTACTTTTTACAAGTGCTGTTTCATAGATGTGAAATCATGTTTAAACATTTCTCAAAAAAGCATGTATTTTAATGTTTGTAGTTTCATTTTAACATTTATGTTATTCTTTTCAAATTTGAAATGTAGAAGTGAATTTACAGATTTTCATTTTGCTTTCTTGTGGAAAAGTACTTTTTACGTGCTGTTTCATAGATGTGAAACCATGTTTAAACATTTCTCAAAAAAGCATGTATTTTAATGTTTGTAGTTACATTTTAACATTTATGTTGTTCTTTTCAAAATTGAAATGTAGAAGTGAATTTACAGATCTACATTTTGTTTTCTTGTAGAAAAGTGCTTTTTACCTGTGCTGTTTCATTGATGTGAAATCATGTTTAAACATTTCACAAAAAAGCATGTATTTTATTGTTTGTAGTTTCATTTTAACATTTATGTTATTATTTTCAAATTTGAAATGTAGAAGTGAATATACAGATTTACATTTTGCTTTCTTGTGGAAAAGTACTTTTTGCAAGTGCTGTTTCATAGATGTGAAAACATGTTTAAACATTTCTCAAAAAAGCATGTATTTTAATGTTTGTAGTTTCATTTTAACATTTATGTTGTTCTTTTCAAAATTGAAATGTAGAAGTGAATTTACAGATCTACATTTTGTTTTCTTGTAGAAAAGTGCTTTTTACCTGTGCTGTTTCATTGATGTCAAATCATGTTTAAACATTACTCAAAAAAGCATGTATTTTATGTTTGTAGTTTCATTTTAACATTTATGTTATTCTTTTCAAATTTGAAATGTAGAAGTGAATTTACAGATTTACATTTTGCTTTCTTGTGGAAAAGTACTTTTTACAAGTGCTGTTTCATAGATGTGAAACCATGTTTAAACATTTCTCAAAAAAGCATGTATTTTAATATTTGTAGTTTCATTTTAACATTTATGTAGTTGTTTTCAAAATTGAAATGTAGGTGAATTTACAGATTTACATTTTGCTTTCTTGTGGAAAAGTACTTTTTACAAGTGCTGTTTCATAGATGTGAAACCATGTTTAAACATTTCTCAAAAAAGCATGTATTTTAATGTTTGTAGTTTCATTTTAACATTTATGTTGTTCTTTTCAAAATGAAATGAGAAGTGAATTTACAGATCTACATTTTGTTTTCTTGTAGAAAAGTGCTTTTTACATGTGCTGTTTCATTGATGTGAAATCATGTTTAAATATTTCACAAAAAAGCATGTATTTTATTGTTTGTAGTTTCATTTTAACATTAATGTTATTATTTTCAAATTTGAAATGTAGAAGTGAATTTACAGATTTACATTTTGCTTTCTTGTGGAAAAGTACTTTTTACAAGTGCTGTTTCATAGATGTGAAACCATGTTTAAACATTTCTCAAAAAAGCATGTATTTTAATGTTTGTAGTTTCATTTTAACATTTATGTTGTTCTTTTCAAAATTGAAATGTAGAAGTGAATTTACAGATCTACATTTTGTTTTCTTGTAGAAAAGTGCTTTTTACCTGTGCTGTTTCATTGATGCCAAATCATGTTTAAACATTACTCAAAAAAGCATGTATTTTATTGTTTGTAGTTTCATTTTAACATTTATGTTATTCTTTTCAAATTTGTAATGTAGAAGTGAATTTACAGATTTACATTTTGCTTTCTTGTGGAAAAGTACTTTTTACAAGTGCTGTTTCATAGATGTGAAACCATGTTTAAACATTTCTCAAAAAAGCATGTATTTTAATGTTTGTAGTTTCATTTTAACATTTATGTTGTTCTTTTCAAAATTGAAATGTAGAAGTGAATTTACAGATTTACATTTTGCTTTCTTGTGGAAAAGTACTTTTTACAAGTGCTGTTTCATAGATGTGAAACCATGTTTAAACGTTTCTCAAAAAACAATGTATTTTAATGTTTGTAGTTTCATTTTAACATTTATGTTATTCTTTTCAAATTTGAAATGTAGAAGTGAATTTACAGATTTACATTTTGCTTTCTTTTAGAAAAGTTCTTTTTACAAGTGCTGTTTCATAGATGTGAAACCATGTATAAACATTTCTCAAAAAGGAATGTATTTTAATGTTTGTAGTTTCATTTTAACATTTATGTTGTTCTTTTCAAAATTGAAATGTAGAAGTGAATTTACAGATCTACATTTTGTTTTCTTGTAGAAAAGTGCTTTTTACATGTGCTGTTTCATGATGTGAAATCATGTTTAAACATTTCACAAAAAAAGCATGTATTTTATTGTTTGTAGTTTCATTTAAACATTTATGTTATTCTTTTCAAATTTGAAATGTAGAAGTGAATTTACAGATTTACATTTTGATTTCTTGTGGAAAAGTACTTTTTACAAGTGCTGTTTCATAGATGTGAAACCATGTTTAAACATTTCTCAAAAAAGCATGTATTTTAATGTTTGTAGTTACATTTTAACATTTATGTTGTTCTTTTCAAAATTGAAATGTAGAAGTGAATTTACAGATCTACATTTTGTTTTCTTGTAGAAAAGTGCTTTTTACCTGTGCTGTTTCATTGATGTGAAATCATGTTTAAACATTTCACAAAAAAGCATGTATTTTATTGTTTGTAGTTTCATTTTAACATTTATGTTATTATTTTCAAATTTGAAATGTAGAAGTGAATATACAGATTTACATTTTGCTTTCTTGTGGAAAAGTACTTTTTGCAAGTGCTGTTTCATAGATGTAAAAACATGTTTAAACATTTCTCAAAAAAGCATGTATTTTAATGTTTGTAGTTTCATTTTAACATTTATGTTGTTCTTTTCAAAATTGAAATGTAGAAGTGAATTTACAGATCTACATTTTGTTTTCTTGTAGAAAAGTGCTTTTTACCTGTGCTGTTTCATTGATGTCAAATCATGTTTAAACATTACTCAAAAAAGCATGTATTTTAATATTTGTAGTTTCATTTTAACATTTATGTAGTTGTTTTCAAAATTGAAATGTAGGTGAATTTACAGATTTACATTTTGCTTTCTTGTGGAAAAGTACTTTTTACAAGTGCTGTTTCATAGATGTGAAACCATGTTTAAACATTTCTCAAAAAAGCATGTATTTTAATGTTTGTAGTTTCATTTTAACATTTATGTTGTTCTTTTCAAAATGAAATGAGAAGTGAATTTACAGATCTACATTTTGTTTTCTTGTAGAAAAGTGCTTTTTACATGTGCTGTTTCATTGATGTGAAATCATGTTTAAATATTTCACAAAAAAGCATGTATTTTATTGTTTGTAGTTTCATTTTAACATTAATGTTATTATTTTCAAATTTGAAATGTAGAAGTGAATTTATAGATTTACATTTTGCTTTCTTGTGGAAAAGTACTTTTTACAAGTGCTGTTTCATAGATGTGAAACCATGTTTAAACATTTCTCAAAAAAGCATGTATTTTAATGTTTGTAGTTTCATTTTAACATTTATGTTGTTCTTTTCAAAATTGAAATGTAGAAGTGAATTTACAGATCTACATTTTGTTTTCTTGTAGAAAAGTGCTTTTTACCTGTGCTGTTTCATTGATGCCAAATCATGTTTAAACATTACCCAAAAAAGCATGTATTTTATTGTTTGTAGTTTCATTTTAACATTTATGTTATTCTTTTCAAATTTGTAATGTAGAAGTGAATTTACAGATTTACATTTTGCTTTCTTGTGGAAAAGTACTTTTTACAAGTGCTGTTTCATAGATGTGAAACCATGTTTAAACATTTCTCAAAAAAGCATGTATTTTAATGTTTGTAGTTTCATTTTAACATTTATGTTATTCTTTTCAAAATTGAAATGTAGAAGTGAATTTACAGATCTACATTTTGCTTTCTTTTAGAAAAGTTCTTTTTACAAGTGCTGTTTCATAGATGTGAAATCATGTTTAAACATTTCACAAAAAAGCATGTATTTTATTGTTTGTAGTTTCATTTTAACATTTATGTTATTCTTTTCAAAATTGAAATGTGGAAGTGAATTTATGCATCCTCATTTTGATTTCTTTTAGAAAAGTACTTTTTACAAGTGCTGTTTCATAGATGTGAAATCATGTTTAAACATTTCTCAAAAAAGCATGTATTTTAATGTTTGTAGTTTCATTTTAACATTTATGTTGTTCTTTTCAAAATTGATATGTAGAAGTGAATTTACAGATCTACATTTTTTTTTCTTGTAGAAAAGTACTTTTTACGTGCTGTTTCATTGATGTGAAACCATGTTTAAATATTTCTCAAAAAAGCATGTATTTTAATGTTTGTAGTTTCATTTTAACATTTATGTTATTCTTTTCAAAATTGAAATGTAGAAGTGAATTTACAGATTTACATTTTGCTTTCTTGTGGAAAAGTACTTATTACAAGTGCTGTTTCATAGATGTGAAACCATGTTTAAACGTTTCTCAAAAAAGCATGTATTTTAATGTTTGTAGTTTCATTTTAACATTTATGTTATTCTTTTCAAATTTGAAATGTAGAAGTGAATTTACAGATTTACATTTTGCTTTCTTTTAGAAAAGTTCTTTTTACAAGTGCTGTTTCATAGATGTGAAACCATGTATAAACATTTCTCAAAAAGGAATGTATTTTAATGTTTGTAGTTTCATTTTAACATTTATGTTGTTCTTTTCAAAATTGAAATGTAGAAGTGAATTTACAGATCTACATTTTGTTTTCTTGTAGAAAAGTGCTTTTTACATGTGCTGTTTCATGATGTGAAATCATGTTTAAACATTTCACAAAAAAGCATGTATTTTATTGTTTGTAGTTTCATTTAAACATTTATGTTATTCTTTTCAAATTTGAAATGTAGAAGTGAATTTACAGATTTACATTTTGCTTTCTTGTGGAAAAGTACTTTTTACAAGTGCTGTTTCATAGATGTGAAACCATGTTTAAACATTTCTCAAAAAAGCATGTATTTTAATGTTTGTAGTTTCATTTTAACATTTATGTTATTCCTTTCAAAATTGAAATGTAGAAGTGAATTTACAGATCGACATTTTTTTTTCTTGTAGAAAAGTACTTTTTACGTGCTGTTTCATTGATGTGAAACCATGTTTAAATATTTCTCAAAAAAGCATGTATTTTAATGTTTGTAGTTTCATTTTAACATTTATGTTATTCTTTTCAAAATTGAAATGTGGAAGTGAATTTATGCATCCTCATTTTGATTTCTTTTAGAAAAGTACTTTTTACAAGTGCTGTTTCATAGATGTGAAATCATGTTTAAACATTTCTCAAAAAAGCATGTATTTTAATGTTTGTAGTTTCATTTTAACATTTATGTTATTCTTTTCAAATTTGAAATGTAGAAGTGAATTTACAGATTTACATTTTGCTTTCTTGTGGAAAAGTACTTTTTACAAGTGTTGTTTCATAGATGTGAAACCATGTTTAAACATTTCTCAAAAAAGCATGTATTTTAATGTTTGTAGTTTCATTTTAACATTTATGTTATTCCTTTCAAAATTGAAATGTAGAAGTGAATTTACAGATCGACATTTTTTTTTCTTGTAGAAAAGTACTTTTTACGTGCTGTTTCATTGATGTGAAACCATGTTTAAATATTTCTCAAAAAAGCATGTATTTTAATGTTTGTAGTTTCATTTTAACATTTATGTTATTCTTTTCAAAATTGAAATGTGGAAGTGAATTTATGCATCCTCATTTTGATTTCTTTTAGAAAAGTACTTTTTACCTGTGCTGTTTCATTGATGTGAAATCAGGTTTAAACATTACTCAAAAAAGCATGTATTTTAATGTTTGTAGTTTCATTTTAACATTTATGTTGTTCTTTTCAAAATTGAAATGTAGAAGTGAATTTACAGATCAACATTTTGTTTTCTTGTAGAAAAGTGCTTTTTACCTGTGCTGTTTCATTGATGTGAAATCATGTTTAAACATTACTCAAAAAAGCATGTATTTTAATATTTGTAGTTTCATTTTAACATTTATGTAGTTGTTTTCAAATTTGAAATGTAGAAGTGAATTTACAGATTTACATTTTGCTTTCTTGTGGAAAAGTACTTTTTACGTGCTGTTTCATAGATGTGAAACCATGTTTAAACATTTCTCAAAAAAGCATGTATTTTAATGTTTGTAGTTACATTTTAACATTTATGTTGTTCTTTTCAAAATTGAAATGTAGAATTGAATTTACAGATCTACGTTTTGTTTTCTTGTAGAAAAGTGCTTTTTACCTGTGCTGTTTCATTGATGTCAAATCATGTTTAAACATTACTCAAAAAAGCATGTATTTTATGTTTGTAGTTTCATTTTAACATTTATGTTATTCTTTTCAAATTTGAAATGTAGAAGTGAATTTACAGATTTACATTTTGCTTTCTTGTGGAAAAGTACTTTTTACAAGTGCTGTTTCATAGATGTGAAACCATGTTTAAACATTTCTCAAAAAAGCATGTATTTTAATGTTTGTAGTTTCATTTTAACATTTATGTTGTTCTTTTCAAAATTGAAATGTAGAAGTGAATTTACAGATCAACATTTTGTTTTCTTGTAGAAAAGTGCTTTTTACCTGTGCTGTTTCATTGATGTGAAATCATGTTTAAACATTACTCAAAAAAGCATGTATTTTAATATTTGTAGTTTCATTTTAACATTTATGTAGTTGTTTTCAAAATTGAAATGTAGGTGAATTTACAGATTTACATTTTGCTTTCTTGTGGAAAAGTACTTTTTACAAGTGCTGTTTCATAGATGTGAAACCATGTTTAAACATTTCTCAAAAAAGCATGTATTTTAATGTTTGTAGTTTCATTTTAACATTTATGTTATTCTTTTCAAAATTGAAATGTAGAAGTGAATTTACAGATCTACATTTTGCTTTCTTTTAGAAAAGTTCTTTTTACAAGTGCTGTTTCATAGATGTGAAATCATGTTTAAACATTTCACAAAAAAGCATGTATTTTACTGTTTGTAGTTTCATTTTAACATTTATGTTATTCTTTTCAAAATTGAAATGTGGAAGTGAATTTATGCATCCTCATTTTGATTTCTTTTAGAAAAGTACTTTTTACAAGTGCTGTTTCATAGATGTGAAATCATGTTTAAACATTTCTCAAAAAAGCATGTATTTTAATGTTTGTAGTTTCATTTTAACATTTATGTTATTCTTTTCAAAATTGAAATGTGGAAGTGAATTTATGCATCCTCATTTTGATTTCTTTTAGAAAAGTACTTTTTACAAGTGCTGTTTCATAGATGTGAAATCATGTTTAAACATTTCTCAAAAAAGCATGTATTTTAATGTTTGTAGTTTCATTTTAACATTTATGTTATTCTTTTCAAATTTGAAATGTAGAAGTGAATTTACAGATTTACATTTTGCTTTCTTGTGGAAAAGTACTTTTTACAAGTGTTGTTTCATAGATGTGAAACCATGTTTAAACATTTCTCAAAAAAGCATGTATTTTAATGTTTGTAGTTTCATTTTAACATTTATGTTATTCTTTTCAAAATTGAAATGTAGAAGTGAATTTACAGATCGACATTTTGTTTTATTGTAAAAAAGTACTTTTTACAAGTGCTGTTTCATAGGTGAAATCATGTTTAAATATTTCACAAAAAAGCATGTATTTTATTGTTTGTAGTTTCATTTTAACATTTATGTTATTCTTTTCAAATTTGAAATGTAGAAGTGAATTTACAGATTTACATTTTGCTTTCTTGTGGAAAAGTACTTTTTACAATTGCTGTTTCATAGATGTGAAACCATGTTTAAACATTTTTTCAAAAAAGCATGTATTTTAATGTTTGTAGTTTCATTTTAACATTTATGTTATTCTTTTCAAAATTGAAATGTTAGAAGTGAATTTACGCATCCTCATTTTGCTTTATTTTAGAAAAGTACTTTTCACAAGTGCTGTTTCATTGATGTGAAATCATGTTTAAATATATCACAAAAAAGCATGTATTTTATTGTTTGTAGTTTCATTTTAACATTTATGTTAATATTTTCAAATTTGAAATATAGAACTGAATTTACAGATTTACATTTTGCTTTCATGTGGAAAAGTACTTTTTACAAGTGCTGTTTCATAGATGTGAAACCATGTTTAAACATTTCTCAAAAAAGCATGTATTTTATCGTTTGTAGTTTCATTTTAACATTTATGTTGTACTTTTCAAAATTGAAATGTAGAAGTGAATTTACAGATCTACATTTTGTTTTCTTGTAGAAAAGTGCTTTTTACCTGTGCTGTTTCATTGATGTCAAATCATGTTTAAACATTACTCAAAAAAGCATGTATTTTATTGTTTGTAGTTTCATTTTAACATTTATGTTATTCTTTTCAAATTTGAAATGTAGAAGTGAATTTACAGATTTACATTTTGCTTTCTTGTGGAAAAGTACTTTTTACAAGTGCTGTTTCATAGATGTGAAACCATGTTTAAACATTTCTCAAAAAAGCATGTATTTTAATGTTTGTAGTTTCATTTTAACATTAATGTTATTCTTTTCAAAATTGAATATGTGGAAGTGAATTTATGCATCCTCATTTTGCTTTCTTTTAGAAAAGTACTTTTTACAAGTGCTGTTTCATAGATGTGAAATCATCTTTAAATATTTCACAAAAAAGCATGTATTTTATTGTTTGTAGTTTCATTTTAACATTTATGTTATTATTTTCAAATTTGAAATGTAGAAGTGAATTTACAGATTTACATTTTGCTTTCTTGTGGAAAAGTACTTTTTACAAGTGCTGTTTCATAGATGTGAAAACATGTTTAAACATTTCTCAAAAAAGCATGTATTTTAATGTTTGTAGTTTCATTTTAACATTTATGTTGTTCTTTTCAAAATTGAAATGTAGAAGTGAATTTACAGATCTACATTTTGTTTTCTTGTAGAAAAGTGCTTTTTACCTGTGCTGTTTCATTGATGTCAAATCATGTTTAAACATTACTCAAAAAAGCATGTATTTTATGTTTGTAGTTTCATTTTAACATTTATGTTATTCTTTTCAAATTTAAAATGTAGAAGTGAATTTACAGATTTACATTTTGCTTTCTTGTGGAAAAGTACTTTTTACAAGTGCTGTTTCATAGATGTGAAACCATGTTTAAACATTTCTCAAAAAAGTATGTATTTTAATGTTTGTAGTTTCATTTTAACATTTATGTTGTTCTTTTCAAAATTGAAATGTAGAAGTGAATTTACAGATCAACATTTTGTTTTCTTGCAGAAAAGTGCTTTTTACCTGTGCTGTTTCATTGATGTGAAATCAGGTTTAAACATTACTCAAAAAAGCATGTATTTTAATGTTTGTAGTTTCATTTTAACATTTATGTTGTTCTTTTCAAAATTGAAATGTAGAAGTGAATTTACAGATCAACATTTTGTTTTCTTGTAGAAAAGTGCTTTTTACCTGTGCTGTTTCATTGATGTGAAATCATGTTTAAACATTACTCAAAAAAGCATGTATTTTAATATTTGTAGTTTCATTTTAACATTTATGTAGTTGTTTTCAAATTTGAAATGTAGAAGTGAATTTACAGATTTACATTTTGCTTTCTTGTGGAAAAGTACTTTTTACGTGCTGTTTCATAGATGTGAAACCATGTTTAAACATTTCTCAAAAAAGCATGTATTTAAATGTTTGTAGTTACATTTTAACATTTATGTTGTTCTTTTCAAAATTGAAATGTAGAAGTGAATTTACAGATCTACATTTTGTTTTCTTGTAGAAAAGTGCTTTTTACCTGTGCTGTTTCATTGATGTCAAATCATGTTTAAACATTACTCAAAAAAGCATGTATTTTAATATTTGTAGTTTCATTTTAACATTTATGTAGTTGTTTTCAAAATTGAAATGTAGAAGTGAATTTACAGATTTACATTTTGCTTTCTTGTGGAAAAGTACTTTTTACAAGTGCTGTTTCATAGATGTGAAACCATGTTTAAACATTTCTCAAAAAAGCATGTATTTTAATGTTTGTAGTTTCATTTTAACATTTATGTTGCTCTTTTCAAAATGAAATGAGAAGTGAATTTACAGATCTACATTTTGTTTTCTTGTAGAAAAGTGCTTTTTACATGTGCTGTTTCATTGATGTGAAATCATGTTTAAATATTTCACAAAAAAGCATGTATTTTATTGTTTGTAGTTTCATTTTAACATTAATGTTATTATTTTCAAATTTGAAATGTAGAAGTGAATTTACAGATTTACATTTTGCTTTCTTGTGGAAAAGTACTTTTTACAAGTGCTGTTTCATAGATGTGAAACCATGTTTAAACATTTCTCAAAAAAGCATGTATTTTAATGTTTGTAGTTTCATTTTAACATTTATGTTGTTCTTTTCAAAATTGAAATGTAGAAGTGAATTTACAGATCTACATTTTGTTTTCTTGTAGAAAAGTGCTTTTTACCTGTGCTGTTTCATTGATGTGAAATCATGTTTAAACATTACTCAAAAAAGTATGTATTTTAATGTTTGTAGTTTCATTTTAACATTTATGTAGTTGTTTTCAAAATTGAAATGTAGAAGTGAATTTACAGATTTACATTTTGCTTTCTTGTGGAAAAGTACTTTTTACAAGTGCTGTTTCATAGATGTGAAACCATGTTTAAACATTTCTCAAAAAAGCATGTATTTTAATGTTTGTAGTTTCATTTTAACATTTATGTTATTCTTTTCAAAATTGAAATGTAGAAGTGAATTTACAGATCTACATTTTGCTTTCTTTTAGAAAAGTTCTTTTTACAAGTGCTGTTTCATAGATGTGAAATCATGTTTAAACATTTCACAAAAAAGCATGTATTTTATTGTTTGTAGTTTCATTTTAACATTTATGTTATTCTTTTCAAAATTGAAATGTGGAAGTGAATTTATGCATCCTCATTTTGATTTCTTTTAGAAAAGTACTTTTTACAAGTGCTGTTTCATAGATGTGAAATCATGTTTAAACATTTCTCAAAAAAGCATGTATTTTAATGTTTGTAGTTTCATTTTAACATTTATGTTATTCTTTTCAAAATTGAAATGTGGAAGTGAATTTATGCATCCTCATTTTGATTTCTTTTAGAAAAGTACTTTTTACGTGCTGTTTCATAGATGTGAAATCATGTTTAAACATTTCTCAAAAAAGCATGTATTTTAATGTTTGTAGTTTCATTTTAACATTTATGTTATTCTTTTCAAATTTGAAATGTAGAAGTGAATTTACAGATTTACATTTTGCTTTCTTGTGGAAAAGTACTTTTTACGTGCTGTTTCATAGATGTGAAACCATGTTTAAACATTTCTCAAAAAAGCATGTATTTTAATGTTTGTAGTTACATTTTAACATTTATGTTGTTCTTTTCAAAATTGAAATGTAGAAGTGAATTTACAGATCTACATTTTGTTTTCTTGTAGAAAAGTGCTTTTTACCTGTGCTGTTTCATTGATGTGAAATAATGTTTAAACATTTCACAAAAAAGCATGTATTTTATTGTTTGTAGTTTCATTTTAACATTTATGTTATTATTTTCAAATTTGAAATGTAGAAGTGAATATACAGATTTACATTTTGCTTTCTTGTGGAAAAGTACTTTTTGCAAGTGCTGTTTCATAGATGTGAAAACATGTTTAAACATTTCTCAAAAAAGCATGTATTTTAATGTTTGTAGTTTCATTTTAACATTTATGTTGTTCTTTTCAAAATTGAAATGTAGAAGTGACTTTACAGATCTACATTTTGTTTTCTTGTAGAAAAGTGCTTTTTACCTGTGCTGTTTCATTGATGTCAAATCATGTTTAAACATTACTCAAAAAAGCATGTATTTTATGTTTGTAGTTTCATTTTAACATTTATGTTATTCTTTTCAAATTTGAAATGTAGAAGTGAATTTACAGATTTACATTTTGCTTTCTTGTGGAAAAGTACTTTTTACAAGTGCTGTTTCATAGATGTGAAACCATGTTTAAACATTTCTCAAAAAAGCATGTATTTTAATGTTTGTAGTTTCATTTTAACATTTATGTTGTTCTTTTCAAAATTGAAATGTAGAAGTGAATTTACAGATCAACATTTTGTTTTCTTGTAGAAAAGTGCTTTTTACCTGTGCTGTTTCATTGATGTGAAATCATGTTTAAACATTACTCAAAAAAGCATGTATTTTAATATTTGTAGTTTCATTTTAACATTTATGTAGTTGTTTTCAAAATTGAAATGTAGGTGAATTTACAGATTTACATTTTGCTTTCTTGTGGAAAAGTACTTTTTACAAGTGCTGTTTCATAGATGTGAAACCATGTTTAAACATTTCTCAAAAAAGCATGTATTTTAATGTTTGTAGTTTCATTTTAACATTTATGTTGTCCTTTTCAAAATGAAATGAGAAGTGAATTTGCAGATCTACATTTTGTTTTCTTGTAGAAAAGTGCTTTTTACATGTGCTGTTTCATTGATGTGAAATCATGTTTAAATATTTCACAAAAAAGCATGTATTTTATTGTTTGTAGTTTCATTTTAACATTTATGTTATTCTTTTCAAATTTGTAATGTAGAAGTGAATTTACAGATTTACATTTTGCTTTCTTGTGGAAAAGTACTTTTTACAAGTGCTGTTTCATAGATGTGAAACCATGTTTAAACATTTCTCAAAAAAGCATGTATTTTAATGTTTGTAGTTTCATTTTAACATTTATGTTGTTCTTTTCAAAATTGAAATGTAGGAGTGAATTTACAGATTTACATTTTGCTTTCTTGTGGAAAAGTACTTTTTACGTGCTGTTTCATAGATGTGAAACCATGTTTAAACGTTTCTCAAAAAAGCATGTATTTTAATGTTTGTAGTTTCATTTTAACATTTATGTTATTCTTTTCAAATTTGAAATGTAGAAGTGAATTTACAGATTTACATTTTGCTTTCTTGTGGAAAAGTACTTTTTGCAAGTGCTGTTTCATAGATGTGAAAACATGTTTAAACATTTCTCAAAAAAGCATGTATTTTAATGTTTGTAGTTTCATTTTAACATTTATGTTGTTCTTTTCAAAATTGAAATGTAGAAGTGAATTTACAGATCTACATTTTGTTTTCTTGTAGAAAAGTGCTTTTTACCTGTGCTGTTTCATTGATGTCAAATCATGTTTAAATATTTCACAAAAAAGCATGTATTTTATTGTTTGTAGTTTCATTTTAACATTAATGTTATTATTTTCAAATTTGAAATGTAGAAGTGAATTTACAGATTTACATTTTGCTTTCTTGTGGAAAAGTACTTTTTACAAGTGCTGTTTCATAGATGTGAAACCATGTTTAAACATTTCTCAAAAAAGCATGTATTTTAATGTTTGTAGTTTCATTTTAACATTTATGTTGTTCTTTTCAAAATTGAAATGTAGAAGTGAATTTACAGATCTACATTTTGTTTTCTTGTAGAAAAGTGCTTTTTACCTGTGCTGTTTCATTGATGTGAAATCATGTTTAAACATTACTCAAAAAAGCATGTATTTTAATATTTGTAGTTTCATTTTAACATTTATGTAGTTGTTTTCAAAACTGAAATGTAGAAGTGAATTTACAGATCTACATTTTGTTTTCTTGTAGAAAAGTGCTTTTTACCTGTGCTGTTTCATATATGTGAAACCATGTTTAAACATTTCTCAAAAAAGCATGTATTTTAATGTTTGTAGTTTCATTTTAACATTAATGTTATTCTTTTCAAAATTGAATATGTAGAAGTGAATTTATGCATCCTCATTTTGCTTTCTTTTAGAAAAGTACTTTTTACAAGTGCTGTTTCATAGATGTGAAATCATGTTTAAACATTTCTCAAAAAAGCATGTATTTTAATGTTTGTAGTTTCATTTTAACATTTATGTTATTCTTTTCAAATTTGAAATGTAGAAGTGAATTTACAGATTTACATTTTGCTTTCTTGTGGAAAAGTACTTTTTACGTGCTGTTTCATAGATGTGAAACCATGTTTAAACATTTCTCAAAAAAGCATGTATTTTAATGTTTGTAGTTACATTTTAACATTTATGTTGTTCTTTTCAAAATTGAAATGTAGAAGTGAATTTACAGATCTACATTTTGTTTTCTTGTAGAAAAGTGCTTTTTACCTGTGCTGTTTCATTGATGTGAAATCATGTTTAAACATTTCACAAAAAAGCATGTATTTTATTGTTTGTAGTTTCATTTTAACATTTATGTTATTATTTTCAAATTTGAAATGTAGAAGTGAATATACAGATTTACATTTTGCTTTCTTGTGGAAAAGTACTTTTTGCAAGTGCTGTTTCATAGATGTGAAAACATGTTTAAACATTTCTCAAAAAAGCATGTATTTTAATGTTTGTAGTTTCATTTTAACATTTATGTTGTTCTTTTCAAAATTGAAATGTAGAAGTGACTTTACAGATCTACATTTTGTTTTCTTGTGGAAAAGTGCTTTTTACCTGTGCTGTTTCATTGATGTCAAATCATGTTTAAACATTACTCAAAAAAGCATGTATTTTATGTTTGTAGTTTCATTTTAACATTTATGTTATTCTTTTCAAATTTGAAATGTAGAAGTGAATTTACAGATTTACATTTTGCTTTCTTGTGGAAAAGTACTTTTTACAAGTGCTGTTTCATAGATGTGAAACCATGTTTAAACATTTCTCAAAAAAGCATGTATTTTAATGTTTGTAGTTTCATTTTAACATTTATGTTGTTCTTTTCAAAATTGAAATGTAGAAGTGAATTTACAGATCAACATTTTGTTTTCTTGTAGAAAAGTGCTTTTTACCTGTGCTGTTTCATTGATGTGAAATCATGTTTAAACATTACTCAAAAAAGCATGTATTTTAATATTTGTAGTTTCATTTTAACATTTATGTAGTTGTTTTCAAAATTGAAATGTAGGTGAATTTACAGATTTACATTTTGCTTTCTTGTGGAAAAGTACTTTTTACAAGTGCTGTTTCATAGATGTGAAACCATGTTTAAACATTTCTCAAAAAAGCATGTATTTTAATGTTTGTAGTTTCATTTTAACATTTATGTTGTCCTTTTCAAAATGAAATGAGAAGTGAATTTGCAGATCTACATTTTGTTTTCTTGTAGAAAAGTGCTTTTTACATGTGCTGTTTCATTGATGTGAAATCATGTTTAAACATTTCTCAAAAAAGCATGTATTTTAATGTTTGTAGTTTCATTTTAACATTTATGTTATTCTTTTCAAATTTGAAATGTAGAAGTGAATTTACAGATTTACATTTTGCTTTCTTGTGGAAAAGTACTTTTTACGTGCTGTTTCATAGATGTGAAACCATGTTTAAACATTTCTCAAAAAAGCATGTATTTTAATGTTTGTAGTTACATTTTAACATTTATGTTGTTCTTTTCAAAATTGAAATGTAGAAGTGAATTTACAGATCTACATTTTGTTTTCTTGTAGAAAAGTGCTTTTTACCTGTGCTGTTTCATTGATGTGAAATAATGTTTAAACATTTCACAAAAAAGCATGTATTTTATTGTTTGTAGTTTCATTTTAACATTTATGTTATTATTTTCAAATTTGAAATGTAGAAGTGAATATACAGATTTACATTTTGCTTTCTTGTGGAAAAGTACTTTTTGCAAGTGCTGTTTCATAGATGTGAAAACATGTTTAAACATTTCTCAAAAAAGCATGTATTTTAATGTTTGTAGTTTCATTTTAACATTTATGTTGTTCTTTTCAAAATTGAAATGTAGAAGTGACTTTACAGATCTACATTTTGTTTTCTTGTAGAAAAGTGCTTTTTACCTGTGCTGTTTCATTGATGTCAAATCATGTTTAAACATTACTCAAAAAAGCATGTATTTTATGTTTGTAGTTTCATTTTAACATTTATGTTATTCTTTTCAAATTTGAAATGTAGAAGTGAATTTACAGATTTACATTTTGCTTTCTTGTGGAAAAGTACTTTTTACAAGTGCTGTTTCATAGATGTGAAACCATGTTTAAACATTTCTCAAAAAAGCATGTATTTTAATGTTTGTAGTTTCATTTTAACATTTATGTTGTTCTTTTCAAAATTGAAATGTAGAAGTGAATTTACAGATCAACATTTTGTTTTCTTGTAGAAAAGTGCTTTTTACCTGTGCTGTTTCATTGATGTGAAATCATGTTTAAACATTACTCAAAAAAGCATGTATTTTAATATTTGTAGTTTCATTTTAACATTTATGTAGTTGTTTTCAAAATTGAAATGTAGGTGAATTTACAGATTTACATTTTGCTTTCTTGTGGAAAAGTACTTTTTACAAGTGCTGTTTCATAGATGTGAAACCATGTTTAAACATTTCTCAAAAAAGCATGTATTTTAATGTTTGTAGTTTCATTTTAACATTTATGTTGTCCTTTTCAAAATGAAATGAGAAGTGAATTTGCAGATCTACATTTTGTTTTCTTGTAGAAAAGTGCTTTTTACATGTGCTGTTTCATTGATGTGAAATCATGTTTAAATATTTCACAAAAAAGCATGTATTTTATTGTTTGTAGTTTCATTTTAACATTTATGTTATTCTTTTCAAATTTGTAATGTAGAAGTGAATTTACAGATTTACATTTTGCTTTCTTGTGGAAAAGTACTTTTTACAAGTGCTGTTTCATAGATGTGAAACCATGTTTAAACATTTCTCAAAAAAGCATGTATTTTAATGTTTGTAGTTTCATTTTAACATTTATGTTGTTCTTTTCAAAATTGAAATGTAGGAGTGAATTTACAGATTTACATTTTGCTTTCTTGTGGAAAAGTACTTTTTACGTGCTGTTTCATAGATGTGAAACCATGTTTAAACGTTTCTCAAAAAAGCATGTATTTTAATGTTTGTAGTTTCATTTTAACATTTATGTTATTCTTTTCAAATTTGAAATGTAGAAGTGAATTTACAGATTTACATTTTGCTTTCTTGTGGAAAAGTACTTTTTGCAAGTGCTGTTTCATAGATGTGAAAACATGTTTAAACATTTCTCAAAAAAGCATGTATTTTAATGTTTGTAGTTTCATTTTAACATTTATGTTGTTCTTTTCAAAATTGAAATGTAGAAGTGAATTTACAGATCTACATTTTGTTTTCTTGTAGAAAAGTGCTTTTTACCTGTGCTGTTTCATTGATGTCAAATCATGTTTAAATATTTCACAAAAAAGCATGTATTTTATTGTTTGTAGTTTCATTTTAACATTAATGTTATTATTTTCAAATTTGAAATGTAGAAGTGAATTTACAGATTTACATTTTGCTTTCTTGTGGAAAAGTACTTTTTACAAGTGCTGTTTCATAGATGTGAAACCATGTTTAAACATTTCTCAAAAAAGCATGTATTTTAATGTTTGTAGTTTCATTTTAACATTTATGTTGTTCTTTTCAAAATTGAAATGTAGAAGTGAATTTACAGATCTACATTTTGTTTTCTTGTAGAAAAGTGCTTTTTACCTGTGCTGTTTCATTGATGTGAAATCATGTTTAAACATTACTCAAAAAAGCATGTATTTTAATATTTGTAGTTTCATTTTAACATTTATGTAGTTGTTTTCAAAATTGAAATGTAGAAGTGAATTTACAGATCTACATTTTGTTTTCTTGTAGAAAAGTGCTTTTTACCTGTGCTGTTTCATATATGTGAAACCATGTTTAAACATTTCTCAAAAAAGCATGTATTTTAATGTTTGTAGTTTCATTTTAACATTAATGTTATTCTTTTCAAAATTGAATATGTAGAAGTGAATTTATGCATCCTCATTTTGCTTTCTTTTAGAAAAGTACTTTTTACAAGTGCTGTTTCATAGATGTGAAATCATGTTTAAACATTTCTCAAAAAAGCATGTATTTTAATGTTTGTAGTTTCATTTTAACATTTATGTTATTCTTTTCAAATTTGAAATGTAGAAGTGAATTTACAGATTTACATTTTGCTTTCTTGTGGAAAAGTACTTTTTACGTGCTGTTTCATAGATGTGAAACCATGTTTAAACATTTCTCAAAAAAGCATGTATTTTAATGTTTGTAGTTACATTTTAACATTTATGTTGTTCTTTTCAAAATTGAAATGTAGAAGTGAATTTACAGATCTACATTTTGTTTTCTTGTAGAAAAGTGCTTTTTACCTGTGCTGTTTCATTGATGTGAAATCATGTTTAAACATTTCACAAAAAAGCATGTATTTTATTGTTTGTAGTTTCATTTTAACATTTATGTTATTATTTTCAAATTTGAAATGTAGAAGTGAATATACAGATTTACATTTTGCTTTCTTGTGGAAAAGTACTTTTTGCAAGTGCTGTTTCATAGATGTGAAAACATGTTTAAACATTTCTCAAAAAAGCATGTATTTTAATGTTTGTAGTTTCATTTTAACATTTATGTTGTTCTTTTCAAAATTGAAATGTAGAAGTGACTTTACAGATCTACATTTTGTTTTCTTGTAGAAAAGTGCTTTTTACCTGTGCTGTTTCATTGATGTCAAATCATGTTTAAACATTACTCAAAAAAGCATGTATTTTATGTTTGTAGTTTCATTTTAACATTTATGTTATTCTTTTCAAATTTGAAATGTAGAAGTGAATTTACAGATTTACATTTTGCTTTCTTGTGGAAAAGTACTTTTTACAAGTGCTGTTTCATAGATGTGAAACCATGTTTAAACATTTCTCAAAAAAGCATGTATTTTAATGTTTGTAGTTTCATTTTAACATTTATGTTGTTCTTTTCAAAATTGAAATGTAGAAGTGAATTTACAGATCAACATTTTGTTTTCTTGTAGAAAAGTGCTTTTTACCTGTGCTGTTTCATTGATGTGAAATCATGTTTAAACATTACTCAAAAAAGCATGTATTTTAATATTTGTAGTTTCATTTTAACATTTATGTAGTTGTTTTCAAAATTGAAATGTAGGTGAATTTACAGATTTACATTTTGCTTTCTTGTGGAAAAGTACTTTTTACAAGTGCTGTTTCATAGATGTGAAACCATGTTTAAACATTTCTCAAAAAAGCATGTATTTTAATGTTTGTAGTTTCATTTTAACATTTATGTTGTCCTTTTCAAAATGAAATGAGAAGTGAATTTGCAGATCTACATTTTGTTTTCTTGTAGAAAAGTGCTTTTTACATGTGCTGTTTCATTGATGTGAAATCATGTTTAAATATTTCACAAAAAAGCATGTATTTTATTGTTTGTAGTTTCATTTTAACATTTATGTTATTCTTTTCAAATTTGTAATGTAGAAGTGAATTTACAGATTTACATTTTGCTTTCTTGTGGAAAAGTACTTTTTACAAGTGCTGTTTCATAGATGTGAAACCATGTTTAAACATTTCTCAAAAAAGCATGTATTTTAATGTTTGTAGTTTCATTTTAACATTTATGTTGTTCTTTTCAAAATTGAAATGTAGGAGTGAATTTACAGATTTACATTTTGCTTTCTTGTGGAAAAGTACTTTTTACGTGCTGTTTCATAGATGTGAAACCATGTTTAAACGTTTCTCAAAAAAGCATGTATTTTAATGTTTGTAGTTTCATTTTAACATTTATGTTATTCTTTTCAAATTTGAAATGTAGAAGTGAATTTACAGATTTACATTTTGCTTTCTTGTGGAAAAGTACTTTTTGCAAGTGCTGTTTCATAGATGTGAAAACATGTTTAAACATTTCTCAAAAAAGCATGTATTTTAATGTTTGTAGTTTCATTTTAACATTTATGTTGTTCTTTTCAAAATTGAAATGTAGAAGTGAATTTACAGATCTACATTTTGTTTTCTTGTAGAAAAGTGCTTTTTACCTGTGCTGTTTCATTGATGTCAAATCATGTTTAAATATTTCACAAAAAAGCATGTATTTTATTGTTTGTAGTTTCATTTTAACATTAATGTTATTATTTTCAAATTTGAAATGTAGAAGTGAATTTACAGATTTACATTTTGCTTTCTTGTGGAAAAGTACTTTTTACAAGTGCTGTTTCATAGATGTGAAACCATGTTTAAACATTTCTCAAAAAAGCATGTATTTTAATGTTTGTAGTTTCATTTTAACATTTATGTTGTTCTTTTCAAAATTGAAATGTAGAAGTGAATTTACAGATCTACATTTTGTTTTCTTGTAGAAAAGTGCTTTTTACCTGTGCTGTTTCATTGATGTGAAATCATGTTTAAACATTACTCAAAAAAGCATGTATTTTAATATTTGTAGTTTCATTTTAACATTTATGTAGTTGTTTTCAAAATTGAAATGTAGAAGTGAATTTACAGATCTACATTTTGTTTTCTTGTAGAAAAGTGCTTTTTACCTGTGCTGTTTCATATATGTGAAACCATGTTTAAACATTTCTCAAAAAAGCATGTATTTTAATGTTTGTAGTTTCATTTTAACATTAATGTTATTCTTTTCAAAATTGAATATGTAGAAGTGAATTTATGCATCCTCATTTTGCTTTCTTTTAGAAAAGTACTTTTTACAAGTGCTGTTTCATAGATGTGAAATCATGTTTAAACATTTCTCAAAAAAGCATGTATTTTAATGTTTGTAGTTTCATTTTAACATTTATGTTATTCTTTTCAAATTTGAAATGTAGAAGTGAATTTACAGATTTACATTTTGCTTTCTTGTGGAAAAGTACTTTTTACGTGCTGTTTCATAGATGTGAAACCATGTTTAAACATTTCTCAAAAAAGCATGTATTTTAATGTTTGTAGTTACATTTTAACATTTATGTTGTTCTTTTCAAAATTGAAATGTAGAAGTGAATTTACAGATCTACATTTTGTTTTCTTGTAGAAAAGTGCTTTTTACCTGTGCTGTTTCATTGATGTGAAATCATGTTTAAACATTTCACAAAAAAGCATGTATTTTATTGTTTGTAGTTTCATTTTAACATTTATGTTATTATTTTCAAATTTGAAATGTAGAAGTGAATATACAGATTTACATTTTGCTTTCTTGTGGAAAAGTACTTTTTGCAAGTGCTGTTTCATAGATGTGAAAACATGTTTAAACATTTCTCAAAAAAGCATGTATTTTAATGTTTGTAGTTTCATTTTAACATTTATGTTGTTCTTTTCAAAATTGAAATGTAGAAGTGAATTTACAGATCTACATTTTGTTTTCTTGTAGAAAAGTGCTTTTTACCTGTGCTGTTTCATTGATGTCAAATCATGTTTAAACATTACTCAAAAAAGCACGTATTTTATGTTTGTAGTTTCATTTTAACATTTATGTTGTTCTTTTCAAAATGAAATGAGAAGTGAATTTACAGATCTACATTTTGTTTTCTTGTAGAAAAGTGCTTTTTACATGTGCTGTTTCATTGATGTGAAATCATGTTTAAATATTTCACAAAAAAGCATGTATTTTATTGTTTGTAGTTTCATTTTAACATTAATGTTATTATTTTCAAATTTGAAATGTAGAAGTGAATTTACAGATTTACATTTTGCTTTCTTGTGGAAAAGTACTTTTTACAAGTGCTGTTTCATAGATGTGAAACCATGTTTAAACATTTCTCAAAAAAGCATGTATTTTAATGTTTGTAGTTTCATTTTATCATTTATGTTGTTCTTTTCAAAATTGAAATGTAGAAGTGAATTTACAGATCTACATTTTGTTTTCTTGTAGAAAAGTGCTTTTTACCTGTGCTGTTTCATTGATGTGAAATCATGTTTAAACATTACTCAAAAAAGCATGTATTTTAATATTTGTAGTTTCATTTTAACATTTATGTAGTTGTTTTCAAAATTGAAATGTAGAAGTGAATTTACAGATCTACATTTTGTTTTCTTGTAGAAAAGTGCTTTTTACCTGTGCTGTTTCATATATGTGAAATCATGTTTAAACATTTCACAAAAAAGCATGTATTTTATTGTTTGTAGTTTCATTTTAACATTTATGTTATTATTTTCAAATTTGAAATGTAGAAGTGAATATACAGATTTACATTTTGCTTTCTTGTGGAAAAGTACTTTTTGCAAGTGCTGTTTCATAGATGTGAAAACATGTTTAAACATTTCTCAAAAAAGCATGTATTTTAATGTTTGTAGTTTCATTTTAACATTTATGTTGTTCTTTTCAAAATTGAAATGTAGAAGTGAATTTACAGATCTACATTTTGTTTTCTTGTAGAAAAGTGCTTTTTACCTGTGCTGTTTCATTGATGTCAAATCATGTTTAAACATACTCAAAAAAGCATGTATTTTATGTTTGTAGTTTCATTTTAACATTTATGTTATTCTTTTCAAATTTGAAATGTAGGTGAATTTACAGATTTACATTTTGCTTTCTTGTGGAAAAGTACTTTTTACAAGTGCTGTTTCATAGATGTGAAACCATGTTTAAACATTTCTCAAAAAAGCATGTATTTTAATGTTTGTAGTTTCATTTTAACATTTATGTTGTTCTTTTCAAAATGAAATGAGAAGTGAATTTACAGATCTACATTTTGTTTTCTTGTAGAAAAGTGCTTTTTACATGTGCTGTTTCATTGATGTGAAATCATGTTTAAATATTTCACAAAAAAGCATGTATTTTATTGTTTGTAGTTTCATTTTAACATTAATGTTATTATTTTCAAATTTGAAATGTAGAAGTGAATTTATAGATTTACATTTTGCTTTCTTGTGGAAAAGTACTTTTTACAAGTGCTGTTTCATAGATGTGAAACCATGTTTAAACATTTCTCAAAAAAGCATGTATTTTAATGTTTGTAGTTTCATTTTAACATTTATGTTGTTCTTTTCAAAATTGAAATGTAGAAGTGAATTTACAGATCTACATTTTGTTTTCTTGTAGAAAAGTGCTTTTTACCTGTGCTGTTTCATTGATGCCAAATCATGTTTAAACATTACCCAAAAAAGCATGTATTTTATTGTTTGTAGTTTCATTTTAACATTTATGTTATTCTTTTCAAATTTGTAATGTAGAAGTGAATTTACAGATTTACATTTTGCTTTCTTGTGGAAAAGTACTTTTTACAAGTGCTGTTTCATAGATGTGAAACCATGTTTAAACATTTCTCAAAAAAGCATGTATTTTAATGTTTGTAGTTTCATTTTAACATTTATGTTATTCTTTTCAAAATTGAAATGTAGAAGTGAATTTACAGATCTACATTTTGCTTTCTTTTAGAAAAGTTCTTTTTACAAGTGCTGTTTCATAGATGTGAAATCATGTTTAAACATTTCACAAAAAAGCATGTATTTTATTGTTTGTAGTTTCATTTTAACATTTATGTTATTCTTTTCAAAATTGAAATGTGGAAGTGAATTTATGCATCCTCATTTTGATTTCTTTTAGAAAAGTACTTTTTACAAGTGCTGTTTCATAGATGTGAAATCATGTTTAAACATTTCTCAAAAAAGCATGTATTTTAATGTTTGTAGTTTCATTTTAACATTTATGTTGTTCTTTTCAAAATTGATATGTAGAAGTGAATTTACAGATCTACATTTTTTTTTCTTGTAGAAAAGTACTTTTTACGTGCTGTTTCATTGATGTGAAACCATGTTTAAATATTTCTCAAAAAAGCATGTATTTTAATGTTTGTAGTTTCATTTTAACATTTATGTTATTCTTTTCAAAATTGAAATGTAGAAGTGAATTTACAGATTTACATTTTGCTTTCTTGTGGAAAAGTACTTATTACAAGTGCTGTTTCATAGATGTGAAACCATGTTTAAACGTTTCTCAAAAAAGCATGTATTTTAATGTTTGTAGTTTCATTTTAACATTTATGTTATTCTTTTCAAATTTGAAATGTAGAAGTGAATTTACAGATTTACATTTTGCTTTCTTTTAGAAAAGTTCTTTTTACAAGTGCTGTTTCATAGATGTGAAACCATGTATAAACATTTCTCAAAAAGGAATGTATTTTAATGTTTGTAGTTTCATTTTAACATTTATGTTGTTCTTTTCAAAATTGAAATGTAGAAGTGAATTTACAGATCTACATTTTGTTTTCTTGTAGAAAAGTGCTTTTTACATGTGCTGTTTCATGATGTGAAATCATGTTTAAACATTTCACAAAAAAGCATGTATTTTATTGTTTGTAGTTTCATTTAAACATTTATGTTATTCTTTTCAAATTTGAAATGTAGAAGTGAATTTACAGATTTACATTTTGCTTTCTTGTGGAAAAGTACTTTTTACAAGTGCTGTTTCATAGATGTGAAACCATGTTTAAACATTTCTCAAAAAAGCATGTATTTTAATGTTTGTAGTTTCATTTTAACATTTATGTTATTCCTTTCAAAATTGAAATGTAGAAGTGAATTTACAGATCGACATTTTTTTTTCTTGTAGAAAAGTACTTTTTACGTGCTGTTTCATTGATGTGAAACCATGTTTAAATATTTCTCAAAAAAGCATGTATTTTAATGTTTGTAGTTTCATTTTAACATTTATGTTATTCTTTTCAAAATTGAAATGTGGAAGTGAATTTATGCATCCTCATTTTGATTTCTTTTAGAAAAGTACTTTTTACAAGTGCTGTTTCATAGATGTGAAATCATGTTTAAACATTTCTCAAAAAAGCATGTATTTTAATGTTTGTAGTTTCATTTTAACATTTATGTTATTCTTTTCAAATTTGAAATGTAGAAGTGAATTTACAGATTTACATTTTGCTTTCTTGTGGAAAAGTACTTTTTACAAGTGTTGTTTCATAGATGTGAAACCATGTTTAAACATTTCTCAAAAAGCATGTATTTTAATGTTTGTAGTTTCATTTTAACATTTATGTTATTCCTTTCAAAATTGAAATGTAGAAGTGAATTTACAGATCGACATTTTTTTTTCTTGTAGAAAAGTACTTTTTACGTGCTGTTTCATTGATGTGAAACCATGTTTAAATATTTCTCAAAAAAGCATGTATTTTAATGTTTGTAGTTTCATTTTAACATTTATGTTATTCTTTTCAAAATTGAAATGTGGAAGTGAATTTATGCATCCTCATTTTGATTTCTTTTAGAAAAGTACTTTTTACCTGTGCTGTTTCATTGATGTGAAATCAGGTTTAAACATTACTCAAAAAAGCATGTATTTTAATGTTTGTAGTTTCATTTTAACATTTATGTTGTTCTTTTCAAAATTGAAATGTAGAAGTGAATTTACAGATCAACATTTTGTTTTCTTGTAGAAAAGTGCTTTTTACCTGTGCTGTTTCATTGATGTGAAATCATGTTTAAACATTACTCAAAAAAGCATGTATTTTAATATTTGTAGTTTCATTTTAACATTTATGTAGTTGTTTTCAAATTTGAAATGTAGAAGTGAATTTACAGATTTACATTTTGCTTTCTTGTGGAAAAGTACTTTTTACGTGCTGTTTCATAGATGTGAAACCATGTTTAAACATTTCTCAAAAAAGCATGTATTTTAATGTTTGTAGTTACATTTTAACATTTATGTTGTTCTTTTCAAAATTGAAATGTAGAATTGAATTTACAGATCTACGTTTTGTTTTCTTGTAGAAAAGTGCTTTTTACCTGTGCTGTTTCATTGATGTCAAATCATGTTTAAACATTACTCAAAAAAGCATGTATTTTATGTTTGTAGTTTCATTTTAACATTTATGTTATTCTTTTCAAATTTGAAATGTAGAAGTGAATTTACAGATTTACATTTTGCTTTCTTGTGGAAAAGTACTTTTTACAAGTGCTGTTTCATAGATGTGAAACCATGTTTAAACATTTCTCAAAAAAGCATGTATTTTAATGTTTGTAGTTTCATTTTAACATTTATGTTGTTCTTTTCAAAATTGAAATGTAGAAGTGAATTTACAGATCAACATTTTGTTTTCTTGTAGAAAAGTGCTTTTTACCTGTGCTGTTTCATTGATGTGAAATCATGTTTAAACATTACTCAAAAAAGCATGTATTTTAATATTTGTAGTTTCATTTTAACATTTATGTAGTTGTTTTCAAAATTGAAATGTAGGTGAATTTACAGATTTACATTTTGCTTTCTTGTGGAAAAGTACTTTTTACAAGTGCTGTTTCATAGATGTGAAACCATGTTTAAACATTTCTCAAAAAAGCATGTATTTTAATGTTTGTAGTTTCATTTTAACATTTATGTTATTCTTTTCAAAATTGAAATGTAGAAGTGAATTTACAGATCTACATTTTGCTTTCTTTTAGAAAAGTTCTTTTTACAAGTGCTGTTTCATAGATGTGAAATCATGTTTAAACATTTCACAAAAAAGCATGTATTTTATTGTTTGTAGTTTCATTTTAACATTTATGTTATTCTTTTCAAAATTGAAATGTGGAAGTGAATTTATGCATCCTCATTTTGATTTCTTTTAGAAAAGTACTTTTTACAAGTGCTGTTTCATAGATGTGAAATCATGTTTAAACATTTCTCAAAAAAGCATGTATTTTAATGTTTGTAGTTTCATTTTAACATTTATGTTATTCTTTTCAAAATTGAAATGTGGAAGTGAATTTATGCATCCTCATTTTGATTTCTTTTAGAAAAGTACTTTTTACAAGTGCTGTTTCATAGATGTGAAATCATGTTTAAACATTTCTCAAAAAAGCATGTATTTTAATGTTTGTAGTTTCATTTTAACATTTATGTTATTCTTTTCAAATTTGAAATGTAGAAGTGAATTTACAGATTTACATTTTGCTTTCTTGTGGAAAAGTACTTTTTACAAGTGTTGTTTCATAGATGTGAAACCATGTTTAAACATTTCTCAAAAAAGCATGTATTTTAATGTTTGTAGTTTCATTTTAACATTTATGTTATTCCTTTCAAAATTGAAATGTAGAAGTGAATTTACAGATCGACATTTTTTTTTCTTGTAGAAAAGTACTTTTTACGTGCTGTTTCATTGATGTGAAACCATGTTTAAATATTTCTCAAAAAAGCATGTATTTTAATGTTTGTAGTTTCATTTTAACATTTATGTTATTCTTTTCAAAATTGAAATGTGGAAGTGAATTTATGCATCCTCATTTTGATTTCTTTTAGAAAAGTACTTTTTACCTGTGCTGTTTCATTGATGTGAAATCAGGTTTAAACATTACTCAAAAAAGCATGTATTTTAATGTTTGTAGTTTCATTTTAACATTTATGTTGTTCTTTTCAAAATTGAAATGTAGAAGTGAATTTACAGATCAACATTTTGTTTTCTTGTAGAAAAGTGCTTTTTACCTGTGCTGTTTCATTGATGTGAAATCATGTTTAAACATTACTCAAAAAAGCATGTATTTTAATATTTGTAGTTTCATTTTAACATTTATGTAGTTGTTTTCAAATTTGAAATGTAGAAGTGAATTTACAGATTTACATTTTGCTTTCTTGTGGAAAAGTACTTTTTACGTGCTGTTTCATAGATGTGAAACCATGTTTAAACATTTCTCAAAAAAGCATGTATTTTAATGTTTGTAGTTACATTTTAACATTTATGTTGTTCTTTTCAAAATTGAAATGTAGAATTGAATTTACAGATCTACGTTTTGTTTTCTTGTAGAAAAGTGCTTTTTACCTGTGCTGTTTCATTGATGTCAAATCATGTTTAAACATTACTCAAAAAAGCATGTATTTTATGTTTGTAGTTTCATTTTAACATTTATGTTATTCTTTTCAAATTTGAAATGTAGAAGTGAATTTACAGATTTACATTTTGCTTTCTTGTGGAAAAGTACTTTTTACAAGTGCTGTTTCATAGATGTGAAACCATGTTTAAACATTTCTCAAAAAAGCATGTATTTTAATGTTTGTAGTTTCATTTTAACATTTATGTTGTTCTTTTCAAAATTGAAATGTAGAAGTGAATTTACAGATCAACATTTTGTTTTCTTGTAGAAAAGTGCTTTTTACCTGTGCTGTTTCATTGATGTGAAATCATGTTTAAACATTACTCAAAAAAGCATGTATTTTAATATTTGTAGTTTCATTTTAACATTTATGTAGTTGTTTTCAAAATTGAAATGTAGGTGAATTTACAGATTTACATTTTGCTTTCTTGTGGAAAAGTACTTTTTACAAGTGCTGTTTCATAGATGTGAAACCATGTTTAAACATTTCTCAAAAAAGCATGTATTTTAATGTTTGTAGTTTCATTTTAACATTTATGTTATTCTTTTCAAAATTGAAATGTAGAAGTGAATTTACAGATCTACATTTTGCTTTCTTTTAGAAAAGTTCTTTTTACAAGTGCTGTTTCATAGATGTGAAATCATGTTTAAACATTTCACAAAAAAGCATGTATTTTATTGTTTGTAGTTTCATTTTAACATTTATGTTATTCTTTTCAAAATTGAAATGTGGAAGTGAATTTATGCATCCTCATTTTGATTTCTTTTAGAAAAGTACTTTTTACAAGTGCTGTTTCATAGATGTGAAATCATGTTTAAACATTTCTCAAAAAAGCATGTATTTTAATGTTTGTAGTTTCATTTTAACATTTATGTTATTCTTTTCAAAATTGAAATGTGGAAGTGAATTTATGCATCCTCATTTTGATTTCTTTTAGAAAAGTACTTTTTACAAGTGCTGTTTCATAGATGTGAAATCATGTTTAAACATTTCTCAAAAAAGCATGTATTTTAATGTTTGTAGTTTCATTTTAACATTTATGTTATTCTTTTCAAATTTGAAATATAGAAGTGAATTTACAGATTTACATTTTGCTTTCTTGTGGAAAAGTACTTTTTACAAGTGTTGTTTCATAGATGTGAAACCATGTTTAAACATTTCTCAAAAAAGCATGTATTTTAATGTTTGTAGTTTCATTTTAACATTTATGTTATTCTTTTCAAAATTGAAATGTAGAAGTGAATTTACAGATCGACATTTTGTTTTCTTGTAAAAAAGTACTTTTTACAAGTGCTGTTTCATAGGTGAAATCATGTTTAAATATTTCACAAAAAAGCATGTATTTTATTGTTTGTAGTTTCATTTTAACATTTATGTTATTCTTTTCAAATTTGAAATGTAGAAGTGAATTTACAGATTTACATTTTGCTTTCTTGTGGAAAAGTACTTTTTACAATTGCTGTTTCATAGATGTGAAACCATGTTTAAACATTTTTTCAAAAAAGCATGTATTTTAATGTTTGTAGTTTCATTTTAACATTTATGTTATTCTTTTCAAAATTGAAAAGTTAGAAGTGAATTTACGCATCCTCATTTTGCTTTATTTTAGAAAAGTACTTTTCACAAGTGCTGTTTCATTGATGTGAAATCATGTTTAAATATATCACAAAAAAGCATGTATTTTATTGTTTGTAGTTTCATTTTAACATTTATGTTAATATTTTCAAATTTGAAATATAGAACTGAATTTACAGATTTACATTTTGCTTTCATGTGGAAAAGTACTTTTTACAAGTGCTGTTTCATAGATGTGAAACCATGTTTAAACATTTCTCAAAAAAGCATGTATTTTATCGTTTGTAGTTTCATTTTAACATTTATGTTGTACTTTTCAAAATTGAAATGTAGAAGTGAATTTACAGATCTACATTTTGTTTTCTTGTAGAAAAGTGCTTTTTACCTGTGCTGTTTCATTGATGTCAAATCATGTTTAAACATTACTCAAAAAAGCATGTATTTTATTGTTTGTAGTTTCATTTTAACATTTATGTTATTCTTTTCAAATTTGAAATGTAGGTGAATTTACAGATTTACATTTTGCTTTCTTGTGGAAAAGTACTTTTTACAAGTGCTGTTTCATAGATGTGAAACCATGTTTAAACATTTCTCAAAAAAGCATGTATTTTAATGTTTGTAGTTTCATTTTAACATTTATGTTATTCTTTTCAAAATTGAAATGTAGAAGTGAATTTACAGATCTACATTTTGCTTTCTTTTAGAAAAGTTCTTTTTACAAGTGCTGTTTCATAGATGTGAAATCATGTTTAAACATTTCACAAAAAAGCATGTATTTTATTGTTTGTAGTTTCATTTTAACATTTATGTTATTCTTTTCAAAATTGAAATGTGGAAGTGAATTTATGCATCCTCATTTTGATTTCTTTTAGAAAAGTACTTTTTACAAGTGCTGTTTCATAGATGTGAAATCATGTTTAAACATTTCTCAAAAAAGCATGTATTTTAATGTTTGTAGTTTCATTTTAACATTTATGTTATTCTTTTCAAAATTGAAATGTGGAAGTGAATTTATGCATCCTCATTTTGATTTCTTTTAGAAAAGTACTTTTTACAAGTGCTGTTTCATAGATGTGAAATCATGTTTAAACATTTCTCAAAAAAGCATGTATTTTAATGTTTGTAGTTTCATTTTAACATTTATGTTATTCTTTTCAAATTTGAAATATAGAAGTGAATTTACAGATTTACATTTTGCTTTCTTGTGGAAAAGTACTTTTTACAAGTGTTGTTTCATAGATGTGAAACCATGTTTAAACATTTCTCAAAAAAGCATGTATTTTAATGTTTGTAGTTTCATTTTAACATTTATGTTATTCTTTTCAAAATTGAAATGTAGAAGTGAATTTACAGATCGACATTTTGTTTTCTTGTAAAAAAGTACTTTTTACAAGTGCTGTTTCATAGGTGAAATCATGTTTAAATATTTCACAAAAAAGCATGTATTTTATTGTTTGTAGTTTCATTTTAACATTTATGTTATTCTTTTCAAATTTGAAATGTAGAAGTGAATTTACAGATTTACATTTTGCTTTCTTGTGGAAAAGTACTTTTTACAATTGCTGTTTCATAGATGTGAAACCATGTTTAAACATTTTTTCAAAAAAGCATGTATTTTAATGTTTGTAGTTTCATTTTAACATTTATGTTATTCTTTTCAAAATTGAAAAGTTAGAAGTGAATTTACGCATCCTCATTTTGCTTTATTTTAGAAAAGTACTTTTCACAAGTGCTGTTTCATTGATGTGAAATCATGTTTAAATATATCACAAAAAAGCATGTATTTTATTGTTTGTAGTTTCATTTTAACATTTATGTTAATATTTTCAAATTTGAAATATAGAACTGAATTTACAGATTTACATTTTGCTTTCATGTGGAAAAGTACTTTTTACAAGTGCTGTTTCATAGATGTGAAACCATGTTTAAACATTTCTCAAAAAAGCATGTATTTTATCGTTTGTAGTTTCATTTTAACATTTATGTTGTACTTTTCAAAATTGAAATGTAGAAGTGAATTTACAGATCTACATTTTGTTTTCTTGTAGAAAAGTGCTTTTTACCTGTGCTGTTTCATTGATGTCAAATCATGTTTAAACATTACTCAAAAAAGCATGTATTTTATTGTTTGTAGTTTCATTTTAACATTTATGTTATTCTTTTCAAATTTGAAATGTAGAAGTGAATTTACAGATTTACATTTTGCTTTCTTGTGGAAAAGTACTTTTTACAAGTGCTGTTTCATAGATGTGAAACCATGTTTAAACATTTCTCAAAAAAGCATGTATTTTAATGTTTGTAGTTTCATTTTAACATTATTGTTATTCTTTTCAAAATTGAATATGTGGAAGTGAATTTATGCATCCTCATTTTGCTTTCTTTTAGAAAAGTACTTTTTACAAGTGCTGTTTCATAGATGTGAAATCATCTTTAAATATTTCACAAAAAAGCATGTATTTTATTGTTTGTAGTTTCATTTTAACATTTATGTTATTATTTTCAAATTTGAAATGTAGAAGTGAATTTACAGATTTACATTTTGCTTTCTTGTGGAAAAGTACTTTTTACAAGTGCTGTTTCATAGATGTGAAAACATGTTTAAACATTTCTCAAAAAAGCATGTATTTTAATGTTTGTAGTTTCATTTTAACATTTATGTTGTTCTTTTCAAAATTGAAATGTAGAAGTGAATTTACAGATCTACATTTTGTTTTCTTGTAGAAAAGTGCTTTTTACCTGTGCTGTTTCATTGATGTCAAATCATGTTTAAACATTACTCAAAAAAGCATGTATTTTATGTTTGTAGTTTCATTTTAACATTTATGTTATTCTTTTCAAATTTAAAATGTAGAAGTGAATTTACAGATTTACATTTTGCTTTCTTGTGGAAAAGTACTTTTTACAAGTGCTGTTTCATAGATGTGAAACCATGTTTAAACATTTCTCAAAAAAGTATGTATTTTAATGTTTGTAGTTTCATTTTAACATTTATGTTGTTCTTTTCAAAATTGAAATGTAGAAGTGAATTTACAGATCAACATTTTGTTTTCTTGCAGAAAAGTGCTTTTTACCTGTGCTGTTTCATTGATGTGAAATCAGGTTTAAACATTACTCAAAAAAGCATGTATTTTAATGTTTGTAGTTTCATTTTAACATTTATGTTGTTCTTTTCAAAATTGAAATGTAGAAGTGAATTTACAGATCAACATTTTGTTTTCTTGTAGAAAAGTGCTTTTTACCTGTGCTGTTTCATTGATGTGAAATCATGTTTAAACATTACTCAAAAAAGCATGTATTTTAATATTTGTAGTTTCATTTTAACATTTATGTAGTTGTTTTCAAATTTGAAATGTAGAAGTGAATTTACAGATTTACATTTTGCTTTCTTGTGGAAAAGTACTTTTTACGTGCTGTTTCATAGATGTGAAACCATGTTTAAACATTTCTCAAAAAAGCATGTATTTTAATGTTTGTAGTTACATTTTAACATTTATGTTGTTCTTTTCAAAATTGAAATGTAGAAGTGAATTTACAGATCTACATTTTGTTTTCTTGTAGAAAAGTGCTTTTTACCTGTGCTGTTTCATTGATGTCAAATCATGTTTAAACATTACTCAAAAAAGCATGTATTTTAATATTTGTAGTTTCATTTTAACATTTATGTAGTTGTTTTCAAAATTGAAATGTAGAAGTGAATTTACAGATTTACATTTTGCTTTCTTGTGGAAAAGTACTTTTTACAAGTGCTGTTTCATAGATGTGAAACCATGTTTAAACATTTCTCAAAAAAGCATGTATTTTAATGTTTGTAGTTTCATTTTAACATTTATGTTGCTCTTTTCAAAATGAAATGAGAAGTGAATTTACAGATCTACATTTTGTTTTCTTGTAGAAAAGTGCTTTTTACATGTGCTGTTTCATTGATGTGAAATCATGTTTAAATATTTCACAAAAAAGCATGTATTTTATTGTTTGTAGTTTCATTTTAACATTAATGTTATTATTTTCAAATTTGAAATGTAGAAGTGAATTTACAGATTTACATTTTGCTTTCTTGTGGAAAAGTACTTTTTACAAGTGCTGTTTCATAGATGTGAAACCATGTTTAAACATTTCTCAAAAAAGCATGTATTTTAATGTTTGTAGTTTCATTTTAACATTTATGTTGTTCTTTTCAAAATTGAAATGTAGAAGTGAATTTACAGATCTACATTTTGTTTTCTTGTAGAAAAGTGCTTTTTACCTGTGCTGTTTTATTGATGTGAAATCATATTTAAACATTACTCAAAAAAGTATGTATTTTAATGTTTGTAGTTTCATTTTAACATTTATGTAGTTGTTTTCAAAATTGAAATGTAGAAGTGAATTTACAGATTTACATTTTGCTTTCTTGTGGAAAAGTACTTTTTACAAGTGCTGTTTCATAGATGTGAAACCATGTTTAAACATTTCTCAAAAAAGCATGTATTTTAATGTTTGTAGTTTCATTTTAACATTTATGTTATTCTTTTCAAAATTGAAATGTAGAAGTGAATTTACAGATCTACATTTTGCTTTCTTTTAGAAAAGTTCTTTTTACAAGTGCAGTTTCATAGATGTGAAATCATGTTTAAACATTTCACAAAAAAGCATGTATTTTATTGTTTGTAGTTTCATTTTAACATTTATGTTATTCTTTTCAAAATTGAAATGTGGAAGTGAATTTATGCATCCTCATTTTGATTTCTTTTAGAAAAGTACTTTTTACAAGTGCTGTTTCATAGATGTGAAATCATGTTTAAACATTTCTCAAAAAAGCATGTATTTTAATGTTTGTAGTTTCATTTTAACATTTATGTTATTCTTTTCAAAATTGAAATGTGGAAGTGAATTTATGCATCCTCATTTTGATTTCTTTTAGAAAAGTACTTTTTACGTGCTGTTTCATAGATGTGAAATCATGTTTAAACATTTCTCAAAAAAGCATGTATTTTAATGTTTGTAGTTTCATTTTAACATTTATGTTATTCTTTTCAAATTTGAAATGTAGAAGTGAATTTACAGATTTACATTTTGCTTTCTTGTGGAAAAGTACTTTTTACGTGCTGTTTCATAGATGTGAAACCATGTTTAAACATTTCTCAAAAAAGCATGTATTTTAATGTTTGTAGTTACATTTTAACATTTATGTTGTTCTTTTCAAAATTGAAATGTAGAAGTGAATTTACAGATCTACATTTTGTTTTCTTGTAGAAAAGTGCTTTTTACCTGTGCTGTTTCATTGATGTGAAATAATGTTTAAACATTTCACAAAAAAGCATGTATTTTATTGTTTGTAGTTTCATTTTAACATTTATGTTATTATTTTCAAATTTGAAATGTAGAAGTGAATATACAGATTTACATTTTGCTTTCTTGTGGAAAAGTACTTTTTGCAAGTGCTGTTTCATAGATGTGAAAACATGTTTAAACATTTCTCAAAAAAGCATGTATTTTAATGTTTGTAGTTTCATTTTAACATTTATGTTGTTCTTTTCAAAATTGAAATGTAGAAGTGACTTTACAGATCTACATTTTGTTTTCTTGTAGAAAAGTGCTTTTTACCTGTGCTGTTTCATTGATGTCAAATCATGTTTAAACATTACTCAAAAAAGCATGTATTTTATGTTTGTAGTTTCATTTTAACATTTATGTTATTCTTTTCAAATTTGAAATGTAGAAGTGAATTTACAGATTTACATTTTGCTTTCTTGTGGAAAAGTACTTTTTACAAGTGCTGTTTCATAGATGTGAAACCATGTTTAAACATTTCTCAAAAAAGCATGTATTTTAATGTTTGTAGTTTCATTTTAACATTTATGTTGTTCTTTTCAAAATTGAAATGTAGAAGTGAATTTACAGATCAACATTTTGTTTTCTTGTAGAAAAGTGCTTTTTACCTGTGCTGTTTCATTGATGTGAAATCATGTTTAAACATTACTCAAAAAAGCATGTATTTTAATATTTGTAGTTTCATTTTAACATTTATGTAGTTGTTTTCAAAATTGAAATGTAGGTGAATTTACAGATTTACATTTTGCTTTCTTGTGGAAAAGTACTTTTTACAAGTGCTGTTTCATAGATGTGAAACCATGTTTAAACATTTCTCAAAAAAGCATGTATTTTAATGTTTGTAGTTTCATTTTAACATTTATGTTGTCCTTTTCAAAATGAAATGAGAAGTGAATTTGCAGATCTACATTTTGTTTTCTTGTAGAAAAGTGCTTTTTACATGTGCTGTTTCATTGATGTGAAATCATGTTTAAATATTTCACAAAAAAGCATGTATTTTATTGTTTGTAGTTTCATTTTAACATTTATGTTATTCTTTTCAAATTTGTAATGTAGAAGTGAATTTACAGATTTACATTTTGCTTTCTTGTGGAAAAGTACTTTTTACAAGTGCTGTTTCATAGATGTGAAACCATGTTTAAACATTTCTCAAAAAAGCATGTATTTTAATGTTTGTAGTTTCATTTTAACATTTATGTTGTTCTTTTCAAAATTGAAATGTAGGAGTGAATTTACAGATTTACATTTTGCTTTCTTGTGGAAAAGTACTTTTTACGTGCTGTTTCATAGATGTGAAACCATGTTTAAACGTTTCTCAAAAAAGCATGTATTTTAATGTTTGTAGTTTCATTTTAACATTTATGTTATTCTTTTCAAATTTGAAATGTAGAAGTGAATTTACAGATTTACATTTTGCTTTCTTGTGGAAAAGTACTTTTTGCAAGTGCTGTTTCATAGATGTGAAAACATGTTTAAACATTTCTCAAAAAAGCATGTATTTTAATGTTTGTAGTTTCATTTTAACATTTATGTTGTTCTTTTCAAAATTGAAATGTAGAAGTGAATTTACAGATCTACATTTTGTTTTCTTGTAGAAAAGTGCTTTTTACCTGTGCTGTTTCATTGATGTCAAATCATGTTTAAATATTTCACAAAAAAGCATGTATTTTATTGTTTGTAGTTTCATTTTAACATTAATGTTATTATTTTCAAATTTGAAATGTAGAAGTGAATTTACAGATTTACATTTTGCTTTCTTGTGGAAAAGTACTTTTTACAAGTGCTGTTTCATAGATGTGAAACCATGTTTAAACATTTCTCAAAAAAGCATGTATTTTAATGTTTGTAGTTTCATTTTAACATTTATGTTGTTCTTTTCAAAATTGAAATGTAGAAGTGAATTTACAGATCTACATTTTGTTTTCTTGTAGAAAAGTGCTTTTTACCTGTGCTGTTTCATTGATGTGAAATCATGTTTAAACATTACTCAAAAAAGCATGTATTTTAATATTTGTAGTTTCATTTTAACATTTATGTAGTTGTTTTCAAAATTGAAATGTAGAAGTGAATTTACAGATCTACATTTTGTTTTCTTGTAGAAAAGTGCTTTTTACCTGTGCTGTTTCATATATGTGAAACCATGTTTAAACATTTCTCAAAAAAGCATGTATTTTAATGTTTGTAGTTCATTTTAACATTAATGTTATTCTTTTCAAAATTGAATATGTAGAAGTGAATTTATGCATCCTCATTTTGCTTTCTTTTAGAAAAGTACTTTTTACAAGTGCTGTTTCATAGATGTGAAATCATGTTTAAACATTTCTCAAAAAAGCATGTATTTTAATGTTTGTAGTTTCATTTTAACATTTATGTTATTCTTTTCAAATTTGAAATGTAGAAGTGAATTTACAGATTTACATTTTGCTTTCTTGTGGAAAAGTACTTTTTACGTGCTGTTTCATAGATGTGAAACCATGTTTAAACATTTCTCAAAAAAGCATGTATTTTAATGTTTGTAGTTACATTTTAACATTTATGTTGTTCTTTTCAAAATTGAAATGTAGAAGTGAATTTACAGATCTACATTTTGTTTTCTTGTAGAAAAGTGCTTTTTACCTGTGCTGTTTCATTGATGTGAAATCATGTTTAAACATTTCACAAAAAAGCATGTATTTTATTGTTTGTAGTTTCATTTTAACATTTATGTTATTATTTTCAAATTTGAAATGTAGAAGTGAATATACAGATTTACATTTTGCTTTCTTGTGGAAAAGTACTTTTTGCAAGTGCTGTTTCATAGATGTGAAAACATGTTTAAACATTTCTCAAAAAAGCATGTATTTTAATGTTTGTAGTTTCATTTTAACATTTATGTTGTTCTTTTCAAAATTGAAATGTAGAAGTGAATTTACAGATCTACATTTTGTTTTCTTGTAGAAAAGTGCTTTTTAACTGTGCTGTTTCATTGATGTCAAATCATGTTTAAACATTACTCAAAAAAGCATGTATTTTATGTTTGTAGTTTCATTTTAACATTTATGTTATTCTTTTCAAATTTGAAATGTAGAAGTGAATTTACAGATTTACATTTTGCTTTCTTGTGGAAAAGTACTTTTTACAAGTGCTGTTTCATAGATGTGAAACCATGTTTAAACATTTCTCAAAAAAGCATGTATTTTAATATTTGTAGTTTCATTTTAACATTTATGTAGTTGTTTTCAAAATTGAAATGTAGGTGAATTTACAGATTTACATTTTGCTTTCTTGTGGAAAAGTACTTTTTACAAGTGCTGTTTCATAGATGTGAAACCATGTTTAAACATTTCTCAAAAAAGCATGTATTTTAATGTTTGTAGTTTCATTTTAACATTTATGTTGTTCTTTTCAAAATGAAATGAGAAGTGAATTTACAGATCTACATTTTGTTTTCTTGTAGAAAAGTGCTTTTTACATGTGCTGTTTCATTGATGTGAAATCATGTTTAAATATTTCACAAAAAAGCATGTATTTTATTGTTTGTAGTTTCATTTTAACATTAATGTTATTATTTTCAAATTTGAAATGTAGAAGTGAATTTACAGATTTACATTTTGCTTTCTTGTGGAAAAGTACTTTTTACAAGTGCTGTTTCATAGATGTGAAACCATGTTTAAACATTTCTCAAAAAAGCATGTATTTTAATGTTTGTAGTTTCATTTTAACATTTATGTTGTTCTTTTCAAAATTGAAATGTAGAAGTGAATTTCCAGATCTACATTTTGTTTTCTTGTAGAAAAGTGCTTTTTACCTGTGCTGTTTCATTGATGCCAAATCATGTTTAAACATTACTCAAAAAAGCATGTATTTTATTGTTTGTAGTTTCATTTTAACATTTATGTTATTCTTTTCAAATTTGTAATGTAGAAGTGAATTTACAGATTTACATTTTGCTTTCTTGTGGAAAAGTACTTTTTACAAGTGCTGTTTCATAGATGTGAAACCATGTTTAAACATTTCTCAAAAAAGCATGTATTTTAATGTTTGTAGTTTCATTTTAACATTTATGTTGTTCTTTTCAAAATTGAAATGTAGAAGTGAATTTACAGATTTACATTTTGCTTTCTTGTGGAAAAGTACTTTTTACAAGTGCTGTTTCATAGATGTGAAACCATGTTTAAACGTTTCTCAAAAAAGAATGTATTTTAATGTTTGTAGTTTCATTTTAACATTTATGTTATTCTTTTCAAATTTGAAATGTAGAAGTGAATTTACAGATTTACATTTTGCTTTCTTTTAGAAAAGTTCTTTTTACAAGTGCTGTTTCATAGATGTGAAACCATGTATAAACATTTCTCAAAAAGGAATGTATTTTAATGTTTGTAGTTTCATTTTAACATTTATGTTGTTCTTTTCAAAATTGAAATGTAGAAGTGAATTTACAGATCTACATTTTGTTTTCTTGTAGAAAAGTGCTTTTTACATGTGCTGTTTCATGATGTGAAATCATGTTTAAACATTTCACAAAAAAAGCATGTATTTTATTGTTTGTAGTTTCATTTAAACATTTATGTTATTCTTTTCAAATTTGAAATGTAGAAGTGAATTTACAGATTTACATTTTGCTTTCTTGTGGAAAAGTACTTTTTACAAGTGCTTTCATAGATGTGAAACCATGTTTAAACATTTCTCAAAAAAGCATGTATTTTAATGTTTGTAGTTACATTTTAAAATTTATGTTGTTCTTTTCAAAATTGAAATGTAGAAGTGAATTTACAGATCTACATTTTGTTTTCTTGTAGAAAAGTGCTTTTTACCTGTGCTGTTTCATTGATGTGAAATCATGTTTAAACATTTCACAAAAAAGCATGTATTTTATTGTTTGTAGTTTCATTTTAACATTTATGTTATTATTTTCAAATTTGAAATGTAGAAGTGAATATACAGTTACATTTTGCTTTCTTGTGGAAAAGTACTTTTTGCAAGTGCTGTTTCATAGATGTGAAAACATGTTTAAACATTTCTCAAAAAAGCATGTATTTTAATGTTTGTAGTTTCATTTTAACATTTATGTTGTTCTTTTCAAAATTGAAATGTAGAAGTGAATTTACAGATCTACATTTTGTTTTCTTGTAGAAAAGTGCTTTTTACCTGTGCTGTTTCATTGATGTCAAATCATGTTTAAACATTACTCAAAAAAGCATGTATTTTATGTTTGTAGTTTCATTTTAACATTTATGTTATTCTTTTCAAATTTGAAATGTAGAAGAGAATTTACAGATTTACATTTTGCTTTCTTGTGGAAAAGTACTTTTTACAAGTGCTGTTTCATAGATGTGAAACCATGTTTAAACATTTCTCAAAAAAGCATGTATTTTAATGTTTGTAGTTTCATTTTAACATTTATGTTGTTCTTTTCAAAATTGAAATGTAGAAGTGAATTTACAGATCAACATTTTGTTTTCTTGTAGAAAAGTGCTTTTTACCTGTGCTGTTTCATTGATGTGAAATCATGTTTAAACATTACTCAAAAAAGCATGTATTTTAATATTTGTAGTTTCATTTTAACATTTATGTAGTTGTTTTCAAAATTGAAATGTAGGTGAATTTACAGATTTACATTTTGCTTTCTTGTGGAAAAGTACTTTTTACAAGTGCTGTTTCATAGATGTGAAACCATGTTTAAACATTTCTCAAAAAAGCATGTATTTTAATGTTTGTAGTTACATTTTAACATTTATGTTGTTCTTTTCAAAATTGAAATGTAGAATTGAATTTACAGATCTACGTTTTGTTTTCTTGTAGAAAAGTGCTTTTTACCTGTGCTGTTTCATTGATGTCAAATCATGTTTAAACATTACTCAAAAAAGCATGTATTTTATGTTTGTAGTTTCATTTTAACATTTATGTTATTCTTTTCAAATTTGAAATGTAGAAGTGAATTTACAGATTTACATTTTGCTTTCTTGTGGAAAAGTACTTTTTACAAGTGCTGTTTCATAGATGTGAAACCATGTTTAAACATTTCTCAAAAAAGCATGTATTTTAATGTTTGTAGTTTCATTTTAACATTTATGTTGTTCTTTTCAAAATTGAAATGTAGAAGTGAATTTACAGATCAACATTTTGTTTTCTTGTAGAAAAGTGCTTTTTACCTGTGCTGTTTCATTGATGTGAAATCATGTTTAAACATTACTCAAAAAAGCATGTATTTTAATATTTGTAGTTTCATTTTAACATTTATGTAGTTGTTTTCAAAATTGAAATGTAGGTGAATTTACAGATTTACATTTTGCTTTCTTGTGGAAAAGTACTTTTTACAAGTGCTGTTTCATAGATGTGAAACCATGTTTAAACATTTCTCAAAAAAGCATGTATTTTAATGTTTGTAGTTTCATTTTAACATTTATGTTATTCTTTTCAAAATTGAAATGTAGAAGTGAATTTACAGATCTACATTTTGCTTTCTTTTAGAAAAGTTCTTTTTACAAGTGCTGTTTCATAGATGTGAAATCATGTTTAAACATTTCACAAAAAAGCATGTATTTTATTGTTTGTAGTTTCATTTTAACATTTATGTTATTCTTTTCAAAATTGAAATGTGGAAGTGAATTTATGCATCCTCATTTTGATTTCTTTTAGAAAAGTACTTTTTACAAGTGCTGTTTCATAGATGTGAAATCATGTTTAAACATTTCTCAAAAAAGCATGTATTTTAATGTTTGTAGTTTCATTTTAACATTTATGTTATTCTTTTCAAAATTGAAATGTGGAAGTGAATTTATGCATCCTCATTTTGATTTCTTTTAGAAAAGTACTTTTTACAAGTGCTGTTTCATAGATGTGAAATCATGTTTAAACATTTCTCAAAAAAGCATGTATTTTAATGTTTGTAGTTTCATTTTAACATTTATGTTATTCTTTTCAAATTTGAAATGTAGAAGTGAATTTACAGATTTACATTTTGCTTTCTTGTGGAAAAGTACTTTTTACAAGTGTTGTTTCATAGATGTGAAACCATGTTTAAACATTTCTCAAAAAAGCATGTATTTTAATGTTTGTAGTTTCATTTTAACATTTATGTTATTCCTTTCAAAATTGAAATGTAGAAGTGAATTTACAGATCGACATTTTTTTTTCTTGTAGAAAAGTACTTTTTACGTGCTGTTTCATTGATGTGAAACCATGTTTAAATATTTCTCAAAAAAGCATGTATTTTAATGTTTGTAGTTTCATTTTAACATTTATGTTATTCTTTTCAAAATTGAAATGTGGAAGTGAATTTATGCATCCTCATTTTGATTTCTTTTAGAAAAGTACTTTTTACCTGTGCTGTTTCATTGATGTGAAATCAGGTTTAAACATTACTCAAAAAAGCATGTATTTTAATGTTTGTAGTTTCATTTTAACATTTATGTTGTTCTTTTCAAAATTGAAATGTAGAAGTGAATTTACAGATCAACATTTTGTTTTCTTGTAGAAAAGTGCTTTTTACCTGTGCTGTTTCATTGATGTGAAATCATGTTTAAACATTACTCAAAAAAGCATGTATTTTAATATTTGTAGTTTCATTTTAACATTTATGTAGTTGTTTTCAAATTTGAAATGTAGAAGTGAATTTACAGATTTACATTTTGCTTTCTTGTGGAAAAGTACTTTTTACGTGCTGTTTCATAGATGTGAAACCATGTTTAAACATTTCTCAAAAAAGCATGTATTTTAATGTTTGTAGTTACATTTTAACATTTATGTTGTTCTTTTCAAAATTGAAATGTAGAATTGAATTTACAGATCTACGTTTTGTTTTCTTGTAGAAAAGTGCTTTTTACCTGTGCTGTTTCATTGATGTCAAATCATGTTTAAACATTACTCAAAAAAGCATGTATTTTATGTTTGTAGTTTCATTTTAACATTTATGTTATTCTTTTCAAATTTGAAATGTAGAAGTGAATTTACAGATTTACATTTTGCTTTCTTGTGGAAAAGTACTTTTTACAAGTGCTGTTTCATAGATGTGAAACCATGTTTAAACATTTCTCAAAAAAGCATGTATTTTAATGTTTGTAGTTTCATTTTAACATTTATGTTGTTCTTTTCAAAATTGAAATGTAGAAGTGAATTTACAGATCAACATTTTGTTTTCTTGTAGAAAAGTGCTTTTTACCTGTGCTGTTTCATTGATGTGAAATCATGTTTAAACATTACTCAAAAAAGCATGTATTTTAATATTTGTAGTTTCATTTTAACATTTATGTAGTTGTTTTCAAAATTGAAATGTAGGTGAATTTACAGATTTACATTTTGCTTTCTTGTGGAAAAGTACTTTTTACAAGTGCTGTTTCATAGATGTGAAACCATGTTTAAACATTTCTCAAAAAAGCATGTATTTTAATGTTTGTAGTTTCATTTTAACATTTATGTTATTCTTTTCAAAATTGAAATGTAGAAGTGAATTTACAGATCTACATTTTGCTTTCTTTTAGAAAAGTTCTTTTTACAAGTGCTGTTTCATAGATGTGAAATCATGTTTAAACATTTCACAAAAAAGCATGTATTTTATTGTTTGTAGTTTCATTTTAACATTTATGTTATTCTTTTCAAAATTGAAATGTGGAAGTGAATTTATGCATCCTCATTTTGATTTCTTTTAGAAAAGTACTTTTTACAAGTGCTGTTTCATAGATGTGAAATCATGTTTAAACATTTCTCAAAAAAGCATGTATTTTAATGTTTGTAGTTTCATTTTAACATTTATGTTATTCTTTTCAAAATTGAAATGTGGAAGTGAATTTATGCATCCTCATTTTGATTTCTTTTAGAAAAGTACTTTTTACAAGTGCTGTTTCATAGATGTGAAATCATGTTTAAACATTTCTCAAAAAAGCATGTATTTTAATGTTTGTAGTTTCATTTTAACATTTATGTTATTCTTTTCAAATTTGAAATATAGAAGTGAATTTACAGATTTACATTTTGCTTTCTTGTGGAAAAGTACTTTTTACAAGTGTTGTTTCATAGATGTGAAACCATGTTTAAACATTTCTCAAAAAAGCATGTATTTTAATGTTTGTAGTTTCATTTTAACATTTATGTTATTCTTTTCAAAATTGAAATGTAGAAGTGAATTTACAGATCGACATTTTGTTTTCTTGTAAAAAAGTACTTTTTACAAGTGCTGTTTCATAGGTGAAATCATGTTTAAATATTTCACAAAAAAGCATGTATTTTATTGTTTGTAGTTTCATTTTAACATTTATGTTATTCTTTTCAAATTTGAAATGTAGAAGTGAATTTACAGATTTACATTTTGCTTTCTTGTGGAAAAGTACTTTTTACAATTGCTGTTTCATAGATGTGAAACCATGTTTAAACATTTTTTCAAAAAAGCATGTATTTTAATGTTTGTAGTTTCATTTTAACATTTATGTTATTCTTTTCAAAATTGAAAAGTTAGAAGTGAATTTACGCATCCTCATTTTGCTTTATTTTAGAAAAGTACTTTTCACAAGTGCTGTTTCATTGATGTGAAATCATGTTTAAATATATCACAAAAAAGCATGTATTTTATTGTTTGTAGTTTCATTTTAACATTTATGTTAATATTTTCAAATTTGAAATATAGAACTGAATTTACAGATTTACATTTTGCTTTCATGTGGAAAAGTACTTTTTACAAGTGCTGTTTCATAGATGTGAAACCATGTTTAAACATTTCTCAAAAAAGCATGTATTTTATCGTTTGTAGTTTCATTTTAACATTTATGTTGTACTTTTCAAAATTGAAATGTAGAAGTGAATTTACAGATCTACATTTTGTTTTCTTGTAGAAAAGTGCTTTTTACCTGTGCTGTTTCATTGATGTCAAATCATGTTTAAACATTACTCAAAAAAGCATGTATTTTATTGTTTGTAGTTTCATTTTAACATTTATGTTATTCTTTTCAAATTTGAAATGTAGAAGTGAATTTACAGATTTACATTTTGCTTTCTTGTGGAAAAGTACTTTTTACAAGTGCTGTTTCATAGATGTGAAACCATGTTTAAACATTTCTCAAAAAAGCATGTATTTTAATGTTTGTAGTTTCATTTTAACATTATTGTTATTCTTTTCAAAATTGAATATGTGGAAGTGAATTTATGCATCCTCATTTTGCTTTCTTTTAGAAAAGTACTTTTTACAAGTGCTGTTTCATAGATGTGAAATCATCTTTAAATATTTCACAAAAAAGCATGTATTTTATTGTTTGTAGTTTCATTTTAACATTTATGTTATTATTTTCAAATTTGAAATGTAGAAGTGAATTTACAGATTTACATTTTGCTTTCTTGTGGAAAAGTACTTTTTACAAGTGCTGTTTCATAGATGTGAAAACATGTTTAAACATTTCTCAAAAAAGCATGTATTTTAATGTTTGTAGTTTCATTTTAACATTTATGTTGTTCTTTTCAAAATTGAAATGTAGAAGTGAATTTACAGATCTACATTTTGTTTTCTTGTAGAAAAGTGCTTTTTACCTGTGCTGTTTCATTGATGTCAAATCATGTTTAAACATTACTCAAAAAAGCATGTATTTTATGTTTGTAGTTTCATTTTAACATTTATGTTATTCTTTTCAAATTTAAAATGTAGAAGTGAATTTACAGATTTACATTTTGCTTTCTTGTGGAAAAGTACTTTTTACAAGTGCTGTTTCATAGATGTGAAACCATGTTTAAACATTTCTCAAAAAAGTATGTATTTTAATGTTTGTAGTTTCATTTTAACATTTATGTTGTTCTTTTCAAAATTGAAATGTAGAAGTGAATTTACAGATCAACATTTTGTTTTCTTGCAGAAAAGTGCTTTTTACCTGTGCTGTTTCATTGATGTGAAATCAGGTTTAAACATTACTCAAAAAAGCATGTATTTTAATGTTTGTAGTTTCATTTTAACATTTATGTTGTTCTTTTCAAAATTGAAATGTAGAAGTGAATTTACAGATCAACATTTTGTTTTCTTGTAGAAAAGTGCTTTTTACCTGTGCTGTTTCATTGATGTGAAATCATGTTTAAACATTACTCAAAAAAGCATGTATTTTAATATTTGTAGTTTCATTTTAACATTTATGTAGTTGTTTTCAAATTTGAAATGTAGAAGTGAATTTACAGATTTACATTTTGCTTTCTTGTGGAAAAGTACTTTTTACGTGCTGTTTCATAGATGTGAAACCATGTTTAAACATTTCTCAAAAAAGCATGTATTTTAATGTTTGTAGTTACATTTTAACATTTATGTTGTTCTTTTCAAAATTGAAATGTAGAAGTGAATTTACAGATCTACATTTTGTTTTCTTGTAGAAAAGTGCTTTTTACCTGTGCTGTTTCATTGATGTCAAATCATGTTTAAACATTACTCAAAAAAGCATGTATTTTAATATTTGTAGTTTCATTTTAACATTTATGTAGTTGTTTTCAAAATTGAAATGTAGAAGTGAATTTACAGATTTACATTTTGCTTTCTTGTGGAAAAGTACTTTTTACAAGTGCTGTTTCATAGATGTGAAACCATGTTTAAACATTTCTCAAAAAAGCATGTATTTTAATGTTTGTAGTTTCATTTTAACATTTATGTTGCTCTTTTCAAAATGAAATGAGAAGTGAATTTACAGATCTACATTTTGTTTTCTTGTAGAAAAGTGCTTTTTACATGTGCTGTTTCATTGATGTGAAATCATGTTTAAATATTTCACAAAAAAGCATGTATTTTATTGTTTGTAGTTTCATTTTAACATTAATGTTATTATTTTCAAATTTGAAATGTAGAAGTGAATTTACAGATTTACATTTTGCTTTCTTGTGGAAAAGTACTTTTTACAAGTGCTGTTTCATAGATGTGAAACCATGTTTAAACATTTCTCAAAAAAGCATGTATTTTAATGTTTGTAGTTTCATTTTAACATTTATGTTGTTCTTTTCAAAATTGAAATGTAGAAGTGAATTTACAGATCTACATTTTGTTTTCTTGTAGAAAAGTGCTTTTTACCTGTGCTGTTTTATTGATGTGAAATCATGTTTAAACATTACTCAAAAAAGTATGTATTTTAATGTTTGTAGTTTCATTTTAACATTTATGTAGTTGTTTTCAAAATTGAAATGTAGAAGTGAATTTACAGATTTACATTTTGCTTTCTTGTGGAAAAGTACTTTTTACAAGTGCTGTTTCATAGATGTGAAACCATGTTTAAACATTTCTCAAAAAAGCATGTATTTTAATGTTTGTAGTTTCATTTTAACATTTATGTTATTCTTTTCAAAATTGAAATGTAGAAGTGAATTTACAGATCTACATTTTGCTTTCTTTTAGAAAAGTTCTTTTTACAAGTGCAGTTTCATAGATGTGAAATCATGTTTAAACATTTCACAAAAAAGCATGTATTTTATTGTTTGTAGTTTCATTTTAACATTTATGTTATTCTTTTCAAAATTGAAATGTGGAAGTGAATTTATGCATCCTCATTTTGATTTCTTTTAGAAAAGTACTTTTTACAAGTGCTGTTTCATAGATGTGAAATCATGTTTAAACATTTCTCAAAAAAGCATGTATTTTAATGTTTGTAGTTTCATTTTAACATTTATGTTATTCTTTTCAAAATTGAAATGTGGAAGTGAATTTATGCATCCTCATTTTGATTTCTTTTAGAAAAGTACTTTTTACGTGCTGTTTCATAGATGTGAAATCATGTTTAAACATTTCTCAAAAAAGCATGTATTTTAATGTTTGTAGTTTCATTTTAACATTTATGTTATTCTTTTCAAATTTGAAATGTAGAAGTGAATTTACAGATTTACATTTTGCTTTCTTGTGGAAAAGTACTTTTTACGTGCTGTTTCATAGATGTGAAACCATGTTTAAACATTTCTCAAAAAAGCATGTATTTTAATGTTTGTAGTTACATTTTAACATTTATGTTGTTCTTTTCAAAATTGAAATGTAGAAGTGAATTTACAGATCTACATTTTGTTTTCTTGTAGAAAAGTGCTTTTTACCTGTGCTGTTTCATTGATGTGAAATAATGTTTAAACATTTCACAAAAAAGCATGTATTTTATTGTTTGTAGTTTCATTTTAACATTTATGTTATTATTTTCAAATTTGAAATGTAGAAGTGAATATACAGATTTACATTTTGCTTTCTTGTGGAAAAGTACTTTTTGCAAGTGCTGTTTCATAGATGTGAAAACATGTTTAAACATTTCTCAAAAAAGCATGTATTTTAATGTTTGTAGTTTCATTTTAACATTTATGTTGTTCTTTTCAAAATTGAAATGTAGAAGTGACTTTACAGATCTACATTTTGTTTTCTTGTAGAAAAGTGCTTTTTACCTGTGCTGTTTCATTGATGTCAAATCATGTTTAAACATTACTCAAAAAAGCATGTATTTTATGTTTGTAGTTTCATTTTAACATTTATGTTATTCTTTTCAAATTTGAAATGTAGAAGTGAATTTACAGATTTACATTTTGCTTTCTTGTGGAAAAGTACTTTTTACAAGTGCTGTTTCATAGATGTGAAACCATGTTTAAACATTTCTCAAAAAAGCATGTATTTTAATGTTTGTAGTTTCATTTTAACATTTATGTTGTTCTTTTCAAAATTGAAATGTAGAAGTGAATTTACAGATCAACATTTTGTTTTCTTGTAGAAAAGTGCTTTTTACCTGTGCTGTTTCATTGATGTGAAATCATGTTTAAACATTACTCAAAAAAGCATGTATTTTAATATTTGTAGTTTCATTTTAACATTTATGTAGTTGTTTTCAAAATTGAAATGTAGGTGAATTTACAGATTTACATTTTGCTTTCTTGTGGAAAAGTACTTTTTACAAGTGCTGTTTCATAGATGTGAAACCATGTTTAAACATTTCTCAAAAAAGCATGTATTTTAATGTTTGTAGTTTCATTTTAACATTTATGTTGTCCTTTTCAAAATGAAATGAGAAGTGAATTTGCAGATCTACATTTTGTTTTCTTGTAGAAAAGTGCTTTTTACATGTGCTGTTTCATTGATGTGAAATCATGTTTAAATATTTCACAAAAAAGCATGTATTTTATTGTTTGTAGTTTCATTTTAACATTTATGTTATTCTTTTCAAATTTGTAATGTAGAAGTGAATTTACAGATTTACATTTTGCTTTCTTGTGGAAAAGTACTTTTTACAAGTGCTGTTTCATAGATGTGAAACCATGTTTAAACATTTCTCAAAAAAGCATGTATTTTAATGTTTGTAGTTTCATTTTAACATTTATGTTGTTCTTTTCAAAATTGAAATGTAGGAGTGAATTTACAGATTTACATTTTGCTTTCTTGTGGAAAAGTACTTTTTACGTGCTGTTTCATAGATGTGAAACCATGTTTAAACGTTTCTCAAAAAAGCATGTATTTTAATGTTTGTAGTTTCATTTTAACATTTATGTTATTCTTTTCAAATTTGAAATGTAGAAGTGAATTTACAGATTTACATTTTGCTTTCTTGTGGAAAAGTACTTTTTGCAAGTGCTGTTTCATAGATGTGAAAACATGTTTAAACATTTCTCAAAAAAGCATGTATTTTAATGTTTGTAGTTTCATTTTAACATTTATGTTGTTCTTTTCAAAATTGAAATGTAGAAGTGAATTTACAGATCTACATTTTGTTTTCTTGTAGAAAAGTGCTTTTTACCTGTGCTGTTTCATTGATGTCAAATCATGTTTAAATATTTCACAAAAAAGCATGTATTTTATTGTTTGTAGTTTCATTTTAACATTAATGTTATTATTTTCAAATTTGAAATGTAGAAGTGAATTTACAGATTTACATTTTGCTTTCTTGTGGAAAAGTACTTTTTACAAGTGCTGTTTCATAGATGTGAAACCATGTTTAAACATTTCTCAAAAAAGCATGTATTTTAATGTTTGTAGTTTCATTTTAACATTTATGTTGTTCTTTTCAAAATTGAAATGTAGAAGTGAATTTACAGATCTACATTTTGTTTTCTTGTAGAAAAGTGCTTTTTACCTGTGCTGTTTCATTGATGTGAAATCATGTTTAAACATTACTCAAAAAAGCATGTATTTTAATATTTGTAGTTTCATTTTAACATTTATGTAGTTGTTTTCAAAATTGAAATGTAGAAGTGAATTTACAGATCTACATTTTGTTTTCTTGTAGAAAAGTGCTTTTTACCTGTGCTGTTTCATATATGTGAAACCATGTTTAAACATTTCTCAAAAAAGCATGTATTTTAATGTTTGTAGTTCATTTTAACATTAATGTTATTCTTTTCAAAATTGAATATGTAGAAGTGAATTTATGCATCCTCATTTTGCTTTCTTTTAGAAAAGTACTTTTTACAAGTGCTGTTTCATAGATGTGAAATCATGTTTAAACATTTCTCAAAAAAGCATGTATTTTAATGTTTGTAGTTTCATTTTAACATTTATGTTATTCTTTTCAAATTTGAAATGTAGAAGTGAATTTACAGATTTACATTTTGCTTTCTTGTGGAAAAGTACTTTTTACGTGCTGTTTCATAGATGTGAAACCATGTTTAAACATTTCTCAAAAAAGCATGTATTTTAATGTTTGTAGTTACATTTTAACATTTATGTTGTTCTTTTCAAAATTGAAATGTAGAAGTGAATTTACAGATCTACATTTTGTTTTCTTGTAGAAAAGTGCTTTTTACCTGTGCTGTTTCATTGATGTGAAATCATGTTTAAACATTACTCAAAAAAGCATGTATTTTATGTTTGTAGTTTCATTTTAACATTTATGTTATTCTTTTCAAATTTGAAATGTAGAAGTGAATTTACAGATTTACATTTTGCTTTCTTGTGGAAAAGTACTTTTTACAAGTGCTGTTTCATAGATGTGAAACCATGTTTAAACATTTCTCAAAAAAGCATGTATTTTAATATTTGTAGTTTCATTTTAACATTTATGTAGTTGTTTTCAAAATTGAAATGTAGGTGAATTTACAGATTTACATTTTGCTTTCTTGTGGAAAAGTACTTTTTACAAGTGCTGTTTCATAGATGTGAAACCATGTTTAAACATTTCTCAAAAAAGCATGTATTTTAATGTTTGTAGTTTCATTTTAACATTTATGTTGTTCTTTTCAAAATGAAATGAGAAGTGAATTTACAGATCTACATTTTGTTTTCTTGTAGAAAAGTGCTTTTTACATGTGCTGTTTCATTGATGTGAAATCATGTTTAAATATTTCACAAAAAAGCATGTATTTTATTGTTTGTAGTTTCATTTTAACATTAATGTTATTATTTTCAAATTTGAAATGTAGAAGTGAATTTACAGATTTACATTTTGCTTTCTTGTGGAAAAGTACTTTTTACAAGTGCTGTTTCATAGATGTGAAACCATGTTTAAACATTTCTCAAAAAAGCATGTATTTTAATGTTTGTAGTTTCATTTTAACATTTATGTTGTTCTTTTCAAAATTGAAATGTAGAAGTGAATTTCCAGATCTACATTTTGTTTTCTTGTAGAAAAGTGCTTTTTACCTGTGCTGTTTCATTGATGCCAAATCATGTTTAAACATTACTCAAAAAAGCATGTATTTTATTGTTTGTAGTTTCATTTTAACATTTATGTTATTCTTTTCAAATTTGTAATGTAGAAGTGAATTTACAGATTTACATTTTGCTTTCTTGTGGAAAAGTACTTTTTGCAAGTGCTGTTTCATAGATGTGAAAACATGTTTAAACATTTCTCAAAAAAGCATGTATTTTAATGTTTGTAGTTTCATTTTAACATTTATGTTGTTCTTTTCAAAATTGAAATGTAGAAGTGACTTTACAGATCTACATTTTGTTTTCTTGTAGAAAAGTGCTTTTTACCTGTGCTGTTTCATTGATGTCAAATCATGTTTAAACATTACTCAAAAAAGCATGTATTTTATGTTTGTAGTTTCATTTTAACATTTATGTTATTCTTTTCAAATTTGAAATGTAGAAGTGAATTTACAGATTTACATTTTGCTTTCTTGTGGAAAAGTACTTTTTACAAGTGCTGTTTCATAGATGTGAAACCATGTTTAAACATTTCTCAAAAAAGCATGTATTTTAATGTTTGTAGTTTCATTTTAACATTTATGTTGTTCTTTTCAAAATTGAAATGTAGAAGTGAATTTACAGATCAACATTTTGTTTTCTTGTAGAAAAGTGCTTTTTACCTGTGCTGTTTCATTGATGTGAAATCATGTTTAAACATTACTCAAAAAAGCATGTATTTTAATATTTGTAGTTTCATTTTAACATTTATGTAGTTGTTTTCAAAATTGAAATGTAGGTGAATTTACAGATTTACATTTTGCTTTCTTGTGGAAAAGTACTTTTTACAAGTGCTGTTTCATAGATGTGAAACCATGTTTAAACATTTCTCAAAAAAGCATGTATTTTAATGTTTGTAGTTTCATTTTAACATTTATGTTGTCCTTTTCAAAATGAAATGAGAAGTGAATTTGCAGATCTACATTTTGTTTTCTTGTAGAAAAGTGCTTTTTACATGTGCTGTTTCATTGATGTGAAATCATGTTTAAATATTTCACAAAAAAGCATGTATTTTATTGTTTGTAGTTTCATTTTAACATTTATGTTATTCTTTTCAAATTTGTAATGTAGAAGTGAATTTACAGATTTACATTTTGCTTTCTTGTGGAAAAGTACTTTTTACAAGTGCTGTTTCATAGATGTGAAACCATGTTTAAACATTTCTCAAAAAAGCATGTATTTTAATGTTTGTAGTTTCATTTTAACATTTATGTTGTTCTTTTCAAAATTGAAATGTAGGAGTGAATTTACAGATTTACATTTTGCTTTCTTGTGGAAAAGTACTTTTTACGTGCTGTTTCATAGATGTGAAACCATGTTTAAACGTTTCTCAAAAAAGCATGTATTTTAATGTTTGTAGTTTCATTTTAACATTTATGTTATTCTTTTCAAATTTGAAATGTAGAAGTGAATTTACAGATTTACATTTTGCTTTCTTGTGGAAAAGTACTTTTTGCAAGTGCTGTTTCATAGATGTGAAAACATGTTTAAACATTTCTCAAAAAAGCATGTATTTTAATGTTTGTAGTTTCATTTTAACATTTATGTTGTTCTTTTCAAAATTGAAATGTAGAAGTGAATTTACAGATCTACATTTTGTTTTCTTGTAGAAAAGTGCTTTTTACCTGTGCTGTTTCATTGATGTCAAATCATGTTTAAATATTTCACAAAAAAGCATGTATTTTATTGTTTGTAGTTTCATTTTAACATTAATGTTATTATTTTCAAATTTGAAATGTAGAAGTGAATTTACAGATTTACATTTTGCTTTCTTGTGGAAAAGTACTTTTTACAAGTGCTGTTTCATAGATGTGAAACCATGTTTAAACATTTCTCAAAAAAGCATGTATTTTAATGTTTGTAGTTTCATTTTAACATTTATGTTGTTCTTTTCAAAATTGAAATGTAGAAGTGAATTTACAGATCTACATTTTGTTTTCTTGTAGAAAAGTGCTTTTTACCTGTGCTGTTTCATTGATGTGAAATCATGTTTAAACATTACTCAAAAAAGCATGTATTTTAATATTTGTAGTTTCATTTTAACATTTATGTAGTTGTTTTCAAAATTGAAATGTAGAAGTGAATTTACAGATCTACATTTTGTTTTCTTGTAGAAAAGTGCTTTTTACCTGTGCTGTTTCATATATGTGAAACCATGTTTAAACATTTCTCAAAAAAGCATGTATTTTAATGTTTGTAGTTCATTTTAACATTAATGTTATTCTTTTCAAAATTGAATATGTAGAAGTGAATTTATGCATCCTCATTTTGCTTTCTTTTAGAAAAGTACTTTTTACAAGTGCTGTTTCATAGATGTGAAATCATGTTTAAACATTTCTCAAAAAAGCATGTATTTTAATGTTTGTAGTTTCATTTTAACATTTATGTTATTCTTTTCAAATTTGAAATGTAGAAGTGAATTTACAGATTTACATTTTGCTTTCTTGTGGAAAAGTACTTTTTACGTGCTGTTTCATAGATGTGAAACCATGTTTAAACATTTCTCAAAAAAGCATGTATTTTAATGTTTGTAGTTACATTTTAACATTTATGTTGTTCTTTTCAAAATTGAAATGTAGAAGTGAATTTACAGATCTACATTTTGTTTTCTTGTAGAAAAGTGCTTTTTACCTGTGCTGTTTCATTGATGTGAAATCATGTTTAAACATTTCACAAAAAAGCATGTATTTTATTGTTTGTAGTTTCATTTTAACATTTATGTTATTATTTTCAAATTTGAAATGTAGAAGTGAATATACAGATTTACATTTTGCTTTCTTGTGGAAAAGTACTTTTTGCAAGTGCTGTTTCATAGATGTGAAAACATGTTTAAACATTTCTCAAAAAAGCATGTATTTTAATGTTTGTAGTTTCATTTTAACATTTATGTTGTTCTTTTCAAAATTGAAATGTAGAAGTGAATTTACAGATCTACATTTTGTTTTCTTGTAGAAAAGTGCTTTTTAACTGTGCTGTTTCATTGATGTCAAATCATGTTTAAACATTACTCAAAAAAGCATGTATTTTATGTTTGTAGTTTCATTTTAACATTTATGTTATTCTTTTCAAATTTGAAATGTAGAAGTGAATTTACAGATTTACATTTTGCTTTCTTGTGGAAAAGTACTTTTTACAAGTGCTGTTTCATAGATGTGAAACCATGTTTAAACATTTCTCAAAAAAGCATGTATTTTAATATTTGTAGTTTCATTTTAACATTTATGTAGTTGTTTTCAAAATTGAAATGTAGGTGAATTTACAGATTTACATTTTGCTTTCTTGTGGAAAAGTACTTTTTACAAGTGCTGTTTCATAGATGTGAAACCATGTTTAAACATTTCTCAAAAAAGCATGTATTTTAATGTTTGTAGTTTCATTTTAACATTTATGTTGTTCTTTTCAAAATGAAATGAGAAGTGAATTTACAGATCTACATTTTGTTTTCTTGTAGAAAAGTGCTTTTTACATGTGCTGTTTCATTGATGTGAAATCATGTTTAAATATTTCACAAAAAAGCATGTATTTTATTGTTTGTAGTTTCATTTTAACATTAATGTTATTATTTTCAAATTTGAAATGTAGAAGTGAATTTACAGATTTACATTTTGCTTTCTTGTGGAAAAGTACTTTTTACAAGTGCTGTTTCATAGATGTGAAACCATGTTTAAACATTTCTCAAAAAAGCATGTATTTTAATGTTTGTAGTTTCATTTTAACATTTATGTTGTTCTTTTCAAAATTGAAATGTAGAAGTGAATTTCCAGATCTACATTTTGTTTTCTTGTAGAAAAGTGCTTTTTACCTGTGCTGTTTCATTGATGCCAAATCATGTTTAAACATTACTCAAAAAAGCATGTATTTTATTGTTTGTAGTTTCATTTTAACATTTATGTTATTCTTTTCAAATTTGTAATGTAGAAGTGAATTTACAGATTTACATTTTGCTTTCTTGTGGAAAAGTACTTTTTACAAGTGCTGTTTCATAGATGTGAAACCATGTTTAAACATTTCTCAAAAAAGCATGTATTTTAATGTTTGTAGTTTCATTTTAACATTTATGTTGTTCTTTTCAAAATTGAAATGTAGAAGTGAATTTACAGATTTACATTTTGCTTTCTTGTGGAAAAGTACTTTTTACAAGTGCTGTTTCATAGATGTGAAACCATGTTTAAACGTTTCTCAAAAAAGAATGTATTTTAATGTTTGTAGTTTCATTTTAACATTTATGTTATTCTTTTCAAATTTGAAATGTAGAAGTGAATTTACAGATTTACATTTTGCTTTCTTTTAGAAAAGTTCTTTTTACAAGTGCTGTTTCATAGATGTGAAACCATGTATAAACATTTCTCAAAAAGGAATGTATTTTAATGTTTGTAGTTTCATTTTAACATTTATGTTGTTCTTTTCAAAATTGAAATGTAGAAGTGAATTTACAGATCTACATTTTGTTTTCTTGTAGAAAAGTGCTTTTTACATGTGCTGTTTCATGATGTGAAATCATGTTTAAACATTTCACAAAAAAAGCATGTATTTTATTGTTTGTAGTTTCATTTAAACATTTATGTTATTCTTTTCAAATTTGAAATGTAGAAGTGAATTTACAGATTTACATTTTGCTTTCTTGTGGAAAAGTACTTTTTACAAGTGCTTTCATAGATGTGAAACCATGTTTAAACATTTCTCAAAAAAGCATGTATTTTAATGTTTGTAGTTACATTTTAAAATTTATGTTGTTCTTTTCAAAATTGAAATGTAGAAGTGAATTTACAGATCTACATTTTGTTTTCTTGTAGAAAAGTGCTTTTTACCTGTGCTGTTTCATTGATGTGAAATCATGTTTAAACATTTCACAAAAAAGCATGTATTTTATTGTTTGTAGTTTCATTTTAACATTTATGTTATTATTTTCAAATTTGAAATGTAGAAGTGAATATACAGTTACATTTTGCTTTCTTGTGGAAAAGTACTTTTTGCAAGTGCTGTTTCATAGATGTGAAAACATGTTTAAACATTTCTCAAAAAAGCATGTATTTTAATGTTTGTAGTTTCATTTTAACATTTATGTTGTTCTTTTCAAAATTGAAATGTAGAAGTGAATTTACAGATCTACATTTTGTTTTCTTGTAGAAAAGTGCTTTTTACCTGTGCTGTTTCATTGATGTCAAATCATGTTTAAACATTACTCAAAAAAGCATGTATTTTATGTTTGTAGTTTCATTTTAACATTTATGTTATTCTTTTCAAATTTGAAATGTAGAAGAGAATTTACAGATTTACATTTTGCTTTCTTGTGGAAAAGTACTTTTTACAAGTGCTGTTTCATAGATGTGAAACCATGTTTAAACATTTCTCAAAAAAGCATGTATTTTAATGTTTGTAGTTTCATTTTAACATTTATGTTGTTCTTTTCAAAATTGAAATGTAGAAGTGAATTTACAGATCAACATTTTGTTTTCTTGTAGAAAAGTGCTTTTTACCTGTGCTGTTTCATTGATGTGAAATCATGTTTAAACATTACTCAAAAAAGCATGTATTTTAATATTTGTAGTTTCATTTTAACATTTATGTAGTTGTTTTCAAAATTGAAATGTAGGTGAATTTACAGATTTACATTTTGCTTTCTTGTGGAAAAGTACTTTTTACAAGTGCTGTTTCATAGATGTGAAACCATGTTTAAACATTTCTCAAAAAAGCATGTATTTTAATGTTTGTAGTTTCATTTTAACATTTATGTTGTTCTTTTCAAAATGAAATGAGAAGTGAATTTACAGATCTACATTTTGTTTTCTTGTAGAAAAGTGCTTTTTACATGTGCTGTTTCATTGATGTGAAATCATGTTTAAATATTTCACAAAAAAGCATGTATTTTATTGTTTGTAGTTTCATTTTAACATTAATGTTATTATTTTCAAATTTGAAATGTAGAAGTGAATTTATAGATTTACATTTTGCTTTCTTGTGGAAAAGTACTTTTTACAAGTGCTGTTTCATAGATGTGAAACCATGTTTAAACATTTCTCAAAAAAGCATGTATTTTAATGTTTGTAGTTTCATTTTAACATTTATGTTGTTCTTTTCAAAATTGAAATGTAGAAGTGAATTTACAGATCTACATTTTGTTTTCTTGTAGAAAAGTGCTTTTTACCTGTGCTGTTTCATTGATGCCAAATCATGTTTAAACATTACTCAAAAAAGCATGTATTTTATTGTTTGTAGTTTCATTTTAACATTTATGTTATTCTTTTCAAATTTGTAATGTAGAAGTGAATTTACAGATTTACATTTTGCTTTCTTGTGGAAAAGTACTTTTTACAAGTGCTGTTTCATAGATGTGAAACCATGTTTAAACATTTCTCAAAAAAGCATGTATTTTAATGTTTGTAGTTTCATTTTAACATTTATGTTATTCTTTTCAAAATTGAAATGTAGAAGTGAATTTACAGATCTACATTTTGCTTTCTTTTAGAAAAGTTCTTTTTACAAGTGCTGTTTCATAGATGTGAAATCATGTTTAAACATTTCACAAAAAAGCATGTATTTTATTGTTTGTAGTTTCATTTTAACATTTATGTTGTTCTTTTCAAAATTGAAATGTAGAAGTGAATTTACAGATTTACATTTTGCTTTCATGTGGAAAAGTACTTTTTACAAGTGCTGTTTCATAGATGTGAAACCATGTTTAAACGTTTCTCAAAAAAGCATGTATTTTAATGTTTGTAGTTTCATTTTAACAGTTATGTTATTCTTTTCAAATTTGAAATGTAGAAGTGAATTTACAGATTTACATTTTGCTTTCTTTTAGAAAAGTTCTTTTTACAAGTGCTGTTTCATAGATGTGAAACCATGTTTAAACATTTCTCAAAAAAGCATGTATTTTAATGTTTGTAGTTTCATTTTAACATTTATGTTGTTCTTTTCAAAATGAAATGAGAAGTGAATTTACAGATCTACATTTTGTTTTCTTGTAGAAAAGTGCTTTTTACATGTGCTGTTTCATTGATGTGAAATCATGTTTAAATATTTCACAAAAAAGCATGTATTTTATTGTTTGTAGTTTCATTTTAACATTAATGTTATTATTTTCAAATTTGAAATGTAGAAGTGAATTTACAGATTTACATTTTGCTTTCTTGTGGAAAAGTACTTTTTACAAGTGCTGTTTCATAGATGTGAAACCATGTTTAAACATTTCTCAAAAAAGCATGTATTTTAATGTTTGTAGTTTCATTTTAACATTTATGTTGTTCTTTTCAAAATTGAAATGTAGAAGTGAATTTACAGATCTACATTTTGTTTTCTTGTAGAAAAGTGCTTTTTACCTGTGCTGTTTCATTGATGCCAAATCATGTTTAAACATTACTCAAAAAAGCATGTATTTTATTGTTTGTAGTTTCATTTTAACATTTATGTTATTCTTTTCAAATTTGTAATGTAGAAGTGAATTTACAGATTTACATTTTGCTTTCTTGTGGAAAAGTACTTTTTACAAGTGCTGTTTCATAGATGTGAAACCATGTTTAAACATTTCTCAAAAAAGCATGTATTTTAAAGTTTGTAGTTTCATTTTAACATTTATGTTGTTCTTTTCAAAATTGAAATGTAGAAGTGAATTTACAGATTTACATTTTGCTTTCATGTGGAAAAGTACTTTTTACAAGTGCTGTTTCATAGATGTGAAACCATGTTTAAACGTTTCTCAAAAAAGCATGTATTTTAATGTTTGTAGTTTCATTTTAACAGTTATGTTATTCTTTTCAAATTTGAAATGTAGAAGTGAATTTACAGATTTACATTTTGCTTTCTTTTAGAAAAGTTCTTTTTACAAGTGCTGTTTCATAGATGTGAAACCATGTTTAAACATTTCTCAAAAAAGCATGTATTTTAATGTTTGTAGTTTCATTTTAACATTTATGTTGTTCTTTTCAAAATTGAAATGTAGAAGTGAATTTACAGATCTACATTTTGTTTTCTTGTAGAAAAGTGCTTTTTACATGTGCTGTTTCATGATGTGAAATCATGTTTAAACATTTCACAAAAAAGCATGTATTTTATTGTTTGTAGTTTCATTTAAACATTTATGTTATTCTTTTCAAATTTGAAATGTAGAAGTGAATTTACAGATTTACATTTTGCTTTCTTGTGGAAAAGTACTTTTTACAAGTGCTGTTTCATAGATGTGAAACCATGTTTAAACATTTCTCAAAAAAGCATGTATTTTAATGTTTGTAGTTTCATTTTAACATTTATGTTATTCCTTTCAAAATTGAAATGTAGAAGTGAATTTACAGGTCTACATTTTTTTTCTTGTAGAAAAGTACTTTTTACGTGCTGTTTCATTGATGTGAAACCATGTTTAAATATTTCTCAAAAAAGCATGTATTTTAATGTTTGTAGTTTCATTTTAACATATATGTTATTCTTTTCAAAATTGAAATGTGGAAGTGAATTTATGCATCCTCATTTTGATTTCTTTTAGAAAAGTACTTTTTACAAGTGCTGTTTCATAGATGTGAAATCATGTTTAAACATTTCTCAAAAAAGCATGTATTTTAATGTTTGTAGTTTCATTTTAACATTTATGTTATTCTTTTCAAATTTGAAATGTAGAAGTGAATTTACAGATTTACATTTTGCTTTCTTGTGGAAAAGTACTTTTTACAAGTGCTGTTTCATAGATGTGAAACCATGTTTAAACATTTCTCAAAAAAGCATGTATTTTAATGTTTGTAGTTACATTTTAACATTTATGTTGTTCTTTTCAAAATTGAAATGTAGAAGTGAATTTACAGATCTACATTTTGTTTTCTTGTAGAAAAGTGCTTTTTACCTGTGCTGTTTCATTGATGTGAAATCATGTTTAAACATTTCACAAAAAAGCATGTATTTTATTGTTTGTAGTTTCATTTTAACATTTATCTTATTATTTTCAAATTTGAAATGTAGAAGTGAATATAAAGATTTACATTTTGCTTTCTTGTGGAAAAGTACTTTTTGCAAGTGCAGTTTCATAGATGTGAAAACATGTTTAAACATTTCTCAAATAAGCATGTATTTTAATGTTTGTAGTTTCATTTTAACATTTATGTTGTTCTTTTCAAAATTGAAATGTAGAAGTGAATTTACAGATCTACATTTTGTTTTCTTGTAGAAAAGTGCTTTTTACCTGTGCTGTTTCATTGATGTCAAATCATGTTTAAACATTACTCAAAAAAGCATGTATTTTATGTTTGTACTTTCATTTTAACATTTATGTTATTCTTTTCAAATTTGAAATGTAGAAGTGAATTTACAGATTTACATTTTGCTTTCTTGTGGAAAAGTACTTTTTACAAGTGCTGTTTCATAGATGTGAAACCATGTTTAAACATTTCTCAAAAAAGCATGTATTTTAATGTTTGTAGTTTCATTTTAACATTTATGTTGTTCTTTTCAAAATTGAAATGTAGAAGTGAATTTACAGATCAACATTTTGTTTTCTTGTAGAAAAGTGCTTTTTACCTGTGCTGTTTCATTGATGTGAAATCATGTTTAAACATTACTCAAAAAAGCATGTATTTTAATATTTGTAGTTTCATTTTAACATTTATGTAGTTGTTTTCAAAATTGAAATGTAGGTGAATTTACAGATTTACATTTTGCTTTCTTGTGGAAAAGTACTTTTTACAAGTGCTGTTTCATAGATGTGAAACCATGTTTAAACATTTCTCAAAAAAGCATGTATTTTAATGTTTGTAGTTTCATTTTAACATTTATGTTGTTCTTTTCAAAATTGAAATGTAGAAGTGAATTTACAGATCTACATTTTGTTTTCTTGTAGAAAAGTGCTTTTTACCTGTGCTGTTTCATTGATGCCAAATCATGTTTAAACATTACTCAAAAAAGCATGTATTTTATTGTTTGTAGTTTCATTTTAACATTTATGTTATTCTTTTCAAATTTGTAATGTAGAAGTGAATTTACAGATTTACATTTTGCTTTCTTGTGGAAAAGTACTTTTTACAAGTGCTGTTTCATAGATGTGAAACCATGTTTAAACATTTCTCAAAAAAGCCTGTATTTTAATGTTTGTAGTTTCATTTTAACATTTATGTTGTTCTTTTCAAAATTGAAATGTAGAAGTGAATTTACAGATTTACATTTTGCTTTCTTGTGGAAAAGTACTTTTTACAAGTGCTGTTTCATAGATGTGAAACCATGTTTAAACGTTTCTCAAAAAAGCATGTATTTTAATGTTTGTAGTTTCATTTTAACATTTATGTTATTCTTTTCAAATTTGAAATGTAGAAGTGAATTTACAGATTTACATTTTGCTTTCTTTTAGAAAAGTTCTTTTTACAAGTGCTGTTTCATAGATGTGAAACCATGTATAAACATTTCTCAAAAAGGAATGTATTTTAATGTTTGTAGTTTCATTTTAACATTTATGTTGTTCTTTTCAAAATTGAAATGTAGAAGTGAATTTACAGATCTACATTTTGTTTTCTTGTAGAAATGTGCTTTTTACATGTGCTGTTTCATGATGTGAAATCATGTTTAAACATTTCACAAAAAAGCATGTATTTTATTGTTTGTAGTTTCATTTAAACATTTATGTTATTCTTTTCAAATTTGAAATGTAGAAGTGAATTTACAGATTTACATTTTGCTTTCTTGTGGAAAAGTACTTTTTACAAGTGCTGTTTCATAGATGTGAAACCATGTTTAAACATTTCTCAAAAAAGCATGTATTTTAGTGTTTGTAGTTTCATTTTAACATTTATGTTATTCCTTTCAAAATTGAAATGTAGAAGTGAATTTACAGATCTACATTTTTTTTTCTTGTAGAAAAGTACTTTTTACGTGCTGTTTCATTGATGTGAAACCATGTTTAAATATTTCACAAAAAAGCATGTATTTTATTGTTTGTAGTTTCATTTTAACATTAATGTTATTCTTTTCAAAATTGAATATGTAGAAGTGAATTTATGCATCCTCATTTTGCTTTCTTTTAGAAAAGTACTTTTTACAAGTGCTGTTTCATAGATGTGAAACCATGTTTAAACATTACTCAAAAAAGCATGTATTTTTTGTTTGTACTTTCATTTTAACATTTATGTTATTCTTTTCAAATTTGAAATGTAGATGTGAATTTACAGATTTACATTTTGCTTTCTTGTGGAAAAGTACTTTTTACAAGTGCTGTTTCATAGATGTGAAACCATGTTTAAACATTTCTCAAAAAAGCATGTATTTTAATGTTTGTAGTTTCATTTTAACATTTATGTTGTTCTTTTCAAAATTGAAATGTAGAAGTGAATTTACAGATCAACATTTTGTTTTCTTGTAGAAAAGTGCTTTTTACCTGTGCTGTTTCATTGATGTGAAATCATGTTTAAACATTTCTCAAAAAAGCATGTATTTTAGTGTTTGTAGTTTCATTTTAACATTTATGTTATTCCTTTCAAAATTGAAATGTAGAAGTGAATTTACAGATCTACATTTTTTTTTCTTGTAGAAAAGTACTTTTTACGTGCTGTTTCATTGATGTGAAACCATGTTTAAATATTTCACAAAAAAGCATGTATTTTAATGTTTGTAGTTTCATTTTAACATTTATGTTATTCTTTTCAAAATTGAAATGTGGAAGTGAATTTATGCATCCTCATTTTGATTTCTTTTAGAAAAGTACTTTTTACAAGTGCTGTTTCATAGATGTGAAATCATGTTTAAACATTTCTCAAAAAAGCATGTATTTTAATGTTTGTAGTTTCATTTTAACATTTATGTTATTCTTTTCAAATTTGAAATGTAGAAGTGAATTTACAGATTTACATTTTGCTTTTTTGTGGAAAAGTACTTTTTACAAGTGTTGTTTCATAGATGTGAAACCATGTTTAAACATTTCTCAAAAAAGCATGTATTTTAATGTTTGTAGTTTCATTTTAACATTTATGTTATTCTTTTCAAAATTGAAATGTAGAAGTGAATTTACAAATCGACATTTTGTTTTCTTGTAAAAAAGTACTTTTTACAAGTGCTGTTTCATAGATGTGAAATCATGTTTAAACATTTCTCAAAAAAGCATGTATTTTATTGTTTGTAGTTTCATTTTAACATTAATGTTATTCTTTTCAAAATTGAATATGTAGAAGTGAATTTATGCATCCTCATTTTGCTTTCTTTTAGAAAAGTACTTTTTACAAGTGCTGTTTCATAGATGTGAAACCATGTTTAAACATTACTCAAAAAAGCATGTATTTTTTGTTTGTACTTTCATTTTAACATTTATGTTATTCTTTTCAAATTTGAAATGTAGATGTGAATTTACAGATTTACATTTTGCTTTCTTGTGGAAAAGTACTTTTTACAAGTGCTGTTTCATAGATGTGAAACCATGTTTAAACATTTCTCAAAAAAGCATGTATTTTAATGTTTGTAGTTTCATTTTAACATTTATGTTGTTCTTTTCAAAATTGAAATGTAGAAGTGAATTTACAGATCAACATTTTGTTTTCTTGTAGAAAAGTGCTTTTTACCTGTGCTGTTTCATTGATGTGAAATCATGTTTAAACATTACTCAAAAAAGCATGTATTTTAATATTTGTACTTTCATTTTAACATTTATGTAGTTGTTTTCAAAATTGAAATGTAGAAGTGAATTTACAGATTTACATTTTGCTTTCTTGTGGAAAAGTACTTTTTACAAGTGCTGTTTCATAGATGTGAAACCATGTTTAAACATTTCTCAAAAAAGCATGTATTTTAATGTTTGTAGTTTCATTTTAACATTTATGTTGTTCTTTTCAAAATGAAATGAGAAGTGAATTTACAGATCTACATTTTGTTTTCTTGTAGAAAAGTGCTTTTTACATGTGCTGTTTCATTGATGTGAAATCATGTTTAAATATTTCACAAAAAAGCATGTATTTTATTGTTTGTAGTTTCATTTTAACATTAATGTTATTATTTTCAAATTTGAAATGTAGAAGTGAATTTACAGATTTACATTTTGCTTTCTTGTGGAAAAGTACTTTTTACAAGTGCTGTTTCATAGATGTGAAACCATGTTTAAACATTTCTCAAAAAAGCATGTATTTTAATGTTTGTAGTTTCATTTTATCATTTATGTTGTTCTTTTCAAAATTGAAATGTAGAAGTGAATTTACAGATCTACATTTTGTTTTCTTGTAGAAAAGTGCTTTTTACCTGTGCTGTTTCATTGATGTGAAATCATGTTTAAACATTACTCAAAAAAGCATGTATTTTAATATTTGTAGTTTCATTTTAACATTTATGTAGTTGTTTTCAAAATTGAAATGTAGAAGTGAATTTACAGATCTACATTTTGTTTTCTTGTAGAAAAGTGCTTTTTACCTGTGCTGTTTCATATATGTGAAACCATGTTTAAACATTTCTCAAAAAAGCATGTATTTTAATGTTTGTAGTTTCATTTTAACATTAATGTTATTCTTTTCAAAATTGAATATGTAGAAGTGAATTTATGCATCCTCATTTTGCTTTATTTTAGAAAAGTACTTTTTACAAGTGCTGTTTCATAGATGTGAAATCATGTTTAAACATTTCTCAAAAAAGCATGTATTTTAATGTTTGTAGTTTCATTTTAACATTTATGTTATTCTTTTCAAATTTGAAATGTAGAAGTGAATTTACAGATTTACATTTTGCTTTCTTGTGGAAAAGTACTTTTTACGTGCTGTTTCATAGATGTGAAACCATGTTTAAACATTTCTCAAAAAAGCATGTATTTTAATGTTTGTAGTTACATTTTAACATTTATGTTGTTCTTTTCAAAATTGAAATGTAGAAGTGAATTTACAGATCTACATTTTGTTTTCTTGTAGAAAAGTGCTTTTTACCTGTGCTGTTTCATTGATGTGAAATCATGTTTAAACATTTCACAAAAAAGCATGTATTTTATTGTTTGTAGTTTCATTTTAACATTTATGTTATTATTTTCAAATTTGAAATGTAGAAGTGAATATACAGATTTACATTTTGCTTTCTTGTGGAAAAGTACTTTTTGCAAGTGCTGTTTCATAGATGTGAAAACATGTTTAAACATTTCTCAAAAAAGCATGTATTTTAATGTTTGTAGTTTCATTTTAACATTTATGTTGTTCTTTTCAAAATTGAAATGTAGAAGTGAATTTACAGATCTACATTTTGTTTTCTTGTAGAAAAGTGCTTTTTACCTGTGCTGTTTCATTGATGTCAAATCATGTTTAAACATTACTCAAAAAAGCATGTATTTTATGTTTGTAGTTTCATTTTAACATTTATGTTATTCTTTTCAAATTTGAAATGTAGAAGTGAATTTACAGATTTACATTTTGCTTTCTTGTGGAAAAGTACTTTTTACAAGTGCTGTTTCATAGATGTGAAACCATGTTTAAACATTTCTCAAAAAAGCATGTATTTTAATATTTGTAGTTTCATTTTAACATTTATGTAGTTGTTTTCAAAATTGAAATGTAGGTGAATTTACAGATTTACATTTTGCTTTCTTGTGGAAAAGTACTTTTTACAAGTGCTGTTTCATAGATGTGAAACCATGTTTAAACATTTCTCAAAAAAGCATGTATTTTAATGTTTGTAGTTTCATTTTAACATTTATGTTGTTCTTTTCAAAATGAAATGAGAAGTGAATTTACAGATCTACATTTTGTTTTCTTGTAGAAAAGTGCTTTTTACATGTGCTGTTTCATTGATGTGAAATCATGTTTAAATATTTCACAAAAAAGCATGTATTTTATTGTTTGTAGTTTCATTTTAACATTAATGTTATTATTTTCAAATTTGAAATGTAGAAGTGAATTTACAGATTTACATTTTGCTTTCTTGTGGAAAAGTACTTTTTACAAGTGCTGTTTCATAGATGTGAAACCATGTTTAAACATTTCTCAAAAAAGCATGTATTTTAATGTTTGTAGTTTCATTTTAACATTTATGTTGTTCTTTTCAAAATTGAAATGTAGAAGTGAATTTACAGATCTACATTTTGTTTTCTTGTAGAAAAGTGCTTTTTACCTGTGCTGTTTCATTGATGCCAAATCATGTTTAAACATTACTCAAAAAAGCATGTATTTTATTGTTTGTAGTTTCATTTTAACATTTATGTTATTCTTTTCAAATTTGTAATGTAGAAGTGAATTTACAGATTTACATTTTGCTTTCTTGTGGAAAAGTACTTTTTACAAGTGCTGTTTCATAGATGTGAAACCATGTTTAAACATTTCTCAAAAAAGCATGTATTTTAATGTTTGTAGTTTCATTTTAACATTTATGTTGTTCTTTTCAAAATTGAAATGTAGAAGTGAATTTACAGATTTACATTTTGCTTTCTTGTGGAAAAGTACTTTTTACAAGTGCTGTTTCATAGATGTGAAACCATGTTTAAACGTTTCTCAAAAAACAATGTATTTTAATGTTTGTAGTTTCATTTTAACATTTATGTTATTCTTTTCAAATTTGAAATGTAGAAGTGAATTTACAGATTTACATTTTGCTTTCTTTTAGAAAAGTTCTTTTTACAAGTGCTGTTTCATAGATGTGAAACCATGTATAAACATTTCTCAAAAAGGAATGTATTTTAATGTTTGTAGTTTCATTTTAACATTTATGTTGTTCTTTTCAAAATTGAAATGTAGAAGTGAATTTACAGATCTACATTTTGTTTTCTTGTAGAAAAGTGCTTTTTACATGTGCTGTTTCATGATGTGAAATCATGTTTAAACATTTCACAAAAAAAGCATGTATTTTATTGTTTGTAGTTTCATTTAAACATTTATGTTATTCTTTTCAAATTTGAAATGTAGAAGTGAATTTACAGATTTACATTTTGCTTTCTTGTGGAAAAGTACTTTTTACAAGTGCTGTTTCATAGATGTGAAACCATGTTTAAACATTTCTCAAAAAAGCATGTATTTTAATGTTTGTAGTTACATTTTAACATTTATGTTGTTCTTTTCAAAATTGAAATGTAGAAGTGAATTTACAGATCTACATTTTGTTTTCTTGTAGAAAAGTGCTTTTTACCTGTGCTGTTTCATTGATGTGAAATCATGTTTAAACATTTCACAAAAAAGCATGTATTTTATTGTTTGTAGTTTCATTTTAACATTTATGTTATTATTTTCAAATTTGAAATGTAGAAGTGAATATACAGATTTACATTTTGCTTTCTTGTGGAAAAGTACTTTTTGCAAGTGCTGTTTCATAGATGTAAAAACATGTTTAAACATTTCTCAAAAAAGCATGTATTTTAATGTTTGTAGTTTCATTTTAACATTTATGTTGTTCTTTTCAAAATTGAAATGTAGAAGTGAATTTACAGATCTACATTTTGTTTTCTTGTAGAAAAGTGCTTTTTACCTGTGCTGTTTCATTGATGTCAAATCATGTTTAAACATTACTCAAAAAAGCATGTATTTTATGTTTGTAGTTTCATTTTAACATTTATGTTATTCTTTTCAAATTTGAAATGTAGAAGAGAATTTACAGATTTACATTTTGCTTTCTTGTGGAAAAGTACTTTTTACAAGTGCTGTTTCATAGATGTGAAACCATGTTTAAACATTTCTCAAAAAAGCATGTATTTTAATGTTTGTAGTTTCATTTTAACATTTATGTTGTTCTTTTCAAAATTGAAATGTAGAAGTGAATTTACAGATCAACATTTTGTTTTCTTGTAGAAAAGTGCTTTTTACCTGTGCTGTTTCATTGATGTGAAATCATGTTTAAACATTACTCAAAAAAGCATGTATTTTAATATTTGTAGTTTCATTTTAACATTTATGTAGTTGTTTTCAAAATTGAAATGTAGGTGAATTTACAGATTTACATTTTGCTTTCTTGTGGAAAAGTACTTTTTACAAGTGCTGTTTCATAGATGTGAAACCATGTTTAAACATTTCTCAAAAAAGCATGTATTTTAATGTTTGTAGTTTCATTTTAACATTTATGTTATTCTTTTCAAATTTGAAATGTAGAAGTGAATTTACAGATTTACATTTTGCTTTCTTGTGGAAAAGTACTTTTTACAAGTGCTGTTTCATAGATGTGAAACCATGTTTAAACATTTCTCAAAAAAGCATGTATTTTATTGTTTGTAGTTTCATTTTAACATTTATGTTATTCTTTTCAAATTTGAAATGTAGAAGTGAATTTATAGATTTACATTTTGCTTTCTTGTGGAAAAGTACTTTTTACAAGTGCTGTTTCATAGATGTGAAACCATGTTTAAACATTTCTCAAAAAAGCATGTATTTTAATGTTTGTAGTTTCATTTTAACATTTATGTTGTTCTTTTCAAAATTGAAATGTAGAAGTGAATTTACAGATCTACATTTTGTTTTCTTGTAGAAAAGTGCTTTTTACCTGTGCTGTTTCATTGATGCCAAATCATGTTTAAACATTACCCAAAAAAGCATGTATTTTATTGTTTGTAGTTTCATTTTAACATTTATGTTATTCTTTTCAAATTTGTAATGTAGAAGTGAATTTACAGATTTACATTTTGCTTTCTTGTGGAAAAGTACTTTTTACAAGTGCTGTTTCATAGATGTGAAACCATGTTTAAACATTTCTCAAAAAAGCATGTATTTTAATGTTTGTAGTTCATTTTAACATTTATGTTATTCTTTTCAAAATTGAAATGTAGAAGTGAATTTACAGATCTACATTTTGCTTTCTTTTAGAAAAGTTCTTTTTACAAGTGCTGTTTCATAGATGTGAAATCATGTTTAAACATTTCACAAAAAAGCATGTATTTTATTGTTTGTAGTTTCATTTTAACATTTATGTTATTCTTTTCAAAATTGAAATGTGGAAGTGAATTTATGCATCCTCATTTTGATTTCTTTTAGAAAAGTACTTTTTACAAGTGCTGTTTCATAGATGTGAAATCATGTTTAAACATTTCTCAAAAAAGCATGTATTTTAATGTTTGTAGTTTCATTTTAACATTTATGTTGTTCTTTTCAAAATTGATATGTAGAAGTGAATTTACAGATCTACATTTTTTTTTCTTGTAGAAAAGTACTTTTTACGTGCTGTTTCATTGATGTGAAACCATGTTTAAATATTTCTCAAAAAAGCATGTATTTTAATGTTTGTAGTTTCATTTTAACATTTATGTTATTCTTTTCAAAATTGAAATGTAGAAGTGAATTTACAGATTTAAATTTGCTTTCTTGTGGAAAAGTACTTATTACAAGTGCTGTTTCATAGATGTGAAACCATGTTTAAACATTTCTCAAAAAAGCATGTATTTTAATGTTTGTAGTTTCATTTTAACATTTATGTTATTCCTTTCAAAATTGAAATGTAGAAGTGAATTTACAGATCGACATTTTTTTTTCTTGTAGAAAAGTACTTTTTACGTGCTGTTTCATTGATGTGAAACCATGTTTAAATATTTCTCAAAAAAGCATGTATTTTAATGTTTGTAGTTTCATTTTAACATTTATGTTATTCTTTTCAAAATTGAAATGTGGAAGTGAATTTATGCATCCTCATTTTGATTTCTTTTAGAAAAGTACTTTTTACAAGTGCTGTTTCATAGATGTGAAATCATGTTTAAACATTTCTCAAAAAAGCATGTATTTTAATGTTTGTAGTTTCATTTTAACATTTATGTTATTCTTTTCAAATTTGAAATGTAGAAGTGAATTTACAGATTTACATTTTGCTTTCTTGTGGAAAAGTACTTTTTACAAGTGTTGTTTCATAGATGTGAAACCATGTTTAAACATTTCTCAAAAAAGCATGTATTTTAATGTTTGTAGTTTCATTTTAACATTTATGTTATTCCTTTCAAAATTGAAATGTAGAAGTGAATTTACAGATCGACATTTTTTTTTCTTGTAGAAAAGTACTTTTTACGTGCTGTTTCATTGATGTGAAACCATGTTTAAATATTTCTCAAAAAAGCATGTATTTTAATGTTTGTAGTTTCATTTTAACATTTATGTTATTCTTTTCAAAATTGAAATGTGGAAGTGAATTTATGCATCCTCATTTTGATTTCTTTTAGAAAAGTACTTTTTACCTGTGCTGTTTCATTGATGTGAAATCAGGTTTAAACATTACTCAAAAAAGCATGTATTTTAATGTTTGTAGTTTCATTTTAACATTTATGTTGTTCTTTTCAAAATTGAAATGTAGAAGTGAATTTACAGATCAACATTTTGTTTTCTTGTAGAAAAGTGCTTTTTACCTGTGCTGTTTCATTGATGTGAAATCATGTTTAAACATTACTCAAAAAAGCATGTATTTTAATATTTGTAGTTTCATTTTAACATTTATGTAGTTGTTTTCAAATTTGAAATGTAGAAGTGAATTTACAGATTTACATTTTGCTTTCTTGTGGAAAAGTACTTTTTACGTGCTGTTTCATAGATGTGAAACCATGTTTAAACATTTCTCAAAAAAGCATGTATTTTAATGTTTGTAGTTACATTTTAACATTTATGTTGTTCTTTTCAAAATTGAAATGTAGAATTGAATTTACAGATCTACGTTTTGTTTTCTTGTAGAAAAGTGCTTTTTACCTGTGCTGTTTCATTGATGTCAAATCATGTTTAAACATTACTCAAAAAAGCATGTATTTTATGTTTGTAGTTTCATTTTAACATTTATGTTATTCTTTTCAAAATTGAAATGTAGAAGTGAATTTACAGATCTACATTTTGTTTTCTTGTAGAAATGTGCTTTTTACATGTGCTGTTTCATGATGTGAAATCATGTTTAAACATTTCACAAAAAAGCATGTATTTTATTGTTTGTAGTTTCATTTAAACATTTATGTTATTCTTTTCAAATTTGAAATGTAGAAGTGAATTTACAGATTTACATTTTGCTTTCTTGTGGAAAAGTACTTTTTACAAGTGCTGTTTCATAGATGTGAAACCATGTTTAAACATTTCTCAAAAAAGCATGTATTTTAGTGTTTGTAGTTTCATTTTAACATTTATGTTATTCCTTTCAAAATTGAAATGTAGAAGTGAATTTACAGATCTACATTTTTTTTTCTTGTAGAAAAGTACTTTTTACGTGCTGTTTCATTGATGTGAAACCATGTTTAAATATTTCACAAAAAAGCATGTATTTTAATGTTTGTAGTTTCATTTTAACATTTATGTTATTCTTTTCAAAATTGAAATGTGGAAGTGAATTTATGCATCCTCATTTTGATTTCTTTTAGAAAAGTACTTTTTACAAGTGCTGTTTCATAGATGTGAAATCATGTTTAAACATTTCTCAAAAAAGCATGTATTTTAATGTTTGTAGTTTCATTTTAACATTTATGTTATTCTTTTCAAATTTGAAATGTAGAAGTGAATTTACAGATTTACATTTTGCTTTCTTGTGGAAAAGTACTTTTTACAAGTGTTGTTTCATAGATGTGAAACCATGTTTAAACATTTCTCAAAAAAGCATGTATTTTAATGTTTGTAGTTTCATTTTAACATTTATGTTATTCTTTTCAAAATTGAAATGTAGAAGTGAATTTACAGATCGACATTTTGTTTTCTTGTAAAAAAGTACTTTTTACAAGTGCTGTTTCATAGATGTGAAATCATGTTTAAACATTTCTCAAAAAAGCATGTATTTTATTGTTTGTAGTTTCATTTTAACATTAATGTTATTCTTTTCAAAATTGAATATGTAGAAGTGAATTTATGCATCCTCATTTTGCTTTCTTTTAGAAAAGTACTTTTTACAAGTGCTGTTTCATAGATGTGAAACCATGTTTAAACATTACTCAAAAAAGCATGTATTTTTTGTTTGTACTTTCATTTTAACATTTATGTTATTCTTTTCAAATTTGAAATGTAGATGTGAATTTACAGATTTACATTTTGCTTTCTTGTGGAAAAGTACTTTTTACAAGTGCTGTTTCATAGATGTGAAACCATGTTTAAACATTTCTCAAAAAAGCATGTATTTTAATGTTTGTAGTTTCATTTTAACATTTATGTTGTTCTTTTCAAAATTGAAATGTAGAAGTGAATTTACAGATCAACATTTTGTTTTCTTGTAGAAAAGTGCTTTTTACCTGTGCTGTTTCATTGATGTGAAATCATGTTTAAACATTTCTCAAAAAAGCATGTATTTTAGTGTTTGTAGTTTCATTTTAACATTTATGTTATTCCTTTCAAAATTGAAATGTAGAAGTGAATTTACAGATCTACATTTTTTTTTCTTGTAGAAAAGTACTTTTTACGTGCTGTTTCATTGATGTGAAACCATGTTTAAATATTTCACAAAAAAGCATGTATTTTAATGTTTGTAGTTTCATTTTAACATTTATGTTATTCTTTTCAAAATTGAAATGTGGAAGTGAATTTATGCATCCTCATTTTGATTTCTTTTAGAAAAGTACTTTTTACAAGTGCTGTTTCATAGATGTGAAATCATGTTTAAACATTTCTCAAAAAAGCATGTATTTTAATGTTTGTAGTTTCATTTTAACATTTATGTTATTCTTTTCAAATTTGAAATGTAGAAGTGAATTTACAGATTTACATTTTGCTTTCTTGTGGAAAAGTACTTTTTACAAGTGTTGTTTCATAGATGTGAAACCATGTTTAAACATTTCTCAAAAAAGCATGTATTTTAATGTTTGTAGTTTCATTTTAACATTTATGTTATTCTTTTCAAAATTGAAATGTAGAAGTGAATTTACAGATCGACATTTTGTTTTCTTGTAAAAAAGTACTTTTTACAAGTGCTGTTTCATAGATGTGAAATCATGTTTAAACATTTCTCAAAAAAGCATGTATTTTATTGTTTGTAGTTTCATTTTAACATTAATGTTATTCTTTTCAAAATTGAATATGTAGAAGTGAATTTATGCATCCTCATTTTGCTTTCTTTTAGAAAAGTACTTTTTACAAGTGCTGTTTCATAGATGTGAAACCATGTTTAAACATTACTCAAAAAAGCATGTATTTTTTGTTTGTACTTTCATTTTAACATTTATGTTATTCTTTTCAAATTTGAAATGTAGATGTGAATTTACAGATTTACATTTTGCTTTCTTGTGGAAAAGTGCTTTTTACCTGTGCTGTTTCATTGATGTGAAATCATGTTTAAACATTACTCAAAAAAGCATGTATTTTAATATTTGTACTTTCATTTTAACATTTATGTAGTTGTTTTCAAAATTGAAATGTAGAAGTGAATTTACAGATTTACATTTTGCTTTCTTGTGGAAAAGTACTTTTTACAAGTGCTGTTTCATAGATGTGAAACCATGTTTAAACATTTCTCAAAAAAGCATGTATTTTAATGTTTGTAGTTTCATTTTAACATTTATGTTGTTCTTTTCAAAATGAAATGAGAAGTGAATTTACAGATCTACATTTTGTTTTCTTGTAGAAAAGTGCTTTTTACATGTGCTGTTTCATTGATGTGAAATCATGTTTAAATATTTCACAAAAAAGCATGTATTTTATTGTTTGTAGTTTCATTTTAACATTAATGTTATTATTTTCAAATTTGAAATGTAGAAGTGAATTTACAGATTTACATTTTGCTTTCTTGTGGAAAAGTACTTTTTACAAGTGCTGTTTCATAGATGTGAAACCATGTTTAAACATTTCTCAAAAAAGCATGTATTTTAATGTTTGTAGTTTCATTTTATCATTTATGTTGTTCTTTTCAAAATTGAAATGTAGAAGTGAATTTACAGATCTACATTTTGTTTTCTTGTAGAAAAGTGCTTTTTACCTGTGCTGTTTCATTGATGTGAAATCATGTTTAAACATTACTCAAAAAAGCATGTATTTTAATATTTGTAGTTTCATTTTAACATTTATGTAGTTGTTTTCAAAATTGAAATGTAGAAGTGAATTTACAGATCTACATTTTGTTTTCTTGTAGAAAAGTGCTTTTTACCTGTGCTGTTTCATATATGTGAAACCATGTTTAAACATTTCTCAAAAAAGCATGTATTTTAATGTTTGTAGTTTCATTTTAACATTAATGTTATTCTTTTCAAAATTGAATATGTAGAAGTGAATTTATGCATCCTCATTTTGCTTTATTTTAGAAAAGTACTTTTTACAAGTGCTGTTTCATAGATGTGAAATCATGTTTAAACATTTCTCAAAAAAGCATGTATTTTAATGTTTGTAGTTTCATTTTAACATTTATGTTATTCTTTTCAAATTTGAAATGTAGAAGTGAATTTACAGATTTACATTTTGCTTTCTTGTGGAAAAGTACTTTTTACGTGCTGTTTCATAGATGTGAAACCATGTTTAAACATTTCTCAAAAAAGCATGTATTTTAATGTTTGTAGTTACATTTTAACATTTATGTTGTTCTTTTCAAAATTGAAATGTAGAAGTGAATTTACAGATCTACATTTTGTTTTCTTGTAGAAAAGTGCTTTTTACCTGTGCTGTTTCATTGATGTGAAATCATGTTTAAACATTTCACAAAAAAGCATGTATTTTATTGTTTGTAGTTTCATTTTAACATTTATGTTATTATTTTCAAATTTGAAATGTAGAAGTGAATATACAGATTTACATTTTGCTTTCTTGTGGAAAAGTACTTTTTGCAAGTGCTGTTTCATAGATGTGAAAACATGTTTAAACATTTCTCAAAAAAGCATGTATTTTAATGTTTGTAGTTTCATTTTAACATTTATGTTGTTCTTTTCAAAATTGAAATGTAGAAGTGAATTTACAGATCTACATTTTGTTTTCTTGTAGAAAAGTGCTTTTTACCTGTGCTGTTTCATTGATGTCAAATCATGTTTAAACATTACTCAAAAAAGCATGTATTTTATGTTTGTAGTTTCATTTTAACATTTATGTTATTCTTTTCAAATTTGAAATGTAGAAGTGAATTTACAGATTTACATTTTGCTTTCTTGTGGAAAAGTACTTTTTACAAGTGCTGTTTCATAGATGTGAAACCATGTTTAAACATTTCTCAAAAAAGCATGTATTTTAATATTTGTAGTTTCATTTTAACATTTATGTAGTTGTTTTCAAAATTGAAATGTAGGTGAATTTACAGATTTACATTTTGCTTTCTTGTGGAAAAGTACTTTTTACAAGTGCTGTTTCATAGATGTGAAACCATGTTTAAACATTTCTCAAAAAAGCATGTATTTTAATGTTTGTAGTTTCATTTTAACATTTATGTTGTTCTTTTCAAAATGAAATGAGAAGTGAATTTACAGATCTACATTTTGTTTTCTTGTAGAAAAGTGCTTTTTACATGTGCTGTTTCATTGATGTGAAATCATGTTTAAATATTTCACAAAAAAGCATGTATTTTATTGTTTGTAGTTTCATTTTAACATTAATGTTATTATTTTCAAATTTGAAATGTAGAAGTGAATTTACAGATTTACATTTTGCTTTCTTGTGGAAAAGTACTTTTTACAAGTGCTGTTTCATAGATGTGAAACCATGTTTAAACATTTCTCAAAAAAGCATGTATTTTAATGTTTGTAGTTTCATTTTAACATTTATGTTGTTCTTTTCAAAATTGAAATGTAGAAGTGAATTTACAGATCTACATTTTGTTTTCTTGTAGAAAAGTGCTTTTTACCTGTGCTGTTTCATTGATGCCAAATCATGTTTAAACATTACTCAAAAAAGCATGTATTTTATTGTTTGTAGTTTCATTTTAACATTTATGTTATTCTTTTCAAATTTGTAATGTAGAAGTGAATTTACAGATTTACATTTTGCTTTCTTGTGGAAAAGTACTTTTTACAAGTGCTGTTTCATAGATGTGAAACCATGTTTAAACATTTCTCAAAAAAGCATGTATTTTAATGTTTGTAGTTTCATTTTAACATTTATGTTGTTCTTTTCAAAATTGAAATGTAGAAGTGAATTTACAGATTTACATTTTGCTTTCTTGTGGAAAAGTACTTTTTACAAGTGCTGTTTCATAGATGTGAAACCATGTTTAAACGTTTCTCAAAAAACAATGTATTTTAATGTTTGTAGTTTCATTTTAACATTTATGTTATTCTTTTCAAATTTGAAATGTAGAAGTGAATTTACAGATTTACATTTTGCTTTCTTTTAGAAAAGTTCTTTTTACAAGTGCTGTTTCATAGATGTGAAACCATGTATAAACATTTCTCAAAAAGGAATGTATTTTAATGTTTGTAGTTTCATTTTAACATTTATGTTGTTCTTTTCAAAATTGAAATGTAGAAGTGAATTTACAGATCTACATTTTGTTTTCTTGTAGAAAAGTGCTTTTTACATGTGCTGTTTCATGATGTGAAATCATGTTTAAACATTTCACAAAAAAAGCATGTATTTTATTGTTTGTAGTTTCATTTAAACATTTATGTTATTCTTTTCAAATTTGAAATGTAGAAGTGAATTTACAGATTTACATTTTGCTTTCTTGTGGAAAAGTACTTTTTACAAGTGCTGTTTCATAGATGTGAAACCATGTTTAAACATTTCTCAAAAAAGCATGTATTTTAATGTTTGTAGTTACATTTTAACATTTATGTTGTTCTTTTCAAAATTGAAATGTAGAAGTGAATTTACAGATCTACATTTTGTTTTCTTGTAGAAAAGTGCTTTTTACCTGTGCTGTTTCATTGATGTGAAATCATGTTTAAACATTTCACAAAAAAGCATGTATTTTATTGTTTGTAGTTTCATTTTAACATTTATGTTATTATTTTCAAATTTGAAATGTAGAAGTGAATATACAGATTTACATTTTGCTTTCTTGTGGAAAAGTACTTTTTGCAAGTGCTGTTTCATAGATGTAAAAACATGTTTAAACATTTCTCAAAAAAGCATGTATTTTAATGTTTGTAGTTTCATTTTAACATTTATGTTGTTCTTTTCAAAATTGAAATGTAGAAGTGAATTTACAGATCTACATTTTGTTTTCTTGTAGAAAAGTGCTTTTTACCAGTGCTGTTTCATTGATGTCAAATCATGTTTAAACATTACTCAAAAAAGCATGTATTTTATGTTTGTAGTTTCATTTTAACATTTATGTTATTCTTTTCAAATTTGAAATGTAGAAGAGAATTTACAGATTTACATTTTGCTTTCTTGTGGAAAAGTACTTTTTACAAGTGCTGTTTCATAGATGTGAAACCATGTTTAAACATTTCTCAAAAAAGCATGTATTTTAATGTTTGTAGTTTCATTTTAACATTTATGTTGTTCTTTTCAAAATTGAAATGTAGAAGTGAATTTACAGATCAACATTTTGTTTTCTTGTAGAAAAGTGCTTTTTACCTGTGCTGTTTCATTGATGTGAAATCATGTTTAAACATTACTCAAAAAAGCATGTATTTTAATATTTGTAGTTTCATTTTAACATTTATGTAGTTGTTTTCAAAATTGAAATGTAGGTGAATTTACAGATTTACATTTTGCTTTCTTGTGGAAAAGTACTTTTTACAAGTGCTGTTTCATAGATGTGAAACCATGTTTAAACATTTCTCAAAAAAGCATGTATTTTAATGTTTGTAGTTTCATTTTAACATTTATGTTATTCTTTTCAAATTTGAAATGTAGAAGTGAATTTACAGATTTACATTTTGCTTTCTTGTGGAAAAGTACTTTTTACAAGTGCTGTTTCATAGATGTGAAACCATGTTTAAACATTTCTCAAAAAAGCATGTATTTTATTGTTTGTAGTTTCATTTTAACATTTATGTTATTCTTTTCAAATTTGAAATGTAGAAGTGAATTTATAGATTTACATTTTGCTTTCTTGTGGAAAAGTACTTTTTACAAGTGCTGTTTCATAGATGTGAAACCATGTTTAAACATTTCTCAAAAAAGCATGTATTTTAATGTTTGTAGTTTCATTTTAACATTTATGTTGTTCTTTTCAAAATTGAAATGTAGAAGTGAATTTACAGATCTACATTTTGTTTTCTTGTAGAAAAGTGCTTTTTACCTGTGCTGTTTCATTGATGCCAAATCATGTTTAAACATTACCCAAAAAAGCATGTATTTTATTGTTTGTAGTTTCATTTTAACATTTATGTTATTCTTTTCAAATTTGTAATGTAGAAGTGAATTTACAGATTTACATTTTGCTTTCTTGTGGAAAAGTACTTTTTACAAGTGCTGTTTCATAGATGTGAAACCATGTTTAAACATTTCTCAAAAAAGCATGTATTTTAATGTTTGTAGTTTCATTTTAACATTTATGTTATTCTTTTCAAAATTGAAATGTAGAAGTGAATTTACAGATCTACATTTTGCTTTCTTTTAGAAAAGTTCTTTTTACAAGTGCTGTTTCATAGATGTGAAATCATGTTTAAACATTTCACAAAAAAGCATGTATTTTATTGTTTGTAGTTTCATTTTAACATTTATGTTATTCTTTTCAAAATTGAAATGTGGAAGTGAATTTATGCATCCTCATTTTGATTTCTTTTAGAAAAGTACTTTTTACAAGTGCTGTTTCATAGATGTGAAATCATGTTTAAACATTTCTCAAAAAAGCATGTATTTTAATGTTTGTAGTTTCATTTTAACATTTATGTTGTTCTTTTCAAAATTGATATGTAGAAGTGAATTTACAGATCTACATTTTTTTTTCTTGTAGAAAAGTACTTTTTACGTGCTGTTTCATTGATGTGAAACCATGTTTAAATATTTCTCAAAAAAGCATGTATTTTAATGTTTGTAGTTTCATTTTAACATTTATGTTATTCTTTTCAAAATTGAAATGTAGAAGTGAATTTACAGATTTACATTTTGCTTTCTTGTGGAAAAGTACTTATTACAAGTGCTGTTTCATAGATGTGAAACCATGTTTAAACGTTTCTCAAAAAAGCATGTATTTTAATGTTTGTAGTTTCATTTTAACATTTATGTTATTCTTTTCAAATTTGAAATGTAGAAGTGAATTTACAGATTTACATTTTGCTTTCTTTTAGAAAAGTTCTTTTTACAAGTGCTGTTTCATAGATGTGAAACCATGTATAAACATTTCTCAAAAAGGAATGTATTTTAATGTTTGTAGTTTCATTTTAACATTTATGTTGTTCTTTTCAAAATTGAAATGTAGAAGTGAATTTACAGATCTACATTTTGTTTTCTTGTAGAAAAGTGCTTTTTACATGTGCTGTTTCATGATGTGAAATCATGTTTAAACATTTCACAAAAAAGCATGTATTTTATTGTTTGTAGTTTCATTTAAACATTTATGTTATTCTTTTCAAATTTGAAATGTAGAAGTGAATTTACAGATTTACATTTTGCTTTCTTGTGGAAAAGTACTTTTTACAAGTGCTGTTTCATAGATGTGAAACCATGTTTAAACATTTCTCAAAAAAGCATGTATTTTAATGTTTGTAGTTTCATTTTAACATTTATGTTATTCCTTTTGAAAATTGAAATGTAGAAGTGAATTTACAGATCGACATTTTTTTTTCTTGTAGAAAAGTACTTTTTACGTGCTGTTTCATTGATGTGAAACCATGTTTAAATATTTCTCAAAAAAGCATGTATTTTAATGTTTGTAGTTTCATTTTAACATTTATGTTATTCTTTTCAAAATTGAAATGTGGAAGTGAATTTATGCATCCTCATTTTGATTTCTTTTAGAAAAGTACTTTTTACAAGTGCTGTTTCATAGATGTGAAATCATGTTTAAACATTTCTCAAAAAAGCATGTATTTTAATGTTTGTAGTTTCATTTTAACATTTATGTTATTCTTTTCAAATTTGAAATGTAGAAGTGAATTTACAGATTTACATTTTGCTTTCTTGTGGAAAAGTACTTTTTACAAGTGTTGTTTCATAGATGTGAAACCATGTTTAAACATTTCTCAAAAAAGCATGTATTTTAATGTTTGTAGTTTCATTTTAACATTTATGTTATTCCTTTCAAAATTGAAATGTAGAAGTGAATTTACAGATCGACATTTTTTTTTCTTGTAGAAAAGTACTTTTTACGTGCTGTTTCATTGATGTGAAACCATGTTTAAATATTTCTCAAAAAAGCATGTATTTTAATGTTTGTAGTTTCATTTTAACATTTATGTTATTCTTTTCAAAATTGAAATGTGGAAGTGAATTTATGCATCCTCATTTTGATTTCTTTTAGAAAAGTACTTTTTACCTGTGCTGTTTCATTGATGTGAAATCAGGTTTAAACATTACTCAAAAAAGCATGTATTTTAATGTTTGTAGTTTCATTTTAACATTTATGTTGTTCTTTTCAAAATTGAAATGTAGAAGTGAATTTACAGATCAACATTTTGTTTTCTTGTAGAAAAGTGCTTTTTACCTGTGCTGTTTCATTGATGTGAAATCATGTTTAAACATTACTCAAAAAAGCATGTATTTTAATATTTGTAGTTTCATTTTAACATTTATGTAGTTGTTTTCAAATTTGAAATGTAGAAGTGAATTTACAGATTTACATTTTGCTTTCTTGTGGAAAAGTACTTTTTACGTGCTGTTTCATAGATGTGAAACCATGTTTAAACATTTCTCAAAAAAGCATGTATTTTAATGTTTGTAGTTACATTTTAACATTTATGTTGTTCTTTTCAAAATTGAAATGTAGAATTGAATTTACAGATCTACGTTTTGTTTTCTTGTAGAAAAGTGCTTTTTACCTGTGCTGTTTCATTGATGTCAAATCATGTTTAAACATTACTCAAAAAAGCATGTATTTTATGTTTGTAGTTTCATTTTAACATTTATGTTATTCTTTTCAAATTTGAAATGTAGAAGTGAATTTACAGATTTACATTTTGCTTTCTTGTGGAAAAGTACTTTTTACAAGTGCTGTTTCATAGATGTGAAACCATGTTTAAACATTTCTCAAAAAAGCATGTATTTTAATGTTTGTAGTTTCATTTTAACATTTATGTTGTTCTTTTCAAAATTGAAATGTAGAAGTGAATTTACAGATCTACATTTTGTTTTCTTGTAGAAAAGTGCTTTTTACCTGTGCTGTTTCATTGATGTGAAATCATGTTTAAACATTACTCAAAAAAGCATGTATTTTAATATTTGTAGTTTCATTTTAACATTTATGTAGTTGTTTTCAAAATTGAAATGTAGAAGTGAATTTACAGATCTACATTTTGTTTTCTTGTAGAAAAGTGCTTTTTACCTGTGCTGTTTCATTGATGTGAAATCATGTTTAAACATTACTCAAAAAAGCATGTATTTTAATGTTTGTAGTTTCATTTTAACATTTATGTTGTTCTTTTCAAAATGAAATGAGAAGTGAATTTACAGATCTACATTTTGTTTTCTTGTAGAAAAGTGCTTTTTACATGTGCTGTTTCATTGATGTGAAATCATGTTTAAATATTTCACAAAAAAGCATGTATTTTATTGTTTGTAGTTTCATTTTAACATTAATGTTATTATTTTCAAATTTGAAATGTAGAAGTGAATTTACAGATTTACATTTTGCTTTCTTGTGGAAAAGTACTTTTTACAAGTGCTGTTTCATAGATGTGAAACCATGTTTAAACATTTCTCAAAAAAGCATGTATTTTAATGTTTGTAGTTTCATTTTAACATTTATGTTGTTCTTTTCAAAATTGAAATGTAGAAGTGAATTTACAGATCTACATTTTGTTTTCTTGTAGAAAAGTGCTTTTTACCTGTGCTGTTTCATTGATGCCAAATCATGTTTAAACATTACTCAAAAAAGCATGTATTTTATTGTTTGTAGTTTCATTTTAACATTTATGTTATTCTTTTCAAATTTGTAATGTAGAAGTGAATTTACAGATTTACATTTTGCTTTCTTGTGGAAAAGTACTTTTTACAAGTGCTGTTTCATAGATGTGAAACCATGTTTAAACATTTCTCAAAAAAGCATGTATTTTAATGTTTGTAGTTTCATTTTAACATTTATGTTGTTCTTTTCAAAATTGAAATGTAGAAGTGAATTTACAGATTTACATTTTGCTTTCTTGTGGAAAAGTACTTTTTACAAGTGCTGTTTCATAGATGTGAAACCATGTTTAAACGTTTCTCAAAAAACAATGTATTTTAATGTTTGTAGTTTCATTTTAACATTTATGTTATTCTTTTCAAATTTGAAATGTAGAAGTGAATTTACAGATTTACATTTTGCTTTCTTTTAGAAAAGTTCTTTTTACAAGTGCTGTTTCATAGATGTGAAACCATGTATAAACATTTCTCAAAAAGGAATGTATTTTAATGTTTGTAGTTTCATTTTAACATTGATGTTGTTCTTTTCAAAATTGAAATGTAGAAGTGAATTTACAGATCTACATTTTGTTTTCTTGTAGAAAAGTGCTTTTTACATGTGCTGTTTCATGATGTGAAATCATGTTTAAACATTTCACAAAAAAAGCATGTATTTTATTGTTTGTAGTTTCATTTAAACATTTATGTTATTCTTTTCAAATTTGAAATGTAGAAGTGAATTTACAGATTTACATTTTGCTTTCTTGTGGAAAAGTACTTTTTACAAGTGCTGTTTCATAGATGTGAAACCATGTTTAAACATTTCTCAAAAAAGCATGTATTTTAATGTTTGTAGTTACATTTTAACATTTATGTTGTTCTTTTCAAAATTGAAATGTAGAAGTGAATTTACAGATCTACATTTTGTTTTCTTGTAGAAAAGTGCTTTTTACCTGTGCTGTTTCATTGATGTGAAATCATGTTTAAACTTTTCACAAAAAAGCATGTATTTTATTGTTTGTAGTTTCATTTTAACATTTATGTTATTATTTTCAAATTTGAAATGTAGAAGTGAATATACAGATTTACATTTTGCTTTCTTGTGGAAAAGTACTTTTTGCAAGTGCTGTTTCATAGATGTAAAAACATGTTTAAACATTTCTCAAAAAAGCATGTATTTTAATGTTTGTAGTTTCATTTTAACATTTATGTTGTTCTTTTCAAAATTGAAATGTAGAAGTGAATTTACAGATCTACATTTTGTTTTCTTGTAGAAAAGTGCTTTTTACCTGTGCTGTTTCATTGATGTCAAATCATGTTTAAACATTACTCAAAAAAGCATGTATTTTATGTTTGTAGTTTCATTTTAACATTTATGTTATTCTTTTCAAATTTGAAATGTAGAAGAGAATTTACAGATTTACATTTTGCTTTCTTGTGGAAAAGTACTTTTTACAAGTGCTGTTTCATAGATGTGAAACCATGTTTAAACATTTCTCAAAAAAGCATGTATTTTAATGTTTGTAGTTTCATTTTAACATTTATGTTGTTCTTTTCAAAATTGAAATGTAGAAGTGAATTTACAGATCAACATTTTGTTTTCTTGTAGAAAAGTGCTTTTTACCTGTGCTGTTTCATTGATGTGAAATCATGTTTAAACATTACTCAAAAAAGCATGTATTTTAATATTTGTAGTTTCATTTTAACATTTATGTAGTTGTTTTCAAAATTGAAATGTAGGTGAATTTACAGATTTACATTTTGCTTTCTTGTGGAAAAGTACTTTTTACAAGTGCTGTTTCATAGATGTGAAACCATGTTTAAACATTTCTCAAAAAAGCATGTATTTTAATGTTTGTAGTTTCATTTTAACATTTATGTTGTTCTTTTCAAAATGAAATGAGAAGTGAATTTACAGATCTACATTTTGTTTTCTTGTAGAAAAGTGCTTTTTACATGTGCTGTTTCATTGATGTGAAATCATGTTTAAATATTTCACAAAAAAGCATGTATTTTATTGTTTGTAGTTTCATTTTAACATTAATGTTATTATTTTCAAATTTGAAATGTAGAAGTGAATTTATAGATTTACATTTTGCTTTCTTGTGGAAAAGTACTTTTTACAAGTGCTGTTTCATAGATGTGAAACCATGTTTAAACATTTCTCAAAAAAGCATGTATTTTAATGTTTGTAGTTTCATTTTAACATTTATGTTGTTCTTTTCAAAATTGAAATGTAGAAGTGAATTTACAGATCTACATTTTGTTTTCTTGTAGAAAAGTGCTTTTTACCTGTGCTGTTTCATTGATGCCAAATCATGTTTAAACATTACCCAAAAAAGCATGTATTTTATTGTTTGTAGTTTCATTTTAACATTTATGTTATTCTTTTCAAATTTGTAATGTAGAAGTGAATTTACAGATTTACATTTTGCTTTCTTGTGGAAAAGTACTTTTTACGTGCTGTTTCATAGATGTGAAACCATGTTTAAACATTTCTCAAAAAAGCATGTATTTTAATGTTTGTAGTTTCATTTTAACATTTATGTTATTCTTTTCAAAATTGAAATGTAGAAGTGAATTTACAGATCTACATTTTGCTTTCTTTTAGAAAAGTTCTTTTTACAAGTGCTGTTTCATAGATGTGAAATCATGTTTAAACATTTCACAAAAAAGCATGTATTTTATTGTTTGTAGTTTCATTTTAACATTTATGTTATTCTTTTCAAAATTGAAATGTGGAAGTGAATTTATGCATCCTCATTTTGATTTCTTTTAGAAAAGTACTTTTTACAAGTGCTGTTTCATAGATGTGAAATCATGTTTAAACATTTCTCAAAAAAGCATGTATTTTAATGTTTGTAGTTTCATTTTAACATTTATGTTGTTCTTTTCAAAATTGATATGTAGAAGTGAATTTACAGATCTACATTTTTTTTTCTTGTAGAAAAGTACTTTTTACGTGCTGTTTCATTGATGTGAAACCATGTTTAAATATTTCTCAAAAAAGCATGTATTTTAATGTTTGTAGTTTCATTTTAACATTTATGTTATTCTTTTCAAAATTGAAATGTAGAAGTGAATTTACAGATTTACATTTTGCTTTCTTGTGGAAAAGTACTTTTTACAAGTGCTGTTTCATAGATGTGAAACCATGTTTAAACATTTCTCAAAAAAGCATGTATTTTAATGTTTGTAGTTTCATTTTAACATTTATGTTGTTCTTTTCAAAATTGAAATGTAGAAGTGAATTTACAGATCTACATTTTGTTTTCTTGTAGAAAAGTGCTTTTTACCTGTGCTGTTTCATTGATGTGAAATCATGTTTAAACATTACTCAAAAAAGCATGTATTTTAATATTTGTAGTTTCATTTTAACATTTATGTAGTTGTTTTCAAAATTGAAATGTAGAAGTGAATTTACAGATCTACATTTTGTTTTCTTGTAGAAAAGTGCTTTTTACCTGTGCTGTTTCATATATGTGAAACCATGTTTAAACATTTCTCAAAAAAGCATGTATTTTAATGTTTGTAGTTCATTTTAACATTAATGTTATTCTTTTCAAAATTGAATATGTAGAAGTGAATTTATGCATCCTCATTTTGCTTTCTTTTAGAAAAGTACTTTTTACAAGTGCTGTTTCATAGATGTGAAATCATGTTTAAACATTTCTCAAAAAAGCATGTATTTTAATGTTTGTAGTTTCATTTTAACATTTATGTTATTCTTTTCAAATTTGAAATGTAGAAGTGAATTTACAGATTTACATTTTGCTTTCTTGTGGAAAAGTACTTTTTACGTGCTGTTTCATAGATGTGAAACCATGTTTAAACATTTCTCAAAAAAGCATGTATTTTAATGTTTGTAGTTACATTTTAACATTTATGTTGTTCTTTTCAAAATTGAAATGTAGAAGTGAATTTACAGATCTACATTTTGTTTTCTTGTAGAAAAGTGCTTTTTACCTGTGCTGTTTCATTGATGTGAAATCATGTTTAAACATTTCACAAAAAAGCATGTATTTTATTGTTTGTAGTTTCATTTTAACATTTATGTTATTATTTTCAAATTTGAAATGTAGAAGTGAATATACAGATTTACATTTTGCTTTCTTGTGGAAAAGTACTTTTTGCAAGTGCTGTTTCATAGATGTGAAAACATGTTTAAACATTTCTCAAAAAAGCATGTATTTTAATGTTTGTAGTTTCATTTTAACATTTATGTTGTTCTTTTCAAAATTGAAATGTAGAAGTGAATTTACAGATCTACATTTTGTTTTCTTGTAGAAAAGTGCTTTTTAACTGTGCTGTTTCATTGATGTCAAATCATGTTTAAACATTACTCAAAAAAGCATGTATTTTATGTTTGTAGTTTCATTTTAACATTTATGTTATTCTTTTCAAATTTGAAATGTAGAAGTGAATTTACAGATTTACATTTTGCTTTCTTGTGGAAAAGTACTTTTTACAAGTGCTGTTTCATAGATGTGAAACCATGTTTAAACATTTCTCAAAAAAGCATGTATTTTAATATTTGTAGTTTCATTTTAACATTTATGTAGTTGTTTTCAAAATTGAAATGTAGGTGAATTTACAGATTTACATTTTGCTTTCTTGTGGAAAAGTACTTTTTACAAGTGCTGTTTCATAGATGTGAAACCATGTTTAAACATTTCTCAAAAAAGCATGTATTTTAATGTTTGTAGTTTCATTTTAACATTTATGTTGTTCTTTTCAAAATGAAATGAGAAGTGAATTTACAGATCTACATTTTGTTTTCTTGTAGAAAAGTGCTTTTTACATGTGCTGTTTCATTGATGTGAAATCATGTTTAAATATTTCACAAAAAAGCATGTATTTTATTGTTTGTAGTTTCATTTTAACATTAATGTTATTATTTTCAAATTTGAAATGTAGAAGTGAATTTACAGATTTACATTTTGCTTTCTTGTGGAAAAGTACTTTTTACAAGTGCTGTTTCATAGATGTGAAACCATGTTTAAACATTTCTCAAAAAAGCATGTATTTTAATGTTTGTAGTTTCATTTTAACATTTATGTTGTTCTTTTCAAAATTGAAATGTAGAAGTGAATTTCCAGATCTACATTTTGTTTTCTTGTAGAAAAGTGCTTTTTACCTGTGCTGTTTCATTGATGCCAAATCATGTTTAAACATTACTCAAAAAAGCATGTATTTTATTGTTTGTAGTTTCATTTTAACATTTATGTTATTCTTTTCAAATTTGTAATGTAGAAGTGAATTTACAGATTTACATTTTGCTTTCTTGTGGAAAAGTACTTTTTACAAGTGCTGTTTCATAGATGTGAAACCATGTTTAAACATTTCTCAAAAAAGCATGTATTTTAATGTTTGTAGTTTCATTTTAACATTTATGTTGTTCTTTTCAAAATTGAAATGTAGAAGTGAATTTACAGATTTACATTTTGCTTTCTTGTGGAAAAGTACTTTTTACAAGTGCTGTTTCATAGATGTGAAACCATGTTTAAACGTTTCTCAAAAAAGAATGTATTTTAATGTTTGTAGTTTCATTTTAACATTTATGTTATTCTTTTCAAATTTGAAATGTAGAAGTGAATTTACAGATTTACATTTTGCTTTCTTTTAGAAAAGTTCTTTTTACAAGTGCTGTTTCATAGATGTGAAACCATGTATAAACATTTCTCAAAAAGGAATGTATTTTAATGTTTGTAGTTTCATTTTAACATTTATGTTGTTCTTTTCAAAATTGAAATGTAGAAGTGAATTTACAGATCTACATTTTGTTTTCTTGTAGAAAAGTGCTTTTTACATGTGCTGTTTCATGATGTGAAATCATGTTTAAACATTTCACAAAAAAAGCATGTATTTTATTGTTTGTAGTTTCATTTAAACATTTATGTTATTCTTTTCAAATTTGAAATGTAGAAGTGAATTTACAGATTTACATTTTGCTTTCTTGTGGAAAAGTACTTTTTACAAGTGCTTTCATAGATGTGAAACCATGTTTAAACATTTCTCAAAAAAGCATGTATTTTAATGTTTGTAGTTACATTTTAAAATTTATGTTGTTCTTTTCAAAATTGAAATGTAGAAGTGAATTTACAGATCTACATTTTGTTTTCTTGTAGAAAAGTGCTTTTTACCTGTGCTGTTTCATTGATGTGAAATCATGTTTAAACATTTCACAAAAAAGCATGTATTTTATTGTTTGTAGTTTCATTTTAACATTTATGTTATTATTTTCAAATTTGAAATGTAGAAGTGAATATACAGTTACATTTTGCTTTCTTGTGGAAAAGTACTTTTTGCAAGTGCTGTTTCATAGATGTGAAAACATGTTTAAACATTTCTCAAAAAAGCATGTATTTTAATGTTTGTAGTTTCATTTTAACATTTATGTTGTTCTTTTCAAAATTGAAATGTAGAAGTGAATTTACAGATCTACATTTTGTTTTCTTGTAGAAAAGTGCTTTTTACCTGTGCTGTTTCATTGATGTCAAATCATGTTTAAACATTACTCAAAAAAGCATGTATTTTATGTTTGTAGTTTCATTTTAACATTTATGTTATTCTTTTCAAATTTGAAATGTAGAAGAGAATTTACAGATTTACATTTTGCTTTCTTGTGGAAAAGTACTTTTTACAAGTGCTGTTTCATAGATGTGAAACCATGTTTAAACATTTCTCAAAAAAGCATGTATTTTAATGTTTGTAGTTTCATTTTAACATTTATGTTGTTCTTTTCAAAATTGAAATGTAGAAGTGAATTTACAGATCAACATTTTGTTTTCTTGTAGAAAAGTGCTTTTTACCTGTGCTGTTTCATTGATGTGAAATCATGTTTAAACATTACTCAAAAAAGCATGTATTTTAATATTTGTAGTTTCATTTTAACATTTATGTAGTTGTTTTCAAAATTGAAATGTAGGTGAATTTACAGATTTACATTTTGCTTTCTTGTGGAAAAGTACTTTTTACAAGTGCTGTTTCATAGATGTGAAACCATGTTTAAACATTTCTCAAAAAAGCATGTATTTTAATGTTTGTAGTTTCATTTTAACATTTATGTTGTTCTTTTCAAAATGAAATGAGAAGTGAATTTACAGATCTACATTTTGTTTTCTTGTAGAAAAGTACTTTTTACAAGTGCTGTTTCATAGATGTGAAACCATGTTTAAACATTTCTCAAAAAAGCATGTATTTTAATGTTTGTAGTTTCATTTTAACATTTATGTTGTTCTTTTCAAAATTGAAATGTAGAAGTGAATTTACAGATCTACATTTTGTTTTCTTGTAGAAAAGTGCTTTTTACCTGTGCTGTTTCATTGATGCCAAATCATGTTTAAACATTACTCAAAAAAGCATGTATTTTATTGTTTGTAGTTTCATTTTAACATTTATGTTATTCTTTTCAAATTTGTAATGTAGAAGTGAATTTACAGATTTACATTTTGCTTTCTTGTGGAAAAGTACTTTTTACAAGTGCTGTTTCATAGATGTGAAACCATGTTTAAACATTTCTCAAAAAAGCATGTATTTTAATGTTTGTAGTTTCATTTTAACATTTATGTTATTCTTTTCAAAATTGAAATGTAGAAGTGAATTTACAGATCTACATTTTGCTTTCTTTTAGAAAAGTTCTTTTTACAAGTGCTGTTTCATAGATGTGAAATCATGTTTAAACATTTCACAAAAAAGCATGTATTTTATTGTTTGTAGTTTCATTTTAACATTTATGTTGTTCTTTTCAAAATTGAAATGTAGAAGTGAATTTACAGATTTACATTTTGCTTTCATGTGGAAAAGTACTTTTTACAAGTGCTGTTTCATAGATGTGAAACCATGTTTAAACGTTTCTCAAAAAAGCATGTATTTTAATGTTTGTAGTTTCATTTTAACAGTTATGTTATTCTTTTCAAATTTGAAATGTAGAAGTGAATTTACAGATTTACATTTTGCTTTCTTTTAGAAAAGTTCTTTTTACAAGTGCTGTTTCATAGATGTGAAACCATGTTTAAACATTTCTCAAAAAAGCATGTATTTTAATGTTTGTAGTTTCATTTTAACATTTATGTTGTTCTTTTCAAAATGAAATGAGAAGTGAATTTACAGATCTACATTTTGTTTTCTTGTAGAAAAGTGCTTTTTACATGTGCTGTTTCATTGATGTGAAATCATGTTTAAATATTTCACAAAAAAGCATGTATTTTATTGTTTGTAGTTTCATTTTAACATTAATGTTATTATTTTCAAATTTGAAATGTAGAAGTGAATTTACAGATTTACATTTTGCTTTCTTGTGGAAAAGTACTTTTTACAAGTGCTGTTTCATAGATGTGAAACCATGTTTAAACATTTCTCAAAAAAGCATGTATTTTAATGTTTGTAGTTTCATTTTAACATTTATGTTGTTCTTTTCAAAATTGAAATGTAGAAGTGAATTTACAGATCTACATTTTGTTTTCTTGTAGAAAAGTGCTTTTTACCTGTGCTGTTTCATTGATGCCAAATCATGTTTAAACATTACTCAAAAAAGCATGTATTTTATTGTTTGTAGTTTCATTTTAACATTTATGTTATTCTTTTCAAATTTGTAATGTAGAAGTGAATTTACAGATTTACATTTTGCTTTCTTGTGGAAAAGTACTTTTTACAAGTGCTGTTTCATAGATGTGAAACCATGTTTAAACATTTCTCAAAAAAGCATGTATTTTAAAGTTTGTAGTTTCATTTTAACATTTATGTTGTTCTTTTCAAAATTGAAATGTAGAAGTGAATTTACAGATTTACATTTTGCTTTCATGTGGAAAAGTACTTTTTACAAGTGCTGTTTCATAGATGTGAAACCATGTTTAAACGTTTCTCAAAAAAGCATGTATTTTAATGTTTGTAGTTTCATTTTAACAGTTATGTTATTCTTTTCAAATTTGAAATGTAGAAGTGAATTTACAGATTTACATTTTGCTTTCTTTTAGAAAAGTTCTTTTTACAAGTGCTGTTTCATAGATGTGAAACCATGTTTAAACATTTCTCAAAAAAGCATGTATTTTAATGTTTGTAGTTTCATTTTAACATTTATGTTGTTCTTTTCAAAATTGAAATGTAGAAGTGAATTTACAGATCTACATTTTGTTTTCTTGTAGAAAAGTGCTTTTTACATGTGCTGTTTCATGATGTGAAATCATGTTTAAACATTTCACAAAAAAGCATGTATTTTATTGTTTGTAGTTTCATTTAAACATTTATGTTATTCTTTTCAAATTTGAAATGTAGAAGTGAATTTACAGATTTACATTTTGCTTTCTTGTGGAAAAGTACTTTTTACAAGTGCTGTTTCATAGATGTGAAACCATGTTTAAACATTTCTCAAAAAAGCATGTATTTTAATGTTTGTAGTTTCATTTTAACATTTATGTTATTCCTTTCAAAATTGAAATGTAGAAGTGAATTTACAGGTCTACATTTTTTTTCTTGTAGAAAAGTACTTTTTACGTGCTGTTTCATTGATGTGAAACCATGTTTAAATATTTCTCAAAAAAGCATGTATTTTAATGTTTGTAGTTTCATTTTAACATATATGTTATTCTTTTCAAAATTGAAATGTGGAAGTGAATTTATGCATCCTCATTTTGATTTCTTTTAGAAAAGTACTTTTTACAAGTGCTGTTTCATAGATGTGAAATCATGTTTAAACATTTCTCAAAAAAGCATGTATTTTAATGTTTGTAGTTTCATTTTAACATTTATGTTATTCTTTTCAAATTTGAAATGTAGAAGTGAATTTACAGATTTACATTTTGCTTTCTTGTGGAAAAGTACTTTTTACAAGTGCTGTTTCATAGATGTGAAACCATGTTTAAACATTTCTCAAAAAAGCATGTATTTTAATGTTTGTAGTTACAATTTAACATTTATGTTGTTCTTTTCAAAATTGAAATGTAGAAGTGAATTTACAGATCTACATTTTGTTTTCTTGTAGAAAAGTGCTTTTTACCTGTGCTGTTTCATTGATGTGAAATCATGTTTAAACATTTCACAAAAAAGCATGTATTTTATTGTTTGTAGTTTCATTTTAACATTTATCTTATTATTTTCAAATTTGAAATGTAGAAGTGAATATAAAGATTTACATTTTGCTTTCTTGTGGAAAAGTACTTTTTGCAAGTGCAGTTTCATAGATGTGAAAACATGTTTAAACATTTCTCAAATAAGCATGTATTTTAATGTTTGTAGTTTCATTTTAACATTTATGTTGTTCTTTTCAAAATTGAAATGTAGAAGTGAATTTACAGATCTACATTTTGTTTTCTTGTAGAAAAGTGCTTTTTACCTGTGCTGTTTCATTGATGTCAAATCATGTTTAAACATTACTCAAAAAAGCATGTATTTTATGTTTGTACTTTCATTTTAACATTTATGTTATTCTTTTCAAATTTGAAATGTAGAAGTGAATTTACAGATTTACATTTTGCTTTCTTGTGGAAAAGTACTTTTTACAAGTGCTGTTTCATAGATGTGAAACCATGTTTAAACATTTCTCAAAAAAGCATGTATTTTAATGTTTGTAGTTTCATTTTAACATTTATGTTGTTCTTTTCAAAATTGAAATGTAGAAGTGAATTTACAGATCAACATTTTGTTTTCTTGTAGAAAAGTGCTTTTTACCTGTGCTGTTTCATTGATGTGAAATCATGTTTAAACATTACTCAAAAAAGCATGTATTTTAATATTTGTAGTTTCATTTTAACATTTATGTAGTTGTTTTCAAAATTGAAATGTAGGTGAATTTACAGATTTACATTTTGCTTTCTTGTGGAAAAGTACTTTTTACAAGTGCTGTTTCATAGATGTGAAACCATGTTTAAACATTTCTCAAAAAAGCATGTATTTTAATGTTTGTAGTTTCATTTTAACATTTATGTTGTTCTTTTCAAAATTGAAATGTAGAAGTGAATTTACAGATCTACATTTTGTTTTCTTGTAGAAAAGTGCTTTTTACCTGTGCTGTTTCATTGATGCCAAATCATGTTTAAACATTACTCAAAAAAGCATGTATTTTATTGTTTGTAGTTTCATTTTAACATTTATGTTATTCTTTTCAAATTTGTAATGTAGAAGTGAATTTACAGATTTACATTTTGCTTTCTTGTGGAAAAGTACTTTTTACAAGTGCTGTTTCATAGATGTGAAACCATGTTTAAACATTTCTCAAAAAAGCATGTATTTTAATGTTTGTAGTTTCATTTTAACATTTATGTTGTTCTTTTCAAAATTGAAATGTAGAAGTGAATTTACAGATTTACATTTTGCTTTCTTGTGGAAAAGTACTTTTTACAAGTGCTGTTTCATAGATGTGAAACCATGTTTAAACGTTTCTCAAAAAAGCATGTATTTTAATGTTTGTAGTTTCATTTTAACATTTATGTTATTCTTTTCAAATTTGAAATGTAGAAGTGAATTTACAGATTTACATTTTGCTTTCTTTTAGAAAAGTTCTTTTTACAAGTGCTGTTTCATAGATGTGAAACCATGTATAAACATTTCTCAAAAAGGAATGTATTTTAATGTTTGTAGTTTCATTTTAACATTTATGTTGTTCTTTTCAAAATTGAAATGTAGAAGTGAATTTACAGATCTACATTTTGTTTTCTTGTAGAAATGTGCTTTTTACATGTGCTGTTTCATGATGTGAAATCATGTTTAAACATTTCACAAAAAAGCATGTATTTTATTGTTTGTAGTTTCATTTAAACATTTATGTTATTCTTTTCAAATTTGAAATGTAGAAGTGAATTTACAGATTTACATTTTGCTTTCTTGTGGAAAAGTACTTTTTACAAGTGCTGTTTCATAGATGTGAAACCATGTTTAAACATTTCTCAAAAAAGCATGTATTTTAGTGTTTGTAGTTTCATTTTAACATTTATGTTATTCCTTTCAAAATTGAAATGTAGAAGTGAATTTACAGATCTACATTTTTTTTTCTTGTAGAAAAGTACTTTTTACGTGCTGTTTCATTGATGTGAAACCATGTTTAAATATTTCACAAAAAAGCATGTATTTTAATGTTTGTAGTTTCATTTTAACATTTATGTTATTCTTTTCAAAATTGAAATGTGGAAGTGAATTTATGCATCCTCATTTTGATTTCTTTTAGAAAAGTACTTTTTACAAGTGCTGTTTCATAGATGTGAAATCATGTTTAAACATTTCTCAAAAAAGCATGTATTTTAATGTTTGTAGTTTCATTTTAACATTTATGTTATTCTTTTCAAATTTGAAATGTAGAAGTGAATTTACAGATTTACATTTTGCTTTCTTGTGGAAAAGTACTTTTTACAAGTGTTGTTTCATAGATGTGAAACCATGTTTAAACATTTCTCAAAAAAGCATGTATTTTAATGTTTGTAGTTTCATTTTAACATTTATGTTATTCTTTTCAAAATTGAAATGTAGAAGTGAATTTACAGATCGACATTTTGTTTTCTTGTAAAAAAGTACTTTTTACAAGTGCTGTTTCATAGATGTGAAATCATGTTTAAACATTTCTCAAAAAAGCATGTATTTTATTGTTTGTAGTTTCATTTTAACATTAATGTTATTCTTTTCAAAATTGAATATGTAGAAGTGAATTTATGCATCCTCATTTTGCTTTCTTTTAGAAAAGTACTTTTTACAAGTGCTGTTTCATAGATGTGAAACCATGTTTAAACATTACTCAAAAAAGCATGTATTTTTTGTTTGTACTTTCATTTTAACATTTATGTTATTCTTTTCAAATTTGAAATGTAGAAGTGAATTTACAGATTTACATTTTGCTTTCTTGTGGAAAAGTACTTTTTACAAGTGCTTTCATAGATGTGAAACCATGTTTAAACATTTCTCAAAAAAGCATGTATTTTAATGTTTGTAGTTACATTTTAAAATTTATGTTGTTCTTTTCAAAATTGAAATGTAGAAGTGAATTTACAGATCTACATTTTGTTTTCTTGTAGAAAAGTGCTTTTTACCTGTGCTGTTTCATTGATGTGAAATCATGTTTAAACATTTCACAAAAAAGCATGTATTTTATTGTTTGTAGTTTCATTTTAACATTTATGTTATTATTTTCAAATTTGAAATGTAGAAGTGAATATACAGTTACATTTTGCTTTCTTGTGGAAAAGTACTTTTTGCAAGTGCTGTTTCATAGATGTGAAAACATGTTTAAACATTTCTCAAAAAAGCATGTATTTTAATGTTTGTAGTTTCATTTTAACATTTATGTTGTTCGTTTCAAAATTGAAATGTAGAAGTGAATTTACAGATCTACATTTTGTTTTCTTGTAGAAAAGTGCTTTTTACCTGTGCTGTTTCATTGATGTCAAATCATGTTTAAACATTACTCAAAAAAGCATGTATTTTATGTTTGTAGTTTCATTTTAACATTTATGTTATTCTTTTCAAATTTGAAATGTAGAAGAGAATTTAGAGATTTAAATTTTGCTTTCTTGTGGAAAAGTACTTTTTACAAGTGCTGTTTCATAGATGTGAAACCATGTTTAAACATTTCTCAAAAAAGCATGTATTTTAATGTTTGTAGTTTCATTTTAACATTTATGTTGTTCTTTTCAAAATTGAAATGTAGAAGTGAATTTACAGATCAACATTTTGTTTTCTTGTAGAAAAGTGCTTTTTACCTGTGCTGTTTCATTGATGTGAAATCATGTTTAAACATTACTCAAAAAAGCATGTATTTTAATATTTGTAGTTTCATTTTAACATTTATGTAGTTGTTTTCAAAATTGAAATGTAGGTGAATTTACAGATTTACATTTTGCTTTCTTGTGGAAAAGTACTTTTTACAAGTGCTGTTTCATAGATGTGAAACCATGTTTAAACATTTCTCAAAAAAGCATGTATTTTAATGTTTGTAGTTTCATTTTAACATTTATGTTGTTCTTTTCAAAATGAAATGAGAAGTGAATTTACAGATCTACATTTTGTTTTCTTGTAGAAAAGTGCTTTTTACATGTGCTGTTTCATTGATGTGAAATCATGTTTAAATATTTCACAAAAAAGCATGTATTTTATTGTTTGTAGTTTCATTTTAACATTAATGTTATTATTTTCAAATTTGAAATGTAGAAGTGAATTTATAGATTTACATTTTGCTTTCTTGTGGAAAAGTACTTTTTACAAGTGCTGTTTCATAGATGTGAAACCATGTTTAAACATTTCTCAAAAAAGCATGTATTTTAATGTTTGTAGTTTCATTTTAACATTTATGTTGTTCTTTTCAAAATTGAAATGTAGAAGTGAATTTACAGATCTACATTTTGTTTTCTTGTAGAAAAGTGCTTTTTACCTGTGCTGTTTCATTGATGCCAAATCATGTTTAAACATTACTCAAAAAAGCATGTATTTTATTGTTTGTAGTTTCATTTTAACATTTATGTTATTCTTTTCAAATTTGTAATGTAGAAGTGAATTTACAGATTTACATTTTGCTTTCTTGTGGAAAAGTACTTTTTACAAGTGCTGTTTCATAGATGTGAAACCATGTTTAAACATTTCTCAAAAAAGCATGTATTTTAATGTTTGTAGTTTCATTTTAACATTTATGTTATTCTTTTCAAAATTGAAATGTAGAAGTGAATTTACAGATCTACATTTTGCTTTCTTTTAGAAAAGTTCTTTTTACAAGTGCTGTTTCATAGATGTGAAATCATGTTTAAACATTTCACAAAAAAGCATGTATTTTATTGTTTGTAGTTTCATTTTAACATTTATGTTGTTCTTTTCAAAATTGAAATGTAGAAGTGAATTTACAGATTTACATTTTGCTTTCATGTGGAAAAGTACTTTTTACAAGTGCTGTTTCATAGATGTGAAACCATGTTTAAACGTTTCTCAAAAAAGCATGTATTTTAATGTTTGTAGTTTCATTTTAACAGTTATGTTATTCTTTTCAAATTTGAAATGTAGAAGTGAATTTACAGATTTACATTTTGCTTTCTTTTAGAAAAGTTCTTTTTACAAGTGCTGTTTCATAGATGTGAAACCATGTTTAAACATTTCTCAAAAAAGCATGTATTTTAATGTTTGTAGTTTCATTTTAACATTTATGTTGTTCTTTTCAAAATGAAATGAGAAGTGAATTTACAGATCTACATTTTGTTTTCTTGTAGAAAAGTGCTTTTTACATGTGCTGTTTCATTGATGTGAAATCATGTTTAAATATTTCACAAAAAAGCATGTATTTTATTGTTTGTAGTTTCATTTTAACATTAATGTTATTATTTTCAAATTTGAAATGTAGAAGTGAATTTACAGATTTACATTTTGCTTTCTTGTGGAAAAGTACTTTTTACAAGTGCTGTTTCATAGATGTGAAACCATGTTTAAACATTTCTCAAAAAAGCATGTATTTTAATGTTTGTAGTTTCATTTTAACATTTATGTTGTTCTTTTCAAAATTGAAATGTAGAAGTGAATTTACAGATCTACATTTTGTTTTCTTGTAGAAAAGTGCTTTTTACCTGTGCTGTTTCATTGATGCCAAATCATGTTTAAACATTACTCAAAAAAGCATGTATTTTATTGTTTGTAGTTTCATTTTAACATTTATGTTATTCTTTTCAAATTTGTAATGTAGAAGTGAATTTACAGATTTACATTTTGCTTTCTTGTGGAAAAGTACTTTTTACAAGTGCTGTTTCATAGATGTGAAACCATGTTTAAACATTTCTCAAAAAAGCATGTATTTTAAAGTTTGTAGTTTCATTTTAACATTTATGTTGTTCTTTTCAAAATTGAAATGTAGAAGTGAATTTACAGATTTACATTTTGCTTTCATGTGGAAAAGTACTTTTTACAAGTGCTGTTTCATAGATGTGAAACCATGTTTAAACGTTTCTCAAAAAAGCATGTATTTTAATGTTTGTAGTTTCATTTTAACAGTTATGTTATTCTTTTCAAATTTGAAATGTAGAAGTGAATTTACAGATTTACATTTTGCTTTCTTTTAGAAAAGTTCTTTTTACAAGTGCTGTTTCATAGATGTGAAACCATGTTTAAACATTTCTCAAAAAAGCATGTATTTTAATGTTTGTAGTTTCATTTTAACATTTATGTTGTTCTTTTCAAAATTGAAATGTAGAAGTGAATTTACAGATCTACATTTTGTTTTCTTGTAGAAAAGTGCTTTTTACATGTGCTGTTTCATGATGTGAAATCATGTTTAAACATTTCACAAAAAAGCATGTATTTTATTGTTTGTAGTTTCATTTAAACATTTATGTTATTCTTTTCAAATTTGAAATGTAGAAGTGAATTTACAGATTTACATTTTGCTTTCTTGTGGAAAAGTACTTTTTACAAGTGCTGTTTCATAGATGTGAAACCATGTTTAAACATTTCTCAAAAAAGCATGTATTTTAATGTTTGTAGTTTCATTTTAACATTTATGTTATTCCTTTCAAAATTGAAATGTAGAAGTGAATTTACAGGTCTACATTTTTTTTCTTGTAGAAAAGTACTTTTTACGTGCTGTTTCATTGATGTGAAACCATGTTTAAATATTTCTCAAAAAAGCATGTATTTTAATGTTTGTAGTTTCATTTTAACATATATGTTATTCTTTTCAAAATTGAAATGTGGAAGTGAATTTATGCATCCTCATTTTGATTTCTTTTAGAAAAGTACTTTTTACAAGTGCTGTTTCATAGATGTGAAATCATGTTTAAACATTTCTCAAAAAAGCATGTATTTTAATGTTTGTAGTTTCATTTTAACATTTATGTTATTCTTTTCAAATTTGAAATGTAGAAGTGAATTTACAGATTTACATTTTGCTTTCTTGTGGAAAAGTACTTTTTACAAGTGCTGTTTCATAGATGTGAAACCATGTTTAAACATTTCTCAAAAAAGCATGTATTTTAATGTTTGTAGTTACATTTTAACATTTATGTTGTTCTTTTCAAAATTGAAATGTAGAAGTGAATTTACAGATCTACATTTTGTTTTCTTGTAGAAAAGTGCTTTTTACCTGTGCTGTTTCATTGATGTGAAATCATGTTTAAACATTTCACAAAAAAGCATGTATTTTATTGTTTGTAGTTTCATTTTAACATTTATCTTATTATTTTCAAATTTGAAATGTAGAAGTGAATATAAAGATTTACATTTTGCTTTCTTGTGGAAAAGTACTTTTTGCAAGTGCAGTTTCATAGATGTGAAAACATGTTTAAACATTTCTCAAATAAGCATGTATTTTAATGTTTGTAGTTTCATTTTAACATTTATGTTGTTCTTTTCAAAATTGAAATGTAGAAGTGAATTTACAGATCTACATTTTGTTTTCTTGTAGAAAAGTGCTTTTTACCTGTGCTGTTTCATTGATGTCAAATCATGTTTAAACATTACTCAAAAAAGCATGTATTTTATGTTTGTACTTTCATTTTAACATTTATGTTATTCTTTTCAAATTTGAAATGTAGAAGTGAATTTACAGATTTACATTTTGCTTTCTTGTGGAAAAGTACTTTTTACAAGTGCTGTTTCATAGATGTGAAACCATGTTTAAACATTTCTCAAAAAAGCATGTATTTTAATGTTTGTAGTTTCATTTTAACATTTATGTTGTTCTTTTCAAAATTGAAATGTAGAAGTGAATTTACAGATCAACATTTTGTTTTCTTGTAGAAAAGTGCTTTTTACCTGTGCTGTTTCATTGATGTGAAATCATGTTTAAACATTACTCAAAAAAGCATGTATTTTAATATTTGTAGTTTCATTTTAACATTTATGTAGTTGTTTTCAAAATTGAAATGTAGGTGAATTTACAGATTTACATTTTGCTTTCTTGTGGAAAAGTACTTTTTACAAGTGCTGTTTCATAGATGTGAAACCATGTTTAAACATTTCTCAAAAAAGCATGTATTTTAATGTTTGTAGTTTCATTTTAACATTTATGTTGTTCTTTTCAAAATTGAAATGTAGAAGTGAATTTACAGATCTACATTTTGTTTTCTTGTAGAAAAGTGCTTTTTACCTGTGCTGTTTCATTGATGCCAAATCATGTTTAAACATTACTCAAAAAAGCATGTATTTTATTGTTTGTAGTTTCATTTTAACATTTATGTTATTCTTTTCAAATTTGTAATGTAGAAGTGAATTTACAGATTTACATTTTGCTTTCTTGTGGAAAAGTACTTTTTACAAGTGCTGTTTCATAGATGTGAAACCATGTTTAAACATTTCTCAAAAAAGCATGTATTTTAATGTTTGTAGTTTCATTTTAACATTTATGTTGTTCTTTTCAAAATTGAAATGTAGAAGTGAATTTACAGATTTACATTTTGCTTTCTTGTGGAAAAGTACTTTTTACAAGTGCTGTTTCATAGATGTGAAACCATGTTTAAACGTTTCTCAAAAAAGCATGTATTTTAATGTTTGTAGTTTCATTTTAACATTTATGTTATTCTTTTCAAATTTGAAATGTAGAAGTGAATTTACAGATTTACATTTTGCTTTCTTTTAGAAAAGTTCTTTTTACAAGTGCTGTTTCATAGATGTGAAACCATGTATAAACATTTCTCAAAAAGGAATGTATTTTAATGTTTGTAGTTTCATTTTAACATTTATGTTGTTCTTTTCAAAATTGAAATGTAGAAGTGAATTTACAGATCTACATTTTGTTTTCTTGTAGAAATGTGCTTTTTACATGTGCTGTTTCATGATGTGAAATCATGTTTAAACATTTCACAAAAAAGCATGTATTTTATTGTTTGTAGTTTCATTTAAACATTTATGTTATTCTTTTCAAATTTGAAATGTAGAAGTGAATTTACAGATTTACATTTTGCTTTCTTGTGGAAAAGTACTTTTTACAAGTGCTGTTTCATAGATGTGAAACCATGTTTAAACATTTCTCAAAAAAGCATGTATTTTAGTGTTTGTAGTTTCATTTTAACATTTATGTTATTCCTTTCAAAATTGAAATGTAGAAGTGAATTTACAGATCTACATTTTTTTTTCTTGTAGAAAAGTACTTTTTACGTGCTGTTTCATTGATGTGAAACCATGTTTAAATATTTCACAAAAAAGCATGTATTTTAATGTTTGTAGTTTCATTTTAACATTTATGTTATTCTTTTCAAAATTGAAATGTGGAAGTGAATTTATGCATCCTCATTTTGATTTCTTTTAGAAAAGTACTTTTTACAAGTGCTGTTTCATAGATGTGAAATCATGTTTAAACATTTCTCAAAAAAGCATGTATTTTAATGTTTGTAGTTTCATTTTAACATTTATGTTATTCTTTTCAAATTTGAAATGTAGAAGTGAATTTACAGATTTACATTTTGCTTTCTTGTGGAAAAGTACTTTTTACAAGTGTTGTTTCATAGATGTGAAACCATGTTTAAACATTTCTCAAAAAAGCATGTATTTTAATGTTTGTAGTTTCATTTTAACATTTATGTTATTCTTTTCAAAATTGAAATGTAGAAGTGAATTTACAGATCGACATTTTGTTTTCTTGTAAAAAAGTACTTTTTACAAGTGCTGTTTCATAGATGTGAAATCATGTTTAAACATTTCTCAAAAAAGCATGTATTTTATTGTTTGTAGTTTCATTTTAACATTAATGTTATTCTTTTCAAAATTGAATATGTAGAAGTGAATTTATGCATCCTCATTTTGCTTTCTTTTAGAAAAGTACTTTTTACAAGTGCTGTTTCATAGATGTGAAACCATGTTTAAACATTACTCAAAAAAGCATGTATTTTTTGTTTGTACTTTCATTTTAACATTTATGTTATTCTTTTCAAATTTGAAATGTAGATGTGAATTTACAGATTTACATTTTGCTTTCTTGTGGAAAAGTACTTTTTACAAGTGCTGTTTCATAGATGTGAAACCATGTTTAAACATTTCTCAAAAAAGCATGTATTTTAATGTTTGTAGTTTCATTTTAACATTTATGTTGTTCTTTTCAAAATTGAAATGTAGAAGTGAATTTACAGATCAACATTTTGTTTTCTTGTAGAAAAGTGCTTTTTACCTGTGCTGTTTCATTGATGTGAAATCATGTTTAAACATTTCTCAAAAAAGCATGTATTTTAGTGTTTGTAGTTTCATTTTAACATTTATGTTATTCCTTTCAAAATTGAAATGTAGAAGTGAATTTACAGATCTACATTTTTTTTTCTTGTAGAAAAGTACTTTTTACGTGCTGTTTCATTGATGTGAAACCATGTTTAAATATTTCACAAAAAAGCATGTATTTTAATGTTTGTAGTTTCATTTTAACATTTATGTTATTCTTTTCAAAATTGAAATGTGGAAGTGAATTTATGCATCCTCATTTTGATTTCTTTTAGAAAAGTACTTTTTACAAGTGCTGTTTCATAGATGTGAAATCATGTTTAAACATTTCTCAAAAAAGCATGTATTTTAATGTTTGTAGTTTCATTTTAACATTTATGTTATTCTTTTCAAATTTGAAATGTAGAAGTGAATTTACAGATTTACATTTTGCTTTCTTGTGGAAAAGTACTTTTTACAAGTGTTGTTTCATAGATGTGAAACCATGTTTAAACATTTCTCAAAAAAGCATGTATTTTAATGTTTGTAGTTTCATTTTAACATTTATGTTATTCTTTTCAAAATTGAAATGTAGAAGTGAATTTACAGATCGACATTTTGTTTTCTTGTAAAAAAGTACTTTTTACAAGTGCTGTTTCATAGATGTGAAATCATGTTTAAACATTTCTCAAAAAAGCATGTATTTTATTGTTTGTAGTTTCATTTTAACATTAATGTTATTCTTTTCAAAATTGAATATGTAGAAGTGAATTTATGCATCCTCATTTTGCTTTCTTTTAGAAAAGTACTTTTTACAAGTGCTGTTTCATAGATGTGAAACCATGTTTAAACATTACTCAAAAAAGCATGTATTTTTTGTTTGTACTTTCATTTTAACATTTATGTTATTCTTTTCAAATTTGAAATGTAGATGTGAATTTACAGATTTACATTTTGCTTTCTTGTGGAAAAGTACTTTTTACAAGTGCTGTTTCATAGATGTGAAACCATGTTTAAACATTTCTCAAAAAAGCATGTATTTTAATGTTTGTAGTTTCATTTTAACATTTATGTTGTTCTTTTCAAAATTGAAATGTAGAAGTGAATTTACAGATCAACATTTTGTTTTCTTGTAGAAAAGTGCTTTTTACCTGTGCTGTTTCATTGATGTGAAATCATGTTTAAACATTACTCAAAAAAGCATGTATTTTAATATTTGTACTTTCATTTTAACATTTATGTAGTTGTTTTCAAAATTGAAATGTAGAAGTGAATTTACAGATTTACATTTTGCTTTCTTGTGGAAAAGTACTTTTTACAAGTGCTGTTTCATAGATGTGAAACCATGTTTAAACATTTCTCAAAAAAGCATGTATTTTAATGTTTGTAGTTTCATTTTAACATTTATGTTGTTCTTTTCAAAATGAAATGAGAAGTGAATTTACAGATCTACATTTTGTTTTCTTGTAGAAAAGTGCTTTTTACATGTGCTGTTTCATTGATGTGAAATCATGTTTAAATATTTCACAAAAAAGCATGTATTTTATTGTTTGTAGTTTCATTTTAACATTAATGTTATTATTTTCAAATTTGAAATGTAGAAGTGAATTTACAGATTTACATTTTGCTTTCTTGTGGAAAAGTACTTTTTACAAGTGCTGTTTCATAGATGTGAAACCATGTTTAAACATTTCTCAAAAAAGCATGTATTTTAATGTTTGTAGTTTCATTTTATCATTTATGTTGTTCTTTTCAAAATTGAAATGTAGAAGTGAATTTACAGATCTACATTTTGTTTTCTTGTAGAAAAGTGCTTTTTACCTGTGCTGTTTCATTGATGTGAAATCATGTTTAAACATTACTCAAAAAAGCATGTATTTTAATATTTGTAGTTTCATTTTAACATTTATGTAGTTGTTTTCAAAATTGAAATGTAGAAGTGAATTTACAGATCTACATTTTGTTTTCTTGTAGAAAAGTGCTTTTTACCTGTGCTGTTTCATATATGTGAAACCATGTTTAAACATTTCTCAAAAAAGCATGTATTTTAATGTTTGTAGTTTCATTTTAACATTAATGTTATTCTTTTCAAAATTGAATATGTAGAAGTGAATTTATGCATCCTCATTTTGCTTTATTTTAGAAAAGTACTTTTTACAAGTGCTGTTTCATAGATGTGAAATCATGTTTAAACATTTCTCAAAAAAGCATGTATTTTAATGTTTGTAGTTTCATTTTAACATTTATGTTATTCTTTTCAAATTTGAAATGTAGAAGTGAATTTACAGATTTACATTTTGCTTTCTTGTGGAAAAGTACTTTTTACGTGCTGTTTCATAGATGTGAAACCATGTTTAAACATTTCTCAAAAAAGCATGTATTTTAATGTTTGTAGTTACATTTTAACATTTATCTTGTTCTTTTCAAAATTGAAATGTAGAAGTGAATTTACAGATCTACATTTTGTTTTCTTGTAGAAAAGTGCTTTTTACCTGTGCTGTTTCATTGATGTGAAATCATGTTTAAACATTTCACAAAAAAGCATGTATTTTATTGTTTGTAGTTTCATTTTAACATTTATGTTATTATTTTCAAATTTGAAATGTAGAAGTGAATATACAGATTTACATTTTGCTTTCTTGTGGAAAAGTACTTTTTGCAAGTGCTGTTTCATAGATGTGAAAACATGTTTAAACATTTCTCAAAAAAGCATGTATTTTAATGTTTGTAGTTTCATTTTAACATTTATGTTGTTCTTTTCAAAATTGAAATGTAGAAGTGAATTTACAGATCTACATTTTGTTTTCTTGTAGAAAAGTGCTTTTTACCTGTGCTGTTTCATTGATGTCAAATCATGTTTAAACATTACTCAAAAAAGCATGTATTTTATGTTTGTAGTTTCATTTTAACATTTATGTTATTCTTTTCAAATTTGAAATGTAGAAGTGAATTTACAGATTTACATTTTGCTTTCTTGTGGAAAAGTACTTTTTACAAGTGCTGTTTCATAGATGTGAAACCATGTTTAAACATTTCTCAAAAAAGCATGTATTTTAATATTTGTAGTTTCATTTTAACATTTATGTAGTTGTTTTCAAAATTGAAATGTAGGTGAATTTACAGATTTACATTTTGCTTTCTTGTGGAAAAGTACTTTTTACAAGTGCTGTTTCATAGATGTGAAACCATGTTTAAACATTTCTCAAAAAAGCATGTATTTTAATGTTTGTAGTTTCATTTTAACATTTATGTTGTTCTTTTCAAAATGAAATGAGAAGTGAATTTACAGATCTACATTTTGTTTTCTTGTAGAAAAGTGCTTTTTACATGTGCTGTTTCATTGATGTGAAATCATGTTTAAATATTTCACAAAAAAGCATGTATTTTATTGTTTGTAGTTTCATTTTAACATTAATGTTATTATTTTCAAATTTGAAATGTAGAAGTGAATTTACAGATTTACATTTTGCTTTCTTGTGGAAAAGTACTTTTTACAAGTGCTGTTTCATAGATGTGAAACCATGTTTAAACATTTCTCAAAAAAGCATGTATTTTAATGTTTGTAGTTTCATTTTAACATTTATGTTGTTCTTTTCAAAATTGAAATGTAGAAGTGAATTTACAGATCTACATTTTGTTTTCTTGTAGAAAAGTGCTTTTTACCTGTGCTGTTTCATTGATGCCAAATCATGTTTAAACATTACTCAAAAAAGCATGTATTTTATTGTTTGTAGTTTCATTTTAACATTTATGTTATTCTTTTCAAATTTGTAATGTAGAAGTGAATTTACAGATTTACATTTTGCTTTCTTGTGGAAAAGTACTTTTTACAAGTGCTGTTTCATAGATGTGAAACCATGTTTAAACATTTCTCAAAAAAGCATGTATTTTAATGTTTGTAGTTTCATTTTAACATTTATGTTGTTCTTTTCAAAATTGAAATGTAGAAGTGAATTTACAGATTTACATTTTGCTTTCTTGTGGAAAAGTACTTTTTACAAGTGCTGTTTCATAGATGTGAAACCATGTTTAAACGTTTCTCAAAAAACAATGTATTTTAATGTTTGTAGTTTCATTTTAACATTTATGTTATTCTTTTCAAATTTGAAATGTAGAAGTGAATTTACAGATTTACATTTTGCTTTCTTTTAGAAAAGTTCTTTTTACAAGTGCTGTTTCATAGATGTGAAACCATGTATAAACATTTCTCAAAAAGGAATGTATTTTAATGTTTGTAGTTTCATTTTAACATTTATGTTGTTCTTTTCAAAATTGAAATGTAGAAGTGAATTTACAGATCTACATTTTGTTTTCTTGTAGAAAAGTGCTTTTTACATGTGCTGTTTCATGATGTGAAATCATGTTTAAACATTTCACAAAAAAAGCATGTATTTTATTGTTTGTAGTTTCATTTAAACATTTATGTTATTCTTTTCAAATTTGAAATGTAGAAGTGAATTTACAGATTTACATTTTGCTTTCTTGTGGAAAAGTACTTTTTACAAGTGCTGTTTCATAGATGTGAAACCATGTTTAAACATTTCTCAAAAAAGCATGTATTTTAATGTTTGTAGTTACATTTTAACATTTATGTTGTTCTTTTCAAAATTGAAATGTAGAAGTGAATTTACAGATCTACATTTTGTTTTCTTGTAGAAAAGTGCTTTTTACCTGTGCTGTTTCATTGATGTGAAATCATGTTTAAACATTTCACAAAAAAGCATGTATTTTATTGTTTGTAGTTTCATTTTAACATTTATGTTATTATTTTCAAATTTGAAATGTAGAAGTGAATATACAGATTTACATTTTGCTTTCTTGTGGAAAAGTACTTTTTGCAAGTGCTGTTTCATAGATGTAAAAACATGTTTAAACATTTCTCAAAAAAGCATGTATTTTAATGTTTGTAGTTTCATTTTAACATTTATGTTGTTCTTTTCAAAATTGAAATGTAGAAGTGAATTTACAGATCTACATTTTGTTTTCTTGTAGAAAAGTGCTTTTTACCTGTGCTGTTTCATTGATGTCAAATCATGTTTAAACATTACTCAAAAAAGCATGTATTTTATGTTTGTAGTTTCATTTTAACATTTATGTTATTCTTTTCAAATTTGAAATGTAGAAGAGAATTTACAGATTTACATTTTGCTTTCTTGTGGAAAAGTACTTTTTACAAGTGCTGTTTCATAGATGTGAAACCATGTTTAAACATTTCTCAAAAAAGCATGTATTTTAATGTTTGTAGTTTCATTTTAACATTTATGTTGTTCTTTTCAAAATTGAAATGTAGAAGTGAATTTACAGATCAACATTTTGTTTTCTTGTAGAAAAGTGCTTTTTACCTGTGCTGTTTCATTGATGTGAAATCATGTTTAAACATTACTCAAAAAAGCATGTATTTTAATATTTGTAGTTTCATTTTAACATTTATGTAGTTGTTTTCAAAATTGAAATGTAGGTGAATTTACAGATTTACATTTTGCTTTCTTGTGGAAAAGTACTTTTTACAAGTGCTGTTTCATAGATGTGAAACCATGTTTAAACATTTCTCAAAAAAGCATGTATTTTAATGTTTGTAGTTTCATTTTAACATTTATGTTATTCTTTTCAAATTTGAAATGTAGAAGTGAATTTACAGATTTACATTTTGCTTTCTTGTGGAAAAGTACTTTTTACAAGTGCTGTTTCATAGATGTGAAACCATGTTTAAACATTTCTCAAAAAAGCATGTATTTTATTGTTTGTAGTTTCATTTTAACATTTATGTTATTCTTTTCAAATTTGAAATGTAGAAGTGAATTTATAGATTTACATTTTGCTTTCTTGTGGAAAAGTACTTTTTACAAGTGCTGTTTCATAGATGTGAAACCATGTTTAAACATTTCTCAAAAAAGCATGTATTTTAATGTTTGTAGTTTCATTTTAACATTTATGTTGTTCTTTTCAAAATTGAAATGTAGAAGTGAATTTACAGATCTACATTTTGTTTTCTTGTAGAAAAGTGCTTTTTACCTGTGCTGTTTCATTGATGCCAAATCATGTTTAAACATTACCCAAAAAAGCATGTATTTTATTGTTTGTAGTTTCATTTTAACATTTATGTTATTCTTTTCAAATTTGTAATGTAGAAGTGAATTTACAGATTTACATTTTGCTTTCTTGTGGAAAAGTACTTTTTACAAGTGCTGTTTCATAGATGTGAAACCATGTTTAAACATTTCTCAAAAAAGCATGTATTTTAATGTTTGTAGTTTCATTTTAACATTTATGTTATTCTTTTCAAAATTGAAATGTAGAAGTGAATTTACAGATCTACATTTTGCTTTCTTTTAGAAAAGTTCTTTTTACAAGTGCTGTTTCATAGATGTGAAATCATGTTTAAACATTTCACAAAAAAGCATGTATTTTATTGTTTGTAGTTTCATTTTAACATTTATGTTATTCTTTTCAAAATTGAAATGTGGAAGTGAATTTATGCATCCTCATTTTGATTTCTTTTAGAAAAGTACTTTTTACAAGTGCTGTTTCATAGATGTGAAATCATGTTTAAACATTTCTCAAAAAAGCATGTATTTTAATGTTTGTAGTTTCATTTTAACATTTATGTTGTTCTTTTCAAAATTGATATGTAGAAGTGAATTTACAGATCTACATTTTTTTTTCTTGTAGAAAAGTACTTTTTACGTGCTGTTTCATTGATGTGAAACCATGTTTAAATATTTCTCAAAAAAGCATGTATTTTAATGTTTGTAGTTTCATTTTAACATTTATGTTATTCTTTTCAAAATTGAAATGTAGAAGTGAATTTACAGATTTACATTTTGCTTTCTTGTGGAAAAGTACTTATTACAAGTGCTGTTTCATAGATGTGAAACCATGTTTAAACGTTTCTCAAAAAAGCATGTATTTTAATGTTTGTAGTTTCATTTTAACATTTATGTTATTCTTTTCAAATTTGAAATGTAGAAGTGAATTTACAGATTTACATTTTGCTTTCTTTTAGAAAAGTTCTTTTTACAAGTGCTGTTTCATAGATGTGAAACCATGTATAAACATTTCTCAAAAAGGAATGTATTTTAATGTTTGTAGTTTCATTTTAACATTTATGTTGTTCTTTTCAAAATTGAAATGTAGAAGTGAATTTACAGATCTACATTTTGTTTTCTTGTAGAAAAGTGCTTTTTACATGTGTTGTTTCATGATGTGAAATCATGTTTAAACATTTCACAAAAAAGCATGTATTTTATTGTTTGTAGTTTCATTTAAACATTTATGTTATTCTTTTCAAATTTGAAATGTAGAAGTGAATTTACAGATTTACATTTTGCTTTCTTGTGGAAAAGTACTTTTTACAAGTGCTGTTTCATAGATGTGAAACCATGTTTAAACATTTCTCAAAAAAGCATGTATTTTAATGTTTGTAGTTTCATTTTAACATTTATGTTATTCCTTTCAAAATTGAAATGTAGAAGTGAATTTACAGATCGACATTTTTTTTTCTTGTAGAAAAGTACTTTTTACGTGCTGTTTCATTGATGTGAAACCATGTTTAAATATTTCTCAAAAAAGCATGTATTTTAATGTTTGTAGTTTCATTTTAACATTTATGTTATTCTTTTCAAAATTGAAATGTGGAAGTGAATTTATGCATCCTCATTTTGATTTCTTTTAGAAAAGTACTTTTTACAAGTGCTGTTTCATAGATGTGAAATCATGTTTAAACATTTCTCAAAAAAGCATGTATTTTAATGTTTGTAGTTTCATTTTAACATTTATGTTATTCTTTTCAAATTTGAAATGTAGAAGTGAATTTACAGATTTACATTTTGCTTTCTTGTGGAAAAGTACTTTTTACAAGTGTTGTTTCATAGATGTGAAACCATGTTTAAACATTTCTCAAAAAAGCATGTATTTTAATGTTTGTAGTTTCATTTTAACATTTATGTTATTCCTTTCAAAATTGAAATGTAGAAGTGAATTTACAGATCGACATTTTTTTTTCTTGTAGAAAAGTACTTTTTACGTGCTGTTTCATTGATGTGAAACCATGTTTAAATATTTCTCAAAAAAGCATGTATTTTAATGTTTGTAGTTTCATTTTAACATTTATGTTATTCTTTTCAAAATTGAAATGTGGAAGTGAATTTATGCATCCTCATTTTGATTTCTTTTAGAAAAGTACTTTTTACCTGTGCTGTTTCATTGATGTGAAATCAGGTTTAAACATTACTCAAAAAAGCATGTATTTTAATGTTTGTAGTTTCATTTTAACATTTATGTTGTTCTTTTCAAAATTGAAATGTAGAAGTGAATTTACAGATCAACATTTTGTTTTCTTGTAGAAAAGTGCTTTTTACCTGTGCTGTTTCATTGATGTGAAATCATGTTTAAACATTACTCAAAAAAGCATGTATTTTAATATTTGTAGTTTCATTTTAACATTTATGTAGTTGTTTTCAAATTTGAAATGTAGAAGTGAATTTACAGATTTACATTTTGCTTTCTTGTGGAAAAGTACTTTTTACGTGCTGTTTCATAGATGTGGAACCATGTTTAAACATTTCTCAAAAAAGCATGTATTTTAATGTTTGTAGTTACATTTTAACATTTATGTTGTTCTTTTCAAAATTGAAATGTAGAATTGAATTTACAGATCTACGTTTTGTTTTCTTGTAGAAAAGTGCTTTTTACCTGTGCTGTTTCATTGATGTCAAATCATGTTTAAACATTACTCAAAAAAGCATGTATTTTATGTTTGTAGTTTCATTTTAACATTTATGTTATTCTTTTCAAATTTGAAATGTAGAAGTGAATTTACAGATTTACATTTTGCTTTCTTGTGGAAAAGTACTTTTTACAAGTGCTGTTTCATAGATGTGAAACCATGTTTAAACATTTCTCAAAAAAGCATGTATTTTAATGTTTGTAGTTTCATTTTAACATTTATGTTGTTCTTTTCAAAATTGAAATGTAGAAGTGAATTTACAGATCAACATTTTCTTTTCTTGTAGAAAAGTGCTTTTTACCTGTGCTGTTTCATTGATGTGAAATCATGTTTAAACATTACTCAAAAAAGCATGTATTTTAATGTTTGTAGTTTCATTTTAACATTTATGTTGTTCTTTTCAAAATGAAATGAGAAGTGAATTTACAGATCTACATTTTGTTTTCTTGTAGAAAAGTGCTTTTTACATGTGCTGTTTCATTGATGTGAAATCATGTTTAAATATTTCACAAAAAAGCATGTATTTTATTGTTTGTAGTTTCATTTTAACATTAATGTTATTATTTTCAAATTTGAAATGTAGAAGTGAATTTACAGATTTACATTTTGCTTTCTTGTGGAAAAGTACTTTTTACAAGTGCTGTTTCATAGATGTGAAACCATGTTTAAACATTTCTCAAAAAAGCATGTATTTTAATGTTTGTAGTTTCATTTTAACATTTATGTTGTTCTTTTCAAAATTGAAATGTAGAAGTGAATTTACAGATCTACATTTTGTTTTCTTGTAGAAAAGTGCTTTTTACCTGTGCTGTTTCATTGATGCCAAATCATGTTTAAACATTACTCAAAAAAGCATGTATTTTATTGTTTGTAGTTTCATTTTAACATTTATGTTATTCTTTTCAAATTTGTAATGTAGAAGTGAATTTACAGATTTACATTTTGCTTTCTTGTGGAAAAGTACTTTTTACAAGTGCTGTTTCATAGATGTGAAACCATGTTTAAACATTTCTCAAAAAAGCATGTATTTTAATGTTTGTAGTTTCATTTTAACATTTATGTTGTTCTTTTCAAAATTGAAATGTAGAAGTGAATTTACAGATTTACATTTTGCTTTCTTGTGGAAAAGTACTTTTTACAAGTGCTGTTTCATAGATGTGAAACCATGTTTAAACGTTTCTCAAAAAACAATGTATTTTAATGTTTGTAGTTTCATTTTAACATTTATGTTATTCTTTTCAAATTTGAAATGTAGAAGTGAATTTACAGATTTACATTTTGCTTTCTTTTAGAAAAGTTCTTTTTACAAGTGCTGTTTCATAGATGTGAAACCATGTATAAACATTTCTCAAAAAGGAATGTATTTTAATGTTTGTAGTTTCATTTTAACATTTATGTTGTTCTTTTCAAAATTGAAATGTAGAAGTGAATTTACAGATCTACATTTTGTTTTCTTGTAGAAAAGTGCTTTTTACATGTGCTGTTTCATGATGTGAAATCATGTTTAAACATTTCACAAAAAAAGCATGTATTTTATTGTTTGTAGTTTCATTTAAACATTTATGTTATTCTTTTCAAATTTGAAATGTAGAAGTGAATTTACAGATTTACATTTTGCTTTCTTGTGGAAAAGTACTTTTTACAAGTGCTGTTTCATAGATGTGAAACCATGTTTAAACATTTCTCAAAAAAGCATGTATTTTAATGTTTGTAGTTACATTTTAACATTTATGTTGTTCTTTTCAAAATTGAAATGTAGAAGTGAATTTACAGATCTACATTTTGTTTTCTTGTAGAAAAGTGCTTTTTACCTGTGCTGTTTCATTGATGTGAAATCATGTTTAAACATTTCACAAAAAAGCATGTATTTTATTGTTTGTAGTTTCATTTTAACATTTATGTTATTATTTTCAAATTTGAAATGTAGAAGTGAATATACAGATTTACATTTTGCTTTCTTGTGGAAAAGTACTTTTTGCAAGTGCTGTTTCATAGATGTAAAAACATGTTTAAACATTTCTCAAAAAAGCATGTATTTTAATGTTTGTAGTTTCATTTTAACATTTATGTTGTTCTTTTCAAAATTGAAATGTAGAAGTGAATTTACAGATCTACATTTTGTTTTCTTGTAGAAAAGTGCTTTTTACCTGTGCTGTTTCATTGATGTCAAATCATGTTTAAACATTACTCAAAAAAGCATGTATTTTATGTTTGTAGTTTCATTTTAACATTTATGTTATTCTTTTCAAATTTGAAATGTAGAAGAGAATTTACAGATTTACATTTTGCTTTCTTGTGGAAAAGTACTTTTTACAAGTGCTGTTTCATAGATGTGAAACCATGTTTAAACATTTCTCAAAAAAGCATGTATTTTAATGTTTGTAGTTTCATTTTAACATTTATGTTGTTCTTTTCAAAATTGAAATGTAGAAGTGAATTTACAGATCAACATTTTGTTTTCTTGTAGAAAAGTGCTTTTTACCTGTGCTGTTTCATTGATGTGAAATCATGTTTAAACATTACTCAAAAAAGCATGTATTTTAATATTTGTAGTTTCATTTTAACATTTATGTAGTTGTTTTCAAAATTGAAATGTAGGTGAATTTACAGATTTACATTTTGCTTTCTTGTGGAAAAGTACTTTTTACAAGTGCTGTTTCATAGATGTGAAACCATGTTTAAACATTTCTCAAAAAAGCATGTATTTTAATGTTTGTAGTTTCATTTTAACATTTATGTTGTTCTTTTCAAAATGAAATGAGAAGTGAATTTACAGATCTACATTTTGTTTTCTTGTAGAAAAGTGCTTTTTACATGTGCTGTTTCATTGATGTGAAATCATGTTTAAATATTTCACAAAAAAGCATGTATTTTATTGTTTGTAGTTTCATTTTAACATTAATGTTATTATTTTCAAATTTGAAATGTAGAAGTGAATTTATAGATTTACATTTTGCTTTCTTGTGGAAAAGTACTTTTTACAAGTGCTGTTTCATAGATGTGAAACCATGTTTAAACATTTCTCAAAAAAGCATGTATTTTAATGTTTGTAGTTTCATTTTAACATTTATGTTGTTCTTTTCAAAATTGAAATGTAGAAGTGAATTTACAGATCTACATTTTGTTTTCTTGTAGAAAAGTGCTTTTTACCTGTGCTGTTTCATTGATGCCAAATCATGTTTAAACATTACCCAAAAAAGCATGTATTTTATTGTTTGTAGTTTCATTTTAACATTTATGTTATTCTTTTCAAATTTGTAATGTAGAAGTGAATTTACAGATTTACATTTTGCTTTCTTGTGGAAAAGTACTTTTTACAAGTGCTGTTTCATAGATGTGAAACCATGTTTAAACATTTCTCAAAAAAGCATGTATTTTAATGTTTGTAGTTTCATTTTAACATTTATGTTATTCTTTTCAAAATTGAAATGTAGAAGTGAATTTACAGATCTACATTTTGCTTTCTTTTAGAAAAGTTCTTTTTACAAGTGCTGTTTCATAGATGTGAAATCATGTTTAAACATTTCACAAAAAAGCATGTATTTTATTGTTTGTAGTTTCATTTTAACATTTATGTTATTCTTTTCAAAATTGAAATGTGGAAGTGAATTTATGCATCCTCATTTTGATTTCTTTTGGAAAAGTACTTTTTACAAGTGCTGTTTCATAGATGTGAAATCATGTTTAAACATTTCTCAAAAAAGCATGTATTTTAATGTTTGTAGTTTCATTTTAACATTTATGTTGTTCTTTTCAAAATTGATATGTAGAAGTGAATTTACAGATCTACATTTTTTTTTCTTGTAGAAAAGTACTTTTTACGTGCTGTTTCATTGATGTGAAACCATGTTTAAATATTTCTCAAAAAAGCATGTATTTTAATGTTTGTAGTTTCATTTTAACATTTATGTTATTCTTTTCAAAATTGAAATGTAGAAGTGAATTTACAGATTTACATTTTGCTTTCTTGTGGAAAAGTACTTATTACAAGTGCTGTTTCATAGATGTGAAACCATGTTTAAACGTTTCTCAAAAAAGCATGTATTTTAATGTTTGTAGTTTCATTTTAACATTTATGTTATTCTTTTCAAATTTGAAATGTAGAAGTGAATTTACAGATTTACATTTTGCTTTCTTTTAGAAAAGTTCTTTTTACAAGTGCTGTTTCATAGATGTGAAACCATGTATAAACATTTCTCAAAAAGGAATGTATTTTAATGTTTGTAGTTTCATTTTAACATTTATGTTGTTCTTTTCAAAATTGAAATGTAGAAGTGAATTTACAGATCTACATTTTGTTTTCTTGTAGAAAAGTGCTTTTTACATGTGCTGTTTCATGATGTGAAATCATGTTTAAACATTTCACAAAAAAGCATGTATTTTATTGTTTGTAGTTTCATTTAAACATTTATGTTATTCTTTTCAAATTTGAAATGTAGAAGTGAATTTACAGATTTACATTTTGCTTTCTTGTGGAAAAGTACTTTTTACAAGTGCTGTTTCATAGATGTGAAACCATGTTTAAACATTTCTCAAAAAAGCATGTATTTTAATGTTTGTAGTTTCATTTTAACATTTATGTTATTCCTTTCAAAATTGAAATGTAGAAGTGAATTTACAGATCGACATTTTTTTTTCTTGTAGAAAAGTACTTTTTACGTGCTGTTTCATTGATGTGAAACCATGTTTAAATATTTCTCAAAAAAGCATGTATTTTAATGTTTGTAGTTTCATTTTAACATTTATGTTATTCTTTTCAAAATTGAAATGTGGAAGTGAATTTATGCATCCTCATTTTGATTTCTTTTAGAAAAGTACTTTTTACAAGTGCTGTTTCATAGATGTGAAATCATGTTTAAACATTTCTCAAAAAAGCATGTATTTTAATGTTTGTAGTTTCATTTTAACATTTATGTTATTCTTTTCAAATTTGAAATGTAGAAGTGAATTTACAGATTTACATTTTGCTTTCTTGTGGAAAAGTACTTTTTACAAGTGTTGTTTCATAGATGTGAAACCATGTTTAAACATTTCTCAAAAAAGCATGTATTTTAATGTTTGTAGTTTCATTTTAACATTTATGTTATTCCTTTCAAAATTGAAATGTAGAAGTGAATTTACAGATCGACATTTTTTTTTCTTGTAGAAAAGTACTTTTTACGTGCTGTTTCATTGATGTGAAACCATGTTTAAATATTTCTCAAAAAAGCATGTATTTTAATGTTTGTAGTTTCATTTTAACATTTATGTTATTCTTTTCAAAATTGAAATGTGGAAGTGAATTTATGCATCCTCATTTTGATTTCTTTTAGAAAAGTACTTTTTACCTGTGCTGTTTCATTGATGTGAAATCAGGTTTAAACATTACTCAAAAAAGCATGTATTTTAATGTTTGTAGTTTCATTTTAACATTTATGTTGTTCTTTTCAAAATTGAAATGTAGAAGTGAATTTACAGATCAACATTTTGTTTTCTTGTAGAAAAGTGCTTTTTACCTGTGCTGTTTCATTGATGTGAAATCATGTTTAAACATTACTCAAAAAAGCATGTATTTTAATATTTGTAGTTTCATTTTAACATTTATGTAGTTGTTTTCAAATTTGAAATGTAGAAGTGAATTTACAGATTTACATTTTGCTTTCTTGTGGAAAAGTACTTTTTACAAGTGCTGTTTCATAGATGTGAAACCATGTTTAAACGTTTCTCAAAAAAGCATGTATTTTAATGTTTGTAGTTTCATTTTAACATTTATGTTATTCTTTTCAAATTTGAAATGTAGAAGTGAATTTACAGATTTACATTTTGCTTTCTTTTAGAAAAGTTCTTTTTACAAGTGCTGTTTCATAGATGTGAAACCATGTATAAACATTTCTCAAAAAGGAATGTATTTTAATGTTTGTAGTTTCATTTTAACATTTATGTTGTTCTTTTCAAAATTGAAATGTAGAAGTGAATTTACAGATCTACATTTTGTTTTCTTGTAGAAATGTGCTTTTTACATGTGCTGTTTCATGATGTGAAATCATGTTTAAACATTTCACAAAAAAGCATGTATTTTATTGTTTGTAGTTTCATTTAAACATTTATGTTATTCTTTTCAAATTTGAAATGTAGAAGTGAATTTACAGATTTACATTTTGCTTTCTTGTGGAAAAGTACTTTTTACAAGTGCTGTTTCATAGATGTGAAACCATGTTTAAACATTTCTCAAAAAAGCATGTATTTTAGTGTTTGTAGTTTCATTTTAACATTTATGTTATTCCTTTCAAAATTGAAATGTAGAAGTGAATTTACAGATCTACATTTTTTTTTCTTGTAGAAAAGTACTTTTTACGTGCTGTTTCATTGATGTGAAACCATGTTTAAATATTTCACAAAAAAGCATGTATTTTAATGTTTGTAGTTTCATTTTAACATTTATGTTATTCTTTTCAAAATTGAAATGTGGAAGTGAATTTATGCATCCTCATTTTGATTTCTTTTAGAAAAGTACTTTTTACAAGTGCTGTTTCATAGATGTGAAATCATGTTTAAACATTTCTCAAAAAAGCATGTATTTTAATGTTTGTAGTTTCATTTTAACATTTATGTTATTCTTTTCAAATTTGAAATGTAGAAGTGAATTTACAGATTTACATTTTGCTTTCTTGTGGAAAAGTACTTTTTACAAGTGTTGTTTCATAGATGTGAAACCATGTTTAAACATTTCTCAAAAAAGCATGTATTTTAATGTTTGTAGTTTCATTTTAACATTTATGTTATTCTTTTCAAAATTGAAATGTAGAAGTGAATTTACAGATCAACATTTTGTTTTCTTGTAGAAAAGTGCTTTTTACCTGTGCTGTTTCATTGATGTGAAATCATGTTTAAACATTACTCAAAAAAGCATGTATTTTAATATTTGTAGTTTCATTTTAACATTTATGTAGTTGTTTTCAAATTTGAAATGTAGAAGTGAATTTACAGATTTACATTTTGCTTTCTTGTGGAAAAGTACTTTTTACAAGTGCTGTTTCATAGATGTGAAACCATGTTTAAACGTTTCTCAAAAAAGCATGTATTTTAATGTTTGTAGTTTCATTTTAACATTTATGTTATTCTTTTCAAATTTGAAATGTAGAAGTGAATTTACAGATTTACATTTTGCTTTCTTTTAGAAAAGTTCTTTTTACAAGTGCTGTTTCATAGATGTGAAACCATGTATAAACATTTCTCAAAAAGGAATGTATTTTAATGTTTGTAGTTTCATTTTAACATTTATGTTGTTCTTTTCAAAATTGAAATGTAGAAGTGAATTTACAGATCTACATTTTGTTTTCTTGTAGAAATGTGCTTTTTACATGTGCTGTTTCATGATGTGAAATCATGTTTAAACATTTCACAAAAAAGCATGTATTTTATTGTTTGTAGTTTCATTTAAACATTTATGTTATTCTTTTCAAATTTGAAATGTAGAAGTGAATTTACAGATTTACATTTTGCTTTCTTGTGGAAAAGTACTTTTTACAAGTGCTGTTTCATAGATGTGAAACCATGTTTAAACATTTCTCAAAAAAGCATGTATTTTAGTGTTTGTAGTTTCATTTTAACATTTATGTTATTCCTTTCAAAATTGAAATGTAGAAGTGAATTTACAGATCTACATTTTTTTTTCTTGTAGAAAAGTACTTTTTACGTGCTGTTTCATTGATGTGAAACCATGTTTAAATATTTCACAAAAAAGCATGTATTTTAATGTTTGTAGTTTCATTTTAACATTTATGTTATTCTTTTCAAAATTGAAATGTGGAAGTGAATTTATGCATCCTCATTTTGATTTCTTTTAGAAAAGTACTTTTTACAAGTGCTGTTTCATAGATGTGAAATCATGTTTAAACATTTCTCAAAAAAGCATGTATTTTAATGTTTGTAGTTTCATTTTAACATTTATGTTATTCTTTTCAAATTTGAAATGTAGAAGTGAATTTACAGATTTACATTTTGCTTTCTTGTGGAAAAGTACTTTTTACAAGTGCTGTTTCATAGATGTGAAACCATGTTTAAACATTTCTCAAAAAAGCATGTATTTTAATGTTTGTAGTTTCATTTTAACATTTATGTTGTTCTTTTCAAAATGAAATGAGAAGTGAATTTACAGATCTACATTTTGTTTTCTTGTAGAAAAGTGCTTTTTACATGTGCTGTTTCATTGATGTGAAATCATGTTTAAATATTTCACAAAAAAGCATGTATTTTATTGTTTGTAGTTTCATTTTAACATTAATGTTATTATTTTCAAATTTGAAATGTAGAAGTGAATTTATAGATTTACATTTTGCTTTCTTGTGGAAAAGTACTTTTTACAAGTGCTGTTTCATAGATGTGAAACCATGTTTAAACATTTCTCAAAAAAGCATGTATTTTAATGTTTGTAGTTTCATTTTAACATTTATGTTGTTCTTTTCAAAATTGAAATGTAGAAGTGAATTTACAGATCTACATTTTGTTTTCTTGTAGAAAAGTGCTTTTTACCTGTGCTGTTTCATTGATGCCAAATCATGTTTAAACATTACCCAAAAAAGCATGTATTTTATTGTTTGTAGTTTCATTTTAACATTTATGTTATTCTTTTCAAATTTGTAATGTAGAAGTGAATTTACAGATTTACATTTTGCTTTCTTGTGGAAAAGTACTTTTTACAAGTGCTGTTTCATAGATGTGAAACCATGTTTAAACATTTCTCAAAAAAGCATGTATTTTAATGTTTGTAGTTTCATTTTAACATTTATGTTATTCTTTTCAAAATTGAAATGTGGAAGTGAATTTATGCATCCTCATTTTGATTTCTTTTAGAAAAGTACTTTTTACAAGTGCTGTTTCATAGATGTGAAATCATGTTTAAACATTTCTCAAAAAAGCATGTATTTTAATGTTTGTAGTTTCATTTTAACATTTATGTTGTTCTTTTCAAAATTGATATGTAGAAGTGAATTTACAGATCTACATTTTTTTTTCTTGTAGAAAAGTACTTTTTACGTGCTGTTTCATTGATGTGAAACCATGTTTAAATATTTCTCAAAAAAGCATGTATTTTAATGTTTGTAGTTTCATTTTAACATTTATGTTATTCTTTTCAAAATTGAAATGTAGAAGTGAATTTACAGATTTACATTTTGCTTTCTTGTGGAAAAGTACTTATTACAAGTGCTGTTTCATAGATGTGAAACCATGTTTAAACGTTTCTCAAAAAAGCATGTATTTTAATGTTTGTAGTTTCATTTTAACATTTATGTTATTCTTTTCAAATTTGAAATGTAGAAGTGAATTTACAGATTTACATTTTGCTTTCTTTTAGAAAAGTTCTTTTTACAAGTGCTGTTTCATAGATGTGAAACCATGTATAAACATTTCTCAAAAAGGAATGTATTTTAATGTTTGTAGTTTCATTTTAACATTTATGTTGTTCTTTTCAAAATTGAAATGTAGAAGTGAATTTACAGATCTACATTTTGTTTTCTTGTAGAAAAGTGCTTTTTACATGTGCTGTTTCATGATGTGAAATCATGTTTAAACATTTCACAAAAAAGCATGTATTTTATTGTTTGTAGTTTCATTTAAACATTTATGTTATTCTTTTCAAATTTGAAATGTAGAAGTGAATTTACAGATTTACATTTTGCTTTCTTGTGGAAAAGTACTTTTTACAAGTGCTGTTTCATAGATGTGAAACCATGTTTAAACATTTCTCAAAAAAGCATGTATTTTAATGTTTGTAGTTTCATTTTAACATTTATGTTATTCCTTTCAAAATTGAAATGTAGAAGTGAATTTACAGATCGACATTTTTTTTTCTTGTAGAAAAGTACTTTTTACGTGCTGTTTCATTGATGTGAAACCATGTTTAAATATTTCTCAAAAAAGCATGTATTTTAATGTTTGTAGTTTCATTTTAACATTTATGTTATTCTTTTCAAAATTGAAATGTGGAAGTGAATTTATGCATCCTCATTTTGATTTCTTTTAGAAAAGTACTTTTTACAAGTGCTGTTTCATAGATGTGAAATCATGTTTAAACATTTCTCAAAAAAGCATGTATTTTAATGTTTGTAGTTTCATTTTAACATTTATGTTATTCTTTTCAAATTTGAAATGTAGAAGTGAATTTACAGATTTACATTTTGCTTTCTTGTGGAAAAGTACTTTTTACAAGTGTTGTTTCATAGATGTGAAACCATGTTTAAACATTTCTCAAAAAAGCATGTATTTTAATGTTTGTAGTTTCATTTTAACATTTATGTTATTCTTTTCAAATTTGAAATGTAGAAGTGAATTTACAGATTTACATTTTGCTTTCTTTTAGAAAAGTTCTTTTTACAAGTGCTGTTTCATAGATGTGAAACCATGTATAAACATTTCTCAAAAAGGAATGTATTTTAATGTTTGTAGTTTCATTTTAACATTTATGTTGTTCTTTTCAAAATTGAAATGTAGAAGTGAATTTACAGATCTACATTTTGTTTTCTTGTAGAAATGTGCTTTTTACATGTGCTGTTTCATGATGTGAAATCATGTTTAAACATTTCACAAAAAAGCATGTATTTTATTGTTTGTAGTTTCATTTAAACATTTATGTTATTCTTTTCAAATTTGAAATGTAGAAGTGAATTTACAGATTTACATTTTGCTTTCTTGTGGAAAAGTACTTTTTACAAGTGCTGTTTCATAGATGTGAAACCATGTTTAAACATTTCTCAAAAAAGCATGTATTTTAGTGTTTGTAGTTTCATTTTAACATTTATGTTATTCCTTTCAAAATTGAAATGTAGAAGTGAATTTACAGATCTACATTTTTTTTTCTTGTAGAAAAGTACTTTTTACGTGCTGTTTCATTGATGTGAAACCATGTTTAAATATTTCACAAAAAAGCATGTATTTTAATGTTTGTAGTTTCATTTTAACATTTATGTTATTCTTTTCAAAATTGAAATGTGGAAGTGAATTTATGCATCCTCATTTTGATTTCTTTTAGAAAAGTACTTTTTACAAGTGCTGTTTCATAGATGTGAAATCATGTTTAAACATTTCTCAAAAAAGCATGTATTTTAATGTTTGTAGTTTCATTTTAACATTTATGTTATTCTTTTCAAATTTGAAATGTAGAAGTGAATTTACAGATTTACATTTTGCTTTCTTGTGGAAAAGTACTTTTTACAAGTGTTGTTTCATAGATGTGAAACCATGTTTAAACATTTCTCAAAAAAGCATGTATTTTAATGTTTGTAGTTTCATTTTAACATTTATGTTATTCTTTTCAAAATTGAAATGTAGAAGTGAATTTACAGATCGACATTTTGTTTTCTTGTAAAAAAGTACTTTTTACAAGTGCTGTTTCATAGATGTGAAATCATGTTTAAACATTTCTCAAAAAAGCATGTATTTTATTGTTTGTAGTTTCATTTTAACATTAATGTTATTCTTTTCAAAATTGAATATGTAGAAGTGAATTTATGCATCCTCATTTTGCTTTCTTTTAGAAAAGTACTTTTTACAAGTGCTGTTTCATAGATGTGAAACCATGTTTAAACATTACTCAAAAAAGCATGTATTTTTTGTTTGTACTTTCATTTTAACATTTATGTTATTCTTTTCAAATTTGAAATGTAGATGTGAATTTACAGATTTACATTTTGCTTTCTTGTGGAAAAGTACTTTTTACAAGTTCTGTTTCATAGATGTGAAACCATGTTTAAACATTTCTCAAAAAAGCATGTATTTTAATGTTTGTAGTTTCATTTTAACATTTATGTTGTTCTTTTCAAAATTGAAATGTAGAAGTGAATTTACAGATCAACATTTTGTTTTCTTGTAGAAAAGTGCTTTTTACCTGTGCTGTTTCATTGATGTGAAATCATGTTTAAACATTACTCAAAAAAGCATGTATTTTATGTTTGTAGTTTCATTTTAACATTTATGTTATTCTTTTCAAATTTGAAATGTAGAAGTGAATTTACAGATTTACATTTTGCTTTCTTGTTGAAAAGTACTTTTTACAAGTGCTGTTTCATAGATGTGAAACCATGTTTAAACATTTCTCAAAAAAGCATGTATTTTAATGTTTGTAGTTTCATTTTAACATTTATGTTGTTCTTTTCAAAATGAAATGAGAAGTGAATTTACAGATCTACATTTTGTTTTCTTGTAGAAAAGTGCTTTTTACATGTGCTGTTTCATTGATGTGAAATCATGTTTAAATATTTCACAAAAAAGCATGTATTTTATTGTTTGTAGTTTCATTTTAACATTAATGTTATTATTTTCAAATTTGAAATGTAGAAGTGAATTTACAGATTTACATTTTGCTTTCTTGTGGAAAAGTACTTTTTACAAGTGCTGTTTCATAGATGTGAAACCATGTTTAAACATTTCTCAAAAAAGCATGTATTTTAATGTTTGTAGTTTCATTTTAACATTTATGTTGTTCTTTTCAAAATTGAAATGTAGAAGTGAATTTACAGATCTACATTTTGTTTTCTTGTAGAAAAGTGCTTTTTACCTGTGCTGTTTCATTGATGCCAAATCATGTTTAAACATTACTCAAAAAAGCATGTATTTTATTGTTTGTAGTTTCATTTTAACATTTATATTATTCTTTTCAAATTTGTAATGTAGAAGTGAATTTACAGATTTACATTTTGCTTTCTTGTGGAAAAGTACTTTTTACAAGTGCTGTTTCATAGATGTGAAACCATGTTTAAACATTTCTCAAAAAAGCATGTATTTTAATGTTTGTAGTTTCATTTTAACATTTATGTTGTTCTTTTCAAAATTGAAATGTAGAAGTGAATTTACAGATTTACATTTTGCTTTCTTTTAGAAAAGTTCTTTTTACAAGTGCTGTTTCATAGATGTGAAACCATGTATAAACATTTCTCAAAAAGGAATGTATTTTAATGTTTGTAGTTTCATTTTAACATTTATGTTGTTCTTTTCAAAATTGAAATGTAGAAGTGAATTTACAGATCTACATTTTGTTTTCTTGTAGAAATGTGCTTTTTACATGTGCTGTTTCATGATGTGAAATCATGTTTAAACATTTCACAAAAAAGCATGTATTTTATTGTTTGTAGTTTCATTTAAACATTTATGTTATTCTTTTCAAATTTGAAATGTAGAAGTGAATTTACAGATTTACATTTTGCTTTCTTGTGGAAAAGTACTTTTTACAAGTGCTGTTTCATAGATGTGAAACCATGTTTAAACATTTCTCAAAAAAGCATGTATTTTAGTGTTTGTAGTTTCATTTTAACATTTATGTTATTCCTTTCAAAATTGAAATGTAGAAGTGAATTTACAGATCTACATTTTTTTTTCTTGTAGAAAAGTACTTTTTACGTGCTGTTTCATTGATGTGAAACCATGTTTAAATATTTCACAAAAAAGCATGTATTTTAATGTTTGTAGTTTCATTTTAACATTTATGTTATTCTTTTCAAAATTGAAATGTGGAAGTGAATTTATGCATCCTCATTTTGATTTCTTTTAGAAAAGTACTTTTTACAAGTGCTGTTTCATAGATGTGAAATCATGTTTAAACATTTCTCAAAAAAGCATGTATTTTAATGTTTGTAGTTTCATTTTAACATTTATGTTATTCTTTTCAAATTTGAAATGTAGAAGTGAATTTACAGATTTACATTTTGCTTTCTTGTGGAAAAGTACTTTTTACAAGTGTTGTTTCATAGATGTGAAACCATGTTTAAACATTTCTCAAAAAAGCATGTATTTTAATGTTTGTAGTTTCATTTTAACATTTATGTTATTCTTTTCAAAATTGAAATGTAGAAGTGAATTTACAGATCAACATTTTGTTTTCTTGTAGAAAAGTGCTTTTTACCTGTGCTGTTTCATTGATGTGAAATCATGTTTAAACATTACTCAAAAAAGCATGTATTTTAATATTTGTAGTTTCATTTTAACATTTATGTAGTTGTTTTCAAATTTGAAATGTAGAAGTGAATTTACAGATTTACATTTTGCTTTCTTGTGGAAAAGTACTTTTTACAAGTGCTGTTTCATAGATGTGAAACCATGTTTAAACGTTTCTCAAAAAAGCATGTATTTTAATGTTTGTAGTTTCATTTTAACATTTATGTTATTCTTTTCAAATTTGAAATGTAGAAGTGAATTTACAGATTTACATTTTGCTTTCTTTTAGAAAAGTTCTTTTTACAAGTGCTGTTTCATAGATGTGAAACCATGTATAAACATTTCTCAAAAAGGAATGTATTTTAATGTTTGTAGTTTCATTTTAACATTTATGTTGTTCTTTTCAAAATTGAAATGTAGAAGTGAATTTACAGATCTACATTTTGTTTTCTTGTAGAAATGTGCTTTTTACATGTGCTGTTTCATGATGTGAAATCATGTTTAAACATTTCACAAAAAAGCATGTATTTTATTGTTTGTAGTTTCATTTAAACATTTATGTTATTCTTTTCAAATTTGAAATGTAGAAGTGAATTTACAGATTTACATTTTGCTTTCTTGTGGAAAAGTACTTTTTACAAGTGCTGTTTCATAGATGTGAAACCATGTTTAAACATTTCTCAAAAAAGCATGTATTTTAGTGTTTGTAGTTTCATTTTAACATTTATGTTATTCCTTTCAAAATTGAAATGTAGAAGTGAATTTACAGATCTACATTTTTTTTTCTTGTAGAAAAGTACTTTTTACGTGCTGTTTCATTGATGTGAAACCATGTTTAAATATTTCACAAAAAAGCATGTATTTTAATGTTTGTAGTTTCATTTTAACATTTATGTTATTCTTTTCAAAATTGAAATGTGGAAGTGAATTTATGCATCCTCATTTTGATTTCTTTTAGAAAAGTACTTTTTACAAGTGCTGTTTCATAGATGTGAAATCATGTTTAAACATTTCTCAAAAAAGCATGTATTTTAATGTTTGTAGTTTCATTTTAACATTTATGTTATTCTTTTCAAATTTGAAATGTAGAAGTGAATTTACAGATTTACATTTTGCTTTCTTGTGGAAAAGTACTTTTTACAAGTGCTGTTTCATAGATGTGAAACCATGTTTAAACATTTCTCAAAAAAGCATGTATTTTAATGTTTGTAGTTTCATTTTAACATTTATGTTGTTCTTTTCAAAATGAAATGAGAAGTGAATTTACAGATCTACATTTTGTTTTCTTGTAGAAAAGTGCTTTTTACATGTGCTGTTTCATTGATGTGAAATCATGTTTAAATATTTCACAAAAAAGCATGTATTTTATTGTTTGTAGTTTCATTTTAACATTAATGTTATTATTTTCAAATTTGAAATGTAGAAGTGAATTTATAGATTTACATTTTGCTTTCTTGTGGAAAAGTACTTTTTACAAGTGCTGTTTCATAGATGTGAAACCATGTTTAAACATTTCTCAAAAAAGCATGTATTTTAATGTTTGTAGTTTCATTTTAACATTTATGTTGTTCTTTTCAAAATTGAAATGTAGAAGTGAATTTACAGATCTACATTTTGTTTTCTTGTAGAAAAGTGCTTTTTACCTGTGCTGTTTCATTGATGCCAAATCATGTTTAAACATTACCCAAAAAAGCATGTATTTTATTGTTTGTAGTTTCATTTTAACATTTATGTTATTCTTTTCAAATTTGTAATGTAGAAGTGAATTTACAGATTTACATTTTGCTTTCTTGTGGAAAAGTACTTTTTACAAGTGCTGTTTCATAGATGTGAAACCATGTTTAAACATTTCTCAAAAAAGCATGTATTTTAATGTTTGTAGTTTCATTTTAACATTTATGTTATTCTTTTCAAAATTGAAATGTAGAAGTGAATTTACAGATCTACATTTTGCTTTCTTTTAGAAAAGTTCTTTTTACAAGTGCTGTTTCATAGATGTGAAATCATGTTTAAACATTTCACAAAAAAGCATGTATTTTATTGTTTGTAGTTTCATTTTAACATTTATGTTATTCTTTTCAAAATTGAAATGTGGAAGTGAATTTATGCATCCTCATTTTGATTTCTTTTAGAAAAGTACTTTTTACAAGTGCTGTTTCATAGATGTGAAATCATGTTTAAACATTTCTCAAAAAAGCATGTATTTTAATGTTTGTAGTTTCATTTTAACATTTATGTTGTTCTTTTCAAAATTGATATGTAGAAGTGAATTTACAGATCTACATTTTTTTTTCTTGTAGAAAAGTACTTTTTACGTGCTGTTTCATTGATGTGAAACCATGTTTAAATATTTCTCAAAAAAGCATGTATTTTAATGTTTGTAGTTTCATTTTAACATTTATGTTATTCTTTTCAAAATTGAAATGTAGAAGTGAATTTACAGATTTACATTTTGCTTTCTTGTGGAAAAGTACTTATTACAAGTGCTGTTTCATAGATGTGAAACCATGTTTAAACGTTTCTCAAAAAAGCATGTATTTTAATGTTTGTAGTTTCATTTTAACATTTATGTTATTCTTTTCAAATTTGAAATGTAGAAGTGAATTTACAGATTTACATTTTGCTTTCTTTTAGAAAAGTTCTTTTTACAAGTGCTGTTTCATAGATGTGAAACCATGTATAAACATTTCTCAAAAAGGAATGTATTTTAATGTTTGTAGTTTCATTTTAACATTTATGTTGTTCTTTTCAAAATTGAAATGTAGAAGTGAATTTACAGATCTACATTTTGTTTTCTTGTAGAAAAGTGCTTTTTACATGTGCTGTTTCATGATGTGAAATCATGTTTAAACATTTCACAAAAAAGCATGTATTTTATTGTTTGTAGTTTCATTTAAACATTTATGTTATTCTTTTCAAATTTGAAATGTAGAAGTGAATTTACAGATTTACATTTTGCTTTCTTGTGGAAAAGTACTTTTTACAAGTGCTGTTTCATAGATGTGAAACCATGTTTAAACATTTCTCAAAAAAGCATGTATTTTAATGTTTGTAGTTTCATTTTAACATTTATGTTATTCCTTTCAAAATTGAAATGTAGAAGTGAATTTACAGATCGACATTTTTTTTTCTTGTAGAAAAGTACTTTTTACGTGCTGTTTCATTGATGTGAAACCATGTTTAAATATTTCTCAAAAAAGCATGTATTTTAATGTTTGTAGTTTCATTTTAACATTTATGTTATTCTTTTCAAAATTGAAATGTGGAAGTGAATTTATGCATCCTCATTTTGATTTCTTTTAGAAAAGTACTTTTTACAAGTGCTGTTTCATAGATGTGAAATCATGTTTAAACATTTCTCAAAAAAGCATGTATTTTAATGTTTGTAGTTTCATTTTAACATTTATGTTATTCTTTTCAAATTTGAAATGTAGAAGTGAATTTACAGATTTACATTTTGCTTTCTTGTGGAAAAGTACTTTTTACAAGTGTTGTTTCATAGATGTGAAACCATGTTTAAACATTTCTCAAAAAAGCATGTATTTTAATGTTTGTAGTTTCATTTTAACATTTATGTTATTCTTTTCAAATTTGAAATGTAGAAGTGAATTTACAGATTTACATTTTGCTTTCTTTTAGAAAAGTTCTTTTTACAAGTGCTGTTTCATAGATGTGAAACCATGTATAAACATTTCTCAAAAAGGAATGTATTTTAATGTTTGTAGTTTCATTTTAACATTTATGTTGTTCTTTTCAAAATTGAAATGTAGAAGTGAATTTACAGATCTACATTTTGTTTTCTTGTAGAAATGTGCTTTTTACATGTGCTGTTTCATGATGTGAAATCATGTTTAAACATTTCACAAAAAAGCATGTATTTTATTGTTTGTAGTTTCATTTAAACATTTATGTTATTCTTTTCAAATTTGAAATGTAGAAGTGAATTTACAGATTTACATTTTGCTTTCTTGTGGAAAAGTACTTTTTACAAGTGCTGTTTCATAGATGTGAAACCATGTTTAAACATTTCTCAAAAAAGCATGTATTTTAGTGTTTGTAGTTTCATTTTAACATTTATGTTATTCCTTTCAAAATTGAAATGTAGAAGTGAATTTACAGATCTACATTTTTTTTTCTTGTAGAAAAGTACTTTTTACGTGCTGTTTCATTGATGTGAAACCATGTTTAAATATTTCACAAAAAAGCATGTATTTTAATGTTTGTAGTTTCATTTTAACATTTATGTTATTCTTTTCAAAATTGAAATGTGGAAGTGAATTTATGCATCCTCATTTTGATTTCTTTTAGAAAAGTACTTTTTACAAGTGCTGTTTCATAGATGTGAAATCATGTTTAAACATTTCTCAAAAAAGCATGTATTTTAATGTTTGTAGTTTCATTTTAACATTTATGTTATTCTTTTCAAATTTGAAATGTAGAAGTGAATTTACAGATTTACATTTTGCTTTCTTGTGGAAAAGTACTTTTTACAAGTGTTGTTTCATAGATGTGAAACCATGTTTAAACATTTCTCAAAAAAGCATGTATTTTAATGTTTGTAGTTTCATTTTAACATTTATGTTATTCTTTTCAAAATTGAAATGTAGAAGTGAATTTACAGATCGACATTTTGTTTTCTTGTAAAAAAGTACTTTTTACAAGTGCTGTTTCATAGATGTGAAATCATGTTTAAACATTTCTCAAAAAAGCATGTATTTTATTGTTTGTAGTTTCATTTTAACATTAATGTTATTCTTTTCAAAATTGAATATGTAGAAGTGAATTTATGCATCCTCATTTTGCTTTCTTTTAGAAAAGTACTTTTTACAAGTGCTGTTTCATAGATGTGAAACCATGTTTAAACATTACTCAAAAAAGCATGTATTTTTTGTTTGTACTTTCATTTTAACATTTATGTTATTCTTTTCAAATTTGAAATGTAGATGTGAATTTACAGATTTACATTTTGCTTTCTTGTGGAAAAGTACTTTTTACAAGTTCTGTTTCATAGATGTGAAACCATGTTTAAACATTTCTCAAAAAAGCATGTATTTTAATGTTTGTAGTTTCATTTTAACATTTATGTTGTTCTTTTCAAAATTGAAATGTAGAAGTGAATTTACAGATCAACATTTTGTTTTCTTGTAGAAAAGTGCTTTTTACCTGTGCTGTTTCATTGATGTGAAATCATGTTTAAACATTACTCAAAAAAGCATGTATTTTATGTTTGTAGTTTCATTTTAACATTTATGTTATTCTTTTCAAATTTGAAATGTAGAAGTGAATTTACAGATTTACATTTTGCTTTCTTGTTGAAAAGTACTTTTTACAAGTGCTGTTTCATAGATGTGAAACCATGTTTAAACATTTCTCAAAAAAGCATGTATTTTAATGTTTGTAGTTTCATTTTAACATTTATGTTGTTCTTTTCAAAATGAAATGAGAAGTGAATTTACAGATCTACATTTTGTTTTCTTGTAGAAAAGTGCTTTTTACATGTGCTGTTTCATTGATGTGAAATCATGTTTAAATATTTCACAAAAAAGCATGTATTTTATTGTTTGTAGTTTCATTTTAACATTAATGTTATTATTTTCAAATTTGAAATGTAGAAGTGAATTTACAGATTTACATTTTGCTTTCTTGTGGAAAAGTACTTTTTACAAGTGCTGTTTCATAGATGTGAAACCATGTTTAAACATTTCTCAAAAAAGCATGTATTTTAATGTTTGTAGTTTCATTTTAACATTTATGTTGTTCTTTTCAAAATTGAAATGTAGAAGTGAATTTACAGATCTACATTTTGTTTTCTTGTAGAAAAGTGCTTTTTACCTGTGCTGTTTCATTGATGCCAAATCATGTTTAAACATTACTCAAAAAAGCATGTATTTTATTGTTTGTAGTTTCATTTTAACATTTATGTTATTCTTTTCAAATTTGTAATGTAGAAGTGAATTTACAGATTTACATTTTGCTTTCTTGTGGAAAAGTACTTTTTACAAGTGCTGTTTCATAGATGTGAAACCATGTTTAAACATTTCTCAAAAAAGCATGTATTTTAATGTTTGTAGTTTCATTTTAACATTTATGTTGTTCTTTTCAAAATTGAAATGTAGAAGTGAATTTACAGATTTACATTTTGCTTTCTTGTGGAAAAGTACTTTTTACAAGTGCTGTTTCATAGATGTGAAACCATGTTTAAACGTTTCTCAAAAAAGAATGTATTTTAATGTTTGTAGTTTCATTTTAACATTTATGTTATTCTTTTCAAATTTGAAATGTAGAAGTGAATTTACAGATTTACATTTTGCTTTCTTGTGGAAAAGTACTTTTTACAAGTTCTGTTTCATAGATGTGAAACCATGTTTAAACATTTCTCAAAAAAGCATGTATTTTAATGTTTGTAGTTTCATTTTAACATTTATGTTGTTCTTTTCAAAATTGAAATGTAGAAGTGAATTTACAGATCAACATTTTGTTTTCTTGTAGAAAAGTGCTTTTTACCTGTGCTGTTTCATTGATGTGAAATCATGTTTAAACATTACTCAAAAAAGCATGTATTTTAATATTTGTAGTTTCATTTTAACATTTATGTAGTTGTTTTCAAATTTGAAATGTAGAAGTGAATTTACAGATTTACATTTTGCTTTCTTGTGGAAAAGTACTTTTTACGTGCTGTTTCATAGATGTGAAACCATGTTTAAACATTTCTCAAAAAAGCATGTATTTTAATGTTTGTAGTTACATTTTAACATTTATGTTGTTCTTTTCAAAATTGAAATGTAGAAGTGAATTTACAGATCAACATTTTGTTTTCTTGTAGAAAAGTGCTTTTTACCTGTGCTGTTTCATTGATGTCAAATCATGTTTAAACATTACTCAAAAAAGCATGTATTTTAATATTTGTAGTTTCATTTTAACATTTATGTAGTTGTTTTCAAAATTGAAATGTAGAAGTGAATTTACAGATTTACATTTTGCTTTCTTGTGGAAAAGTACTTTTTACAAGTGCTGTTTCATAGATGTGAAACCATGTTTAAACATTTCTCAAAAAAGCATGTATTTTAATGTTTGTAGTTTCATTTTAACATTTATGTTGTTCTTTTCAAAATGAAATGAGAAGTGAATTTACAGATCTACATTTTGTTTTCTTGTAGAAAAGTGCTTTTTACATGTGCTGTTTCATTGATGTGAAATCATGTTTAAATATTTCACAAAAAAGCATGTATTTTATTGTTTGTAGTTTCATTTTAACATTAATGTTATTATTTTCAAATTTGAAATGTAGAAGTGAATTTACAGATTTACATTTTGCTTTCTTGTGGAAAAGTACTTTTTACAAGTGCTGTTTCATAGATGTGAAACCATGTTTAAACATTTCTCAAAAAAGCATGTATTTTAATGTTTGTAGTTTCATTTTAACATTTATGTTGTTCTTTTCAAAATTGAAATGTAGAAGTGAATTTACAGATCTACATTTTGTTTTCTTGTAGAAAAGTGCTTTTTACCTGTGCTGTTTCATTGATGTGAAATCATGTTTAAACATTACTCAAAAAAGCATGTATTTTAATGTTTGTAGTTTCATTTTAACATTTATGTAGTTGTTTTCAAAATTGAAATGTAGAAGTGAATTTACAGATTTACATTTTGCTTTCTTGTGGAAAAGTACTTTTTACAAGTGCTGTTTCATAGATGTGAAACCATGTTTAAACATTTCTCAAAAAAGCATGTATTTTAATGTTTGTAGTTTCATTTTAACATTTATGTTGTTCTTTTCAAAATGAAATGAGAAGTGAATTTACAGATCTACATTTTGTTTTCTTGTAGAAAAGTGCTTTTTACATGTGCTGTTTCATTGATGTGAAATCATGTTTAAATATTTCACAAAAAAGCATGTATTTTATTGTTTGTAGTTTCATTTTAACATTAATGTTATTATTTTCAAATTTGAAATGTAGAAGTGAATTTATAGATTTACATTTTGCTTTCTTGTGGAAAAGTACTTTTTACAAGTGCTGTTTCATAGATGTGAAACCATGTTTAAACATTTCTCAAAAAAGCATGTATTTTAATGTTTGTAGTTTCATTTTAACATTTATGTTGTTCTTTTCAAAATTGAAATGTAGAAGTGAATTTACAGATCTACATTTTGTTTTCTTGTAGAAAAGTGCTTTTTACCTGTGCTGTTTCATTGATGCCAAATCATGTTTAAACATTACCCAAAAAAGCATGTATTTTATTGTTTGTAGTTTCATTTTAACATTTATGTTATTCTTTTCAAATTTGTAATGTAGAAGTGAATTTACAGATTTACATTTTGCTTTCTTGTGGAAAAGTACTTTTTACAAGTGCTGTTTCATAGATGTGAAACCATGTTTAAACATTTCTCAAAAAAGCATGTATTTTAATGTGTGTAGTTTCATTTTAACATTTATGTTATTCTTTTCAAAATTGAAATGTAGAAGTGAATTTACAGATCTACATTTTGCTTTCTTTTAGAAAAGTTCTTTTTACAAGTGCTGTTTCATAGATGTGAAATCATGTTTAAACATTTCACAAAAAAGCATGTATTTTATTGTTTGTAGTTTCATTTTAACATTTATGTTATTCTTTTCAAAATTGAAATGTGGAAGTGAATTTATGCATCCTCATTTTGATTTCTTTTAGAAAAGTACTTTTTACAAGTGCTGTTTCATAGATGTGAAATCATGTTTAAACATTTCTCAAAAAAGCATGTATTTTAATGTTTGTAGTTTCATTTTAACATTTATGTTGTTCTTTTCAAAATTGATATGTAGAAGTGAATTTACAGATCTACATTTTTTTTTCTTGTAGAAAAGTACTTTTTACGTGCTGTTTCATTGATGTGAAACCATGTTTAAATATTTCTCAAAAAAGCATGTATTTTAATGTTTGTAGTTTCATTTTAACATTTATGTTATTCTTTTCAAAATTGAAATGTAGAAGTGAATTTACAGATTTACATTTTGCTTTCTTTTAGAAAAGTTCTTTTTACAAGTGCTGTTTCATAGATGTGAAACCATGTATAAACATTTCTCAAAAAGGAATGTATTTTAATGTTTGTAGTTTCATTTTAACATTTATGTTGTTCTTTTCAAAATTGAAATGTAGAAGTGAATTTACAGATCTACATTTTGTTTTCTTGTAGAAAAGTGCTTTTTACATGTGCTGTTTCATGATGTGAAATCATGTTTAAACATTTCACAAAAAAGCATGTATTTTATTGTTTGTAGTTTCATTTAAACATTTATGTTATTCTTTTCAAATTTGAAATGTAGAAGTGAATTTACAGATTTACATTTTGCTTTCTTGTGGAAAAGTACTTTTTACAAGTGCTGTTTCATAGATGTGAAACCATGTTTAAACATTTCTCAAAAAAGCATGTATTTTAATGTTTGTAGTTTCATTTTAACATTTATGTTATTCCTTTCAAAATTGAAATGTAGAAGTGAATTTACAGATCGACATTTTTTTTTCTTGTAGAAAAGTACTTTTTACGTGCTGTTTCATTGATGTGAAATCATGTTTAAACATTTCACAAAAAAGCATGTATTTTATTGTTTGTGGTTTCATTTTAACATTTATGTTATTATTTTCAAATTTGAAATGTAGAAGTGAATATACAGATTTACATTTTGCTTTCTTGTGGAAAAGTACTTTTTGCAAGTGCTGTTTCATAGATGGGAAAACATGTTTAAACATTTCTCAAAAAAGCATGTATTTTAATGTTTGTAGTTTCATTTTAACATTTATGTTGTTCTTTTCAAAATTGAAATGTAGAAGTGAATTTACAGATCTACATTTTGTTTTCTTGTAGAAAAGTGCTTTTTACTTGTGCTGTTTCATTGATGTGAAATCAGGTTTAAACATTACTCAAAAAAGCATGTGTTTTAATGTTTGTAGTTTCATTTTAACATTTATGTTGTTCTTTTCAAAATTGAAATGTAGAAGTGAATTTACAGATCAACATTTTGTTTTCTTGTAGAAAAGTGCTTTTTACCTGTGCTGTTTCATTGATGTGAAATCATGTTTAAACATTACTCAAAAAAGCATGTATTTTAATATTTGTAGTTTCATTTTAACATTTATGTAGTTGTTTTCAAAATTGAAATGTAGGTGAATTTACAGATTTACATTTTGCTTTCTTGTGGAAAAGTACTTTTTACAAGTGCTGTTTCATAGATGTGAAACCATGTTTAAACATTTCTCAAAAAAGCGTATTTTAATGTTTGTAGTTTCATTTTAACATTTATGTTGTTCTTTTCAAAATTGAAATGTAGAAGTGAATTTACAGATCTACATTTTGTTTTCTTGTAGAAAAGTGCTTTTTACCTGTGCTGTTTCATTGATGCCAAATCATGTTTAAACATTACTCAAAAAAGCATGTATTTTAATGTTTGTAGTTTCATTTTAACATTTATGTTATTCTTTTCAAATTTGAAATGTAGAAGTGAATTTACAGATTTACATTTTGCTTTCTTGTGGAAAAGTACTTTTTACAAGTGCTGTTTCATAGATGTGAAACCATGTTTAAACATTTCTCAAAAAAGCATGTATTTTATTGTTTGTAGTTTCATTTTAACATTTATGTTATTCTTTTCAAATTTGAAATGTAGAAGTGAATTTACAGATTTACATTTTGCTTTCTTGTGGAAAAGTACTTTTTACAAGTGCTGTTTCATAGATGTGAAACCATGTTTAAACATTTCTCAAAAAAGCATGTATTTTAATGTTTGTAGTTTCATTTTAACATTAATGTTATTCTTTTCAAAATTGAATATGTGGAAGTGAATTTATGCATCCTCATTTTGCTTTCTTTTAGAAAAGTACTTTTTACAAGTGCTGTTTCATAGATGTGAAATCATCTTTAAATATTTCACAAAAAAGCATGTATTTTATTGTTTGTAGTTTCATTTTAACATTTATGTTATTATTTTCAAATTTGAAATGTAGAAGTGAATTTACAGATTTACATTTTGCTTTCTTGTGGAAAAGTACTTTTTACAAGTGCTGTTTCATAGATGTGAAAACATGTTTAAACATTTCTCAAAAAAGCGTATTTTAATGTTTGTAGTTTCATTTTAACATTTATGTTGTTCTTTTCAAAATTGAAATGTAGAAGTGAATTTACAGATCTACATTTTGTTTTCTTGTAGAAAAGTGCTTTTTACCTGTGCTGTTTCATTGATGTCAAATCATGTTTAAACATTACTCAAAAAAGCATGTATTTTAATGTTTGTAGTTTCATTTTAACATTTATGTTATTCTTTTCAAATTTGAAATGTAGAAGTGAATTTACAGATTTACATTTTGCTTTCTTGTGGAAAAGTACCTTTTACGTGCTGTTTCATAGATGTGAAACCATGTTTAAACATTTCTCAAAAAAGCATGTATTTTAATGTTTGTAGTTACATTTTAACATTTATGTTGTTCTTTTCAAAATTGAAATGTAGAAGTGAATTTACAGATCTACATTTTGTTTTCTTGTAGAAAAGTGCTTTTTACCTGTGCTGTTTCATTGATGTGAAATCATGTTTAAACATTTCACAAAAAAGCATGTATTTTATTGTTTGTAGTTTCATTTTAACATTTATGTTATTATTTTCAAATTTGAAATGTAGAAGTGAATATGCAGATTTACATTTTGCTTTCTTGTGGAAAAGTACTTTTTGCAAGTGCTGTTTCATAGATGTGAAAACATGTTTAAACATTTCTCAAAAAAGCATGTATTTTAATGTTTGTAGTTTCATTTTAACATTTATGTTGTTCTTTTCAAAATTGAAATGTAGAAGTGAATTTACAGATCAACATTTTGTTTTCTTGTAGAAAAGTGCTTTTTACCTGTGCTGTTTCATTGATGTGAAATCAGGTTTAAACATTACTCAAAAAAGCATGTATTTTAATGTTTGTAGTTTCATTTTAACATTTATGTTGTTCTTTTCAAAATTGAAATGTAGAAGTGAATTTACAGATCAACATTTTGTTTTCTTGTAGAAAAGTGCTTTTTACATGTGCTGTTTCATTGATGTGAAATCATGTTTAAATATTTCACAAAAAAGCATGTATTTTATTGTTTGTAGTTTCATTTTAACATTAATGTTATTCTTTTCAAAATTGAATATGTAGAAGTGAATTTATGCATCCTCATTTTGCTTTCTTTTAGAAAAGTACTTTTTACAAGTGCTGTTTCATAGATGTGAAACCATGTTTAAACATTACTCAAAAAAGCATGTATTTTTTGTTTGTACTTTCATTTTAACATTTATGTTATTCTTTTCAAATTTGAAATGTAGATGTGAATTTACAGATTTACATTTTGCTTTCTTGTGGAAAAGTACTTTTTACAAGTTCTGTTTCATAGATGTGAAACCATGTTTAAACATTTCTCAAAAAAGCATGTATTTTAATGTTTGTAGTTTCATTTTAACATTTATGTTGTTCTTTTCAAAATTGAAATGTAGAAGTGAATTTACAGATCAACATTTTGTTTTCTTGTAGAAAAGTGCTTTTTACCTGTGCTGTTTCATTGATGTGAAATCATGTTTAAACATTACTCAAAAAAGCATGTATTTTATGTTTGTAGTTTCATTTTAACATTTATGTTATTCTTTTCAAATTTGAAATGTAGAAGTGAATTTACAGATTTACATTTTGCTTTCTTGTTGAAAAGTACTTTTTACAAGTGCTGTTTCATAGATGTGAAACCATGTTTAAACATTTCTCAAAAAAGCATGTATTTTAATGTTTGTAGTTTCATTTTAACATTTATGTTGTTCTTTTCAAAATGAAATGAGAAGTGAATTTACAGATCTACATTTTGTTTTCTTGTAGAAAAGTGCTTTTTACATGTGCTGTTTCATTGATGTGAAATCATGTTTAAATATTTCACAAAAAAGCATGTATTTTATTGTTTGTAGTTTCATTTTAACATTAATGTTATTATTTTCAAATTTGAAATGTAGAAGTGAATTTACAGATTTACATTTTGCTTTCTTGTGGAAAAGTACTTTTTACAAGTGCTGTTTCATAGATGTGAAACCATGTTTAAACATTTCTCAAAAAAGCATGTATTTTAATGTTTGTAGTTTCATTTTAACATTTATGTTGTTCTTTTCAAAATTGAAATGTAGAAGTGAATTTACAGATCTACATTTTGTTTTCTTGTAGAAAAGTGCTTTTTACCTGTGCTGTTTCATTGATGTCAAATCATGTTTAAACATTACTCAAAAAAGCATGTATTTTATTGTTTGTAGTTTCATTTTAACATTTATGTTATTCTTTTCAAATTTGTAATGTAGAAGTGAATTTACAGATTTACATTTTGCTTTCTTGTGGAAAAGTACTTTTTACAAGTGCTGTTTCATAGATGTGAAACCATGTTTAAACATTTCTCAAAAAAGCATGTATTTTAATGTTTGTAGTTTCATTTTAACATTTATGTTGTTCTTTTCAAAATTGAAATGTAGAAGTGAATTTACAGATTTACATTTTGCTTTCTTGTGGAAAAGTACTTTTTACAAGTGCTGTTTCATAGATGTGAAACCATGTTTAAACGTTTCTCAAAAAAGAATGTATTTTAATGTTTGTAGTTTCATTTTAACATTTATGTTATTCTTTTCAAATTTGAAATGTAGAAGTGAATTTACAGATTTACATTTTGCTTTCTTGTGGAAAAGTACTTTTTACAAGTTCTGTTTCATAGATGTGAAACCATGTTTAAACATTTCTCAAAAAAGCATGTATTTTAATGTTTGTAGTTTCATTTTAACATTTATGTTGTTCTTTTCAAAATTGAAATGTAGAAGTGAATTTACAGATCAACATTTTGTTTTCTTGTAGAAAAGTGCTTTTTACCTGTGCTGTTTCATTGATGTGAAATCATGTTTAAACATTACTCAAAAAAGCATGTATTTTAATATTTGTAGTTTCATTTTAACATTTATGTAGTTGTTTTCAAATTTGAAATGTAGAAGTGAATTTACAGATTTACATTTTGCTTTCTTGTGGAAAAGTACTTTTTACGTGCTGTTTCATAGATGTGAAACCATGTTTAAACATTTCTCAAAAAAGCATGTATTTTAATGTTTGTAGTTACATTTTAACATTTATGTTGTTCTTTTCAAAATTGAAATGTAGAAGTGAATTTACAGATCAACATTTTGTTTTCTTGTAGAAAAGTGCTTTTTACCTGTGCTGTTTCATTGATGTCAAATCATGTTTAAACATTACTCAAAAAAGCATGTATTTTAATATTTGTAGTTTCATTTTAACATTTATGTAGTTGTTTTCAAAATTGAAATGTAGAAGTGAATTTACAGATTTACATTTTGCTTTCTTGTGGAAAAGTACTTTTTACAAGTGCTGTTTCATAGATGTGAAACCATGTTTAAACATTTCTCAAAAAAGCATGTATTTTAATGTTTGTAGTTTCATTTTAACATTTATGTTGTTCTTTTCAAAATGAAATGAGAAGTGAATTTACAGATCTACATTTTGTTTTCTTGTAGAAAAGTGCTTTTTACATGTGCTGTTTCATTGATGTGAAATCATGTTTAAATATTTCACAAAAAAGCATGTATTTTATTGTTTGTAGTTTCATTTTAACATTAATGTTATTATTTTCAAATTTGAAATGTAGAAGTGAATTTACAGATTTACATTTTGCTTTCTTGTGGAAAAGTACTTTTTACAAGTGCTGTTTCATAGATGTGAAACCATGTTTAAACATTTCTCAAAAAAGCATGTATTTTAATGTTTGTAGTTTCATTTTAACATTTATGTTGTTCTTTTCAAAATTGAAATGTAGAAGTGAATTTACAGATCTACATTTTGTTTTCTTGTAGAAAAGTGCTTTTTACCTGTGCTGTTTCATTGATGTGAAATCATGTTTAAACATTACTCAAAAAAGCATGTATTTTAATGTTTGTAGTTTCATTTTAACATTTATGTAGTTGTTTTCAAAATTGAAATGTAGAAGTGAATTTACAGATTTACATTTTGCTTTCTTGTGGAAAAGTACTTTTTACAAGTGCTGTTTCATAGATGTGAAACCATGTTTAAACATTTCTCAAAAAAGCATGTATTTTAATGTTTGTAGTTTCATTTTAACATTTATGTTGTTCTTTTCAAAATGAAATGAGAAGTGAATTTACAGATCTACATTTTGTTTTCTTGTAGAAAAGTGCTTTTTACATGTGCTGTTTCATTGATGTGAAATCATGTTTAAATATTTCACAAAAAAGCATGTATTTTATTGTTTGTAGTTTCATTTTAACATTAATGTTATTATTTTCAAATTTGAAATGTAGAAGTGAATTTATAGATTTACATTTTGCTTTCTTGTGGAAAAGTACTTTTTACAAGTGCTGTTTCATAGATGTGAAACCATGTTTAAACATTTCTCAAAAAAGCATGTATTTTAATGTTTGTAGTTTCATTTTAACATTTATGTTGTTCTTTTCAAAATTGAAATGTAGAAGTGAATTTACAGATCTACATTTTGTTTTCTTGTAGAAAAGTGCTTTTTACCTGTGCTGTTTCATTGATGCCAAATCATGTTTAAACATTACCCAAAAAAGCATGTATTTTATTGTTTGTAGTTTCATTTTAACATTTATGTTATTCTTTTCAAATTTGTAATGTAGAAGTGAATTTACAGATTTACATTTTGCTTTCTTGTGGAAAAGTACTTTTTACAAGTGCTGTTTCATAGATGTGAAACCATGTTTAAACATTTCTCAAAAAAGCATGTATTTTAATGTTTGTAGTTTCATTTTAACATTTATGTTATTCTTTTCAAAATTGAAATGTAGAAGTGAATTTACAGATCTACATTTTGCTTTCTTTTAGAAAAGTTCTTTTTACAAGTGCTGTTTCATAGATGTGAAATCATGTTTAAACATTTCACAAAAAAGCATGTATTTTATTGTTTGTAGTTTCATTTTAACATTTATGTTATTCTTTTCAAAATTGAAATGTGGAAGTGAATTTATGCATCCTCATTTTGATTTCTTTTAGAAAAGTACTTTTTACAAGTGCTGTTTCATAGATGTGAAATCATGTTTAAACATTTCTCAAAAAAGCATGTATTTTAATGTTTGTAGTTTCATTTTAACATTTATGTTGTTCTTTTCAAAATTGATATGTAGAAGTGAATTTACAGATCTACATTTTTTTTTCTTGTAGAAAAGTACTTTTTACGTGCTGTTTCATTGATGTGAAACCATGTTTAAATATTTCTCAAAAAAGCATGTATTTTAATGTTTGTAGTTTCATTTTAACATTTATGTTATTCTTTTCAAAATTGAAATGTAGAAGTGAATTTACAGATTTACATTTTGCTTTCTTTTAGAAAAGTTCTTTTTACAAGTGCTGTTTCATAGATGTGAAACCATGTATAAACATTTCTCAAAAAGGAATGTATTTTAATGTTTGTAGTTTCATTTTAACATTTATGTTGTTCTTTTCAAAATTGAAATGTAGAAGTGAATTTACAGATCTACATTTTGTTTTCTTGTAGAAAAGTGCTTTTTACATGTGCTGTTTCATGATGTGAAATCATGTTTAAACATTTCACAAAAAAGCATGTATTTTATTGTTTGTAGTTTCATTTAAACATTTATGTTATTCTTTTCAAATTTGAAATGTAGAAGTGAATTTACAGATTTACATTTTGCTTTCTTGTGGAAAAGTACTTTTTACAAGTGCTGTTTCATAGATGTGAAACCATGTTTAAACATTTCTCAAAAAAGCATGTATTTTAATGTTTGTAGTTTCATTTTAACATTTATGTTATTCCTTTCAAAATTGAAATGTAGAAGTGAATTTACAGATCGACATTTTTTTTTCTTGTAGAAAAGTACTTTTTACGTGCTGTTTCATTGATGTGAAATCATGTTTAAACATTTCACAAAAAAGCATGTATTTTATTGTTTGTGGTTTCATTTTAACATTTATGTTATTATTTTCAAATTTGAAATGTAGAAGTGAATATACAGATTTACATTTTGCTTTCTTGTGGAAAAGTACTTTTTGCAAGTGCTGTTTCATAGATGGGAAAACATGTTTAAACATTTCTCAAAAAAGCATGTATTTTAATGTTTGTAGTTTCATTTTAACATTTATGTTGTTCTTTTCAAAATTGAAATGTAGAAGTGAATTTACAGATCTACATTTTGTTTTCTTGTAGAAAAGTGCTTTTTACTTGTGCTGTTTCATTGATGTGAAATCAGGTTTAAACATTACTCAAAAAAGCATGTGTTTTAATGTTTGTAGTTTCATTTTAACATTTATGTTGTTCTTTTCAAAATTGAAATGTAGAAGTGAATTTACAGATCAACATTTTGTTTTGTTGTAGAAAAGTGCTTTTTACCTGTGCTGTTTCATTGATGTGAAATCATGTTTAAACATTACTCAAAAAAGCATGTATTTTAATATTTGTAGTTTCATTTTAACATTTATGTAGTTGTTTTCAAAATTGAAATGTAGGTGAATTTACAGATTTACATTTTGCTTTCTTGTGGAAAAGTACTTTTTACAAGTGCTGTTTCATAGATGTGAAACCATGTTTAAACATTTCTCAAAAAAGCGTATTTTAATGTTTGTAGTTTCATTTTAACATTTATGTTGTTCTTTTCAAAATTGAAATGTAGAAGTGAATTTACAGATCTACATTTTGTTTTCTTGTAGAAAAGTGCTTTTTACCTGTGCTGTTTCATTGATGCCAAATCATGTTTAAACATTACTCAAAAAAGCATGTATTTTAATGTTTGTAGTTTCATTTTAACATTTATGTTATTCTTTTCAAATTTGAAATGTAGAAGTGAATTTACAGATTTACATTTTGCTTTCTTGTGGAAAAGTACTTTTTACAAGTGCTGTTTCATAGATGTGAAACCATGTTTAAACATTTCTCAAAAAAGCATGTATTTTATTGTTTGTAGTTTCATTTTAACATTTATGTTATTCTTTTCAAATTTGAAATGTAGAAGTGAATTTACAGATTTACATTTTGCTTTCTTGTGGAAAAGTACTTTTTACAAGTGCTGTTTCATAGATGTGAAACCATGTTTAAACATTTCTCAAAAAAGCATGTATTTTAATGTTTGTAGTTTCATTTTAACATTAATGTTATTCTTTTCAAAATTGAATATGTGGAAGTGAATTTATGCATCCTCATTTTGCTTTCTTTTAGAAAAGTACTTTTTACAAGTGCTGTTTCATAGATGTGAAATCATCTTTAAATATTTCACAAAAAAGCATGTATTTTATTGTTTGTAGTTTCATTTTAACATTTATGTTATTATTTTCAAATTTGAAATGTAGAAGTGAATTTACAGATTTACATTTTGCTTTCTTGTGGAAAAGTACTTTTTACAAGTGCTGTTTCATAGATGTGAAAACATGTTTAAACATTTCTCAAAAAAGCGTATTTTAATGTTTGTAGTTTCATTTTAACATTTATGTTGTTCTTTTCAAAATTGAAATGTAGAAGTGAATTTACAGATCTACATTTTGTTTTCTTGTAGAAAAGTGCTTTTTACCTGTGCTGTTTCATTGATGTCAAATCATGTTTAAACATTACTCAAAAAAGCATGTATTTTAATGTTTGTAGTTTCATTTTAACATTTATGTTATTCTTTTCAAATTTGAAATGTAGAAGTGAATTTACAGATTTACATTTTGCTTTCTTGTGGAAAAGTACCTTTTACGTGCTGTTTCATAGATGTGAAACCATGTTTAAACATTTCTCAAAAAAGCATGTATTTTAATGTTTGTAGTTACATTTTAACATTTATGTTGTTCTTTTCAAAATTGAAATGTAGAAGTGAATTTACAGATCTACATTTTGTTTTCTTGTAGAAAAGTGCTTTTTACCTGTGCTGTTTCATTGATGTGAAATCATGTTTAAACATTTCACAAAAAAGCATGTATTTTATTGTTTGTAGTTTCATTTTAACATTTATGTTATTATTTTCAAATTTGAAATGTAGAAGTGAATATGCAGATTTACATTTTGCTTTCTTGTGGAAAAGTACTTTTTGCAAGTGCTGTTTCATAGATGTGAAAACATGTTTAAACATTTCTCAAAAAAGCATGTATTTTAATGTTTGTAGTTTCATTTTAACATTTATGTTGTTCTTTTCAAAATTGAAATGTAGAAGTGAATTTACAGATCAACATTTTGTTTTCTTGTAGAAAAGTGCTTTTTACCTGTGCTGTTTCATTGATGTGAAATCAGGTTTAAACATTACTCAAAAAAGCATGTATTTTAATGTTTGTAGTTTCATTTTAACATTTATGTTGTTCTTTTCAAAATTGAAATGTAGAAGTGAATTTACAGATCAACATTTTGTTTTCTTGTAGAAAAGTGCTTTTTACATGTGCTGTTTCATTGATGTGAAATCATGTTTAAATATTTCACAAAAAAGCATGTATTTTATTGTTTGTAGTTTCATTTTAACATTAATGTTATTATTTTCAAATTTGAATTGTAGAAGTGAATTTACAGATTTACATTTTGCTTTCTTGTGGAAAAGTACTTTTTAGAAGTGCTGTTTCATAGATGTGAAACCATGTTTAAACATTTCTCAAAAAAGCATGTATTTTAATGTTTGTAGTTTCATTTTAACATTTATGTTGTTCTTTTCAAAATTGTAATGTAGAAGTGAATTTACAGATCTAAATTTTGTTTTCTTGTAGAAAAGTGCTTTTTACCTGTGCTGTTTCATTGATGTGAAATCATGTTTAAACATTACTCAAAAAAGCATGTATTTTAATATTTATAGTTTCATTTTAACATTTATGTAGTTGTTTTCAAAATTGAAATGTAGAAGTGAATTTACAGATTTACATTTTGCTTTCTTGTGGAAAAGTACTTTTTACAAGTGCTGTTTCATATATGTGAAACCATGTTTAAACATTTCTCAAAAAAGCATGTATTTTAATGTTTGTAGTTTCATTTTAACATTTATGTTATTCTTTTCAAATTTGAAATGTAGAAGTGAATTTACAGATTTACATTTTGCTTTCTTGTGGAAAAGTACCTTTTACGTGCTGTTTCATAGATGTGAAACCATGTTTAAACATTTCTCAAAAAAGCATGTATTTTAATGTTTGTAGTTACATTTTAACATTTATGTTGTTCTTTTCAAAATTGAAATGTAGAAGTGAATTTACAGATCTACATTTTGTTTTCTTGTAGAAAAGTGCTTTTTACCTGTGCTGTTTCATTGATGTGAAATCATGTTTAAACATTTCACAAAAAAGCATGTATTTTATTGTTTGTAGTTTCATTTTAACATTTATGTTATTATTTTCAAATTTGAAATGTAGAAGTGAATATGCAGATTTACATTTTGCTTTCTTGTGGAAAAGTACTTTTTGCAAGTGCTGTTTCATAGATGTGAAAACATGTTTAAACATTTCTCAAAAAAGCATGTATTTTAATGTTTGTAGTTTCATTTTAACATTTATGTTGTTCTTTTCAAAATTGAAATGTAGAAGTGAATTTACAGATCAACATTTTGTTTTCTTGTAGAAAAGTGCTTTTTACCTGTGCTGTTTCATTGATGTGAAATCAGGTTTAAACATTACTCAAAAAAGCATGTATTTTAATGTTTGTAGTTTCATTTTAACATTTATGTTGTTCTTTTCAAAATTGAAATGTAGAAGTGAATTTACAGATCAACATTTTGTTTTCTTGTAGAAAAGTGCTTTTTACCTGTGCTGTTTCATTGATGTGAAATCATGTTTAAACATTACTCAAAAAAGCATGTATTTTAATATTTGTAGTTTCATTTTAACATTTATGTAGTTGTTTTCAAAATTGAAATGTAGGTGAATTTACAGATTTACATTTTGCTTTCTTGTGGAAAAGTACTTTTTACAAGTGCTGTTTCATAGATGTGAAACCATGTTTAAACATTTCTCAAAAAAGCATGTATTTTAATGTTTGTAGTTTCATTTTAACATTTATGTTGTTCTTTTCAAAATGAAATGAGAAGTAAATTTACAGATCTACATTTTGTTTTCTTGTAGAAAAGTGCTTTTTACATGTGCTGTTTCATTGATGTGAAATCATGTTTAAATATTTCACAAAAAAGCATGTATTTTATTGTTTGTAGTTTCATTTTAACATTAATGTTATTATTTTCAAATTTGAATTGTAGAAGTGAATTTACAGATTTACATTTTGCTTTCTTGTGGAAAAGTACTTTTTAGAAGTGCTGTTTCATAGATGTGAAACCATGTTTAAACATTTCTCAAAAAAGCATGTATTTTAATGTTTGTAGTTTCATTTTAACATTTATGTTGTTCTTTTCAAAATTGTAATGTAGAAGTGAATTTACAGATCTAAATTTTGTTTTCTTGTAGAAAAGTGCTTTTTACCTGTGCTGTTTCATTGATGTGAAATCATGTTTAAACATTACTCAAAAAAGCATGTATTTTAATATTTATAGTTTCATTTTAACATTTATGTAGTTGTTTTCAAAATTGAAATGTAGAAGTGAATTTACAGATTTACATTTTGCTTTCTTGTGGAAAAGTACTTTTTACAAGTGCTGTTTCATATATGTGAAACCATGTTTAAACATTTCTCAAAAAAGCATGTATTTTAATGTTTGTAGTTTCATTTTAACATTAATGTTATTCTTTTTTAAATTGAATATGTAGAAGTGAATTTATGCATCCTCATTTTGCTTTCTTTTAGAAAAGTACTTTTTACAAGTGCTGTTTCATATATGTGAAACCATGTTTAAACATTTCTCAAAAAAGCATGTATTTTAATGTTTGTAGTTTCATTTTAACATTTATGTTATTCTTTTCAAATTTGAAATGTAGAAGTGAATTTACAGATTTACATTTTGCTTTCTTGTGGAAAAGTACCTTTTACGTGCTGTTTCATAGATGTGAAACCATGTTTAAACATTTCTCAAAAAAGCATGTATTTTAATGTTTGTAGTTACATTTTAACATTTATGTTGTTCTTTTCAAAATTGAAATGTAGAAGTGAATTTACAGATCTACATTTTGTTTTCTTGTAGAAAAGTGCTTTTTACCTGTGCTGTTTCATTGATGTGAAATCATGTTTAAACATTTCACAAAAAAGCATGTATTTTATTGTTTGTAGTTTCATTTTAACATTTATGTTATTATTTTCAAATTTGAAATGTAGAAGTGAATATACAGATTTACATTTTGCTTTCTTGTGGAAAAGTACTTTTTGCAAGTGCTGTTTCATAGATGTGAAAACATGTTTAAACATTTCTCAAAAAAGCATGTATTTTAATGTTTGTAGTTTCATTTTAACATTTATGTTGTTCTTTTCAAAATTGAAATGTAGAAGTGAATTTACAGATCTACATTTTGTTTTCTTGTAGAAAAGTGCTTTTTACCTGTGCTGTTTCATTGATGTGAAATCAGGTTTAAACATTACTCAAAAAAGCATGTGTTTTAATGTTTGTAGTTTCATTTTAACATTTATGTTGTTCTTTTCAAAATTGAAATGTAGAAGTGAATTTACAGATCAACATTTTGTTTTCTTGTAGAAAAGTGCTTTTTACCTGTGCTGTTTCATTGATGTGAAATCATGTTTAAACATTACTCAAAAAAGCATGTATTTTAATATTTGTAGTTTCATTTTAACATTTATGTAGTTGTTTTCAAAATTGAAATGTAGGTGAATTTACAGATTTACATTTTGCTTTCTTGTGGAAAAGTACTTTTTACAAGTGCTGTTTCATAGATGTGAAACCATGTTTAAACATTTCTCAAAAAAGCATGTATTTTAATGTTTGTAGTTTCATTTTAACATTTATGTTGTTCTTTTCAAAATTGAAATGTAGAAGTGAATTTACAGATCTACATTTTGTTTTCTTGTAGAAAAGTGCTTTTTACCTGTGCTGTTTCATTGATGCCAAATCATGTTTAAACATTACTCAAAAAAGCATGTATTTTATTGTTTGTAGTTTCATTTTAACATTTATGTTATTCTTTTCAAATTTGTAATGTAGAAGTGAATTTACAGATTTACATTTTGCTTTCTTGTGGAAAAGTACTTTTTACAAGTGCTGTTTCATAGATGTGAAACCATGTTTAAACATTTTTTCAAAAAAGCATGTATTTTAATGTTTGTAGTTTCATTTTAACATTTATGTTATTCTTTTCAAAATTGAAATGTTAGAAGTGAATTTACGCATCCTCATTTTGCTTTCTTTTAGAAAAGTACTTTTCACAAGTGCTGTTTCATTGATGTGAAATCATGTTTAAATATATCACAAAAAAGCATGTATTTTATTGTTTGTAGTTTCATTTTAACATTTATGTTATTATTTTCAAATTTGAAATGTAGAACTGAATTTACAGATTTACATTTTGCTTTCATGTGGAAAAGTACTTTTTACAAGTGCTGTTTCATAGATGTGAAACCATGTTTAAACATTTCTGAAAAAAGCATGTATTTTAACGTTTGTAGTTTCATTTTAACATTTATGTTGTTCTTTTCAAAATTGAAATGTAGAAGTGAATTTACAGATCTACATTTTGTTTTCTTGTAGAAAAGTGCTTTTTACCTGTGCTGTTTCATTGATGTCAAATCATGTTTAAACATTACTCAAAAAAGCATGTATATTATTGTTTGTAGTTTCATTTTAACATTTATGTTATTCTTTTCAAATTTGAAATGTAGAAGTGAATTTACAGATTTACATTTTGCTTTCTTGTGGAAAAGTACTTTTTACAAGTGCTGTTTCATAGATGTGAAACCATGTTTAAACATTTCTCAAAAAAGCATGTATTTTAATGTTTGTAGTTTCATTTTAACATTAATGTTATTCTTTTCAAAATTGAATATGTGGAAGTGAATTTATGCATCCTCATTTTGCTTTCTTTTAGAAAAGTACTTTTTACTAGTGCTGTTTCATAGATGTGAAATCATCTTTAAATATTTCACAAAAAAGCATGTATTTTATTGTTTGTAGTTTCATTTTAACATTTATGTTATTATTTTCAAATTTGAAATGTAGAAGTGAATTTACAGATTTACATTTTGCTTTCTTGTGGAAAAGTACTTTTTACAAGTGCTGTTTCATAGATGTGAAAACATGTTTAAACATTTCTCAAAAAAGCATGTATTTTAATGTTTGTAGTTTCATTTTAACATTTATGTTGTTCTTTTCAAAATTGAAATGTAGAAGTGAATTTACAGATCTACATTTTGTTTTCTTGTAGAAAAGTGCTTATTACCTGTGCTGTTTCATTGATGTCAAATCATTTTTAAACATTACTCAAAAAAGCATGTATTTTAATATTTGTAGTTTCATTTTAACATTTATGTTATTCTTTTCAAATTTGAAATGTAGAAGTGAATTTACAGATTTACATTTTGCTTTCTTGTGGAAAAGTACTTTTTACAAGTGCTGTTTCATAGATGTGAAACCATGTTTAAACATTTCTCAAAAAAGCATGTATTTTAATGTTTGTAGTTTCATTTTAACATTTATGTTGTTCTTTTCAAAATTGAAATGTAGAAGTGAATTTACAGATCTACATTTTGTTTTCTTGTAGAAAAGTGCTTTTTACCTGTGCTGTTTCATTGATGCCAAATCATGTTTAAACATTACTCAAAAAAGCATGTATTTTAATGTTTGTAGTTTCATTTTAACATTTATGTTATTCTTTTCAAATTTGAAATGTAGAAGTGAATTTACAGATTTACATTTTGCTTTCTTGTGGAAAAGTACTTTTTACAAGTGCTGTTTCATAGATGTGAAACCATGTTTAAACATTTCTCAAAAAAGCATGTATTTTAATGTTTGTAGTTTCATTTTAACATTAATGTTATTCTTTTCAAAATTGAATATGTGGAAGTGAATTTATGCATCCTCATTTTGCTTTCTTTTAGAAAAGTAATTTTTACAAGTGCTGTTTCATAGATGTGAAATCATCTTTAAATATTTCACAAAAAAGCATGTATTTTATTGTTTGTAGTTTCATTTTAATATTTATGTTATTATTTTCAAATTTGAAATGTAGAAGTGAATTTACAGATTTACATTTTGCTTTCTTGTGGAAAAGTACTTTTTACAAGTGCTGTTTCATAGATGTGAAAACATGTTTAAACATTTCTCAAAAAAGCATGTATTTTAATGTTTGTAGTTTCATTTTAACATTTATGTTGTTCTTTTCAAAATTGAAATGTAGAAGTGAATTTACAGATCTACATTTTGTTTTCTTGTAGAAAAGTGCTTTTTACCTGTGCTGTTTCATTGATGTCAAATCATGTTTAAACATTACTCAAAAAAGCATGTATTTTATGTTTGTAGTTTCATTTTAACATTTATGTTATTCTTTTCAAATTTGAAATGTAGAAGTGAATTTACAGATTTACATTTTGCTTTCTTGTGGAAAAGTACTTTTTACAAGTGCTGTTTCATAGATGTGAAACCATGTTTAAACATTTCTCAAAAAAGCATGTATTTTAATGTTTGTAGTTTCATTTTAACATTAATGTTATTCTTTTCAAAATTGAATATGTGGAAGTGAATTTATGCATCCTCATTTTGCTTTCTTTTAGAAAAGTACTTTTTACAAGTGCTGTTTCATAGATGTGAAATCATCTTTAAATATTTCACAAAAAAGCATGTATTTTATTGTTTGTAGTTTCATTTTAATATTTATGTTATTATTTTCAAATTTGAAATGTAGAAGTGAATTTACAGATTTACATTTTGCTTTCTTGTGGAAAAGTACTTTTTACAAGTGCTGTTTCATAGATGTGAAAACATGTTTAAACATTTCTCAAAAAAGCATGTATTTTAATGTTTGTAGTTTCATTTTAACATTTATGTTGTTCTTTTCAAAATTGAAATGTAGAAGTGAATTTACAGATCTACATTTTGTTTTCTTGTAGAAAAGTGCTTTTTACCTGTGCTGTTTCATTGATGTCAAATCATGTTTAAACATTACTCAAAAAAGCATGTATTTTATGTTTGTAGTTTCATTTTAACATTTATGTTATTCTTTTCAAATTTGAAATGTAGAAGTGAATTTACAGATTTACATTTTGCTTTCTTGTGGAAAAGTACTTTTTACAAGTGCTGTTTCATAGATGTGAAACCATGTTTAAACATTTCTCAAAAAAGCATGTATTTTAATGTTTGTAGTTTCATTTTAACATTTATGTTGTTCTTTTCAAAATTGAAATGTAGAAGTGAATTTACAGATCTACATTTTGTTTTCTTGTAGAAAAGTGCTTTTTACCTGTGCTGTTTCATTGATGTGAAATCATGTTTAAACATTTCACAAAAAAGCATGTATTTTATTGTTTGTAGTTTCATTTTAACATTTATGTTATTATTTTCAAATTTGAAATGTAGAAGTGAATATACAGATTTACATTTTGTTTTCTTGTAGAAAAGTGCTTTTTACCTGTGCTGTTTCATTGATGTGAAATCAGGTTTAAACATTACTCAAAAAAGCATGTGTTTTAATGTTTGTAGTTTCATTTTAACATTTATGTTGTTCTTTTCAAAATTGAAATGTAGAAGTGAATTTACAGATCAACATTTTGTTTTCTTGTAGAAAAGTGCTTTTTACCTGTGCTGTTTCATTGATGTGAAATCATGTTTAAACATTACTCAAAAAAGCATGTATTTTAATATTTGTAGTTTCATTTTAACATTTATGTAGTTGTTTTCAAAATTGAAATGTAGGTGAATTTACAGATTTACATTTTGCTTTCTTGTGGAAAAGTACTTTTTACAAGTGCTGTTTCATAGATGTGAAACCATGTTTAAACATTTCTCAAAAAAGCATGTATTTTAATGTTTGTAGTTTCATTTTAACATTTATGTTGTTCTTTTCAAAATTGAAATGTAGAAGTGAATTTACAGATCTACATTTTGTTTTCTTGTAGAAAAGTGCTTTTTACCTGTGCTGTTTCATTGATGCCAAATCATGCTTAAACATTACTCAAAAAAGCATGTATTTTAATATTTGTAGTTTCATTTTAACATTTATGTTATTCTTTTCAAATTTGAAATGTAGAAGTGAATTTACAGATTTACATTTTGCTTTCTTGTGGAAAAGTACTTTTTACAAGTGCTGTTTCATAGATGTGAAACCATGTTTAAACATTTCTCAAAAAAGCATGTATTTTATTGTTTGTAGTTTCATTTTAACATTTATGTTATTATTTTCAAATTTGAAATGTAGAAGTGAATTTACAGATTTACATTTTGCTTTCTTGTGGAAAAGTACTTTTTACAAGTGCTGTTTCATAGATGTGAAACCATGTTTAAACATTTCTCAAAAAAGCATGTATTTTAATGTTTGTAGTTTCATTTTAACATTAATGTTATTCTTTTCAAAATTGAATATGTGGAAGTGAATTTATGCATCCTCATTTTGCTTTCTTTTAGAAAAGTACTTTTTACAAGTGCTGTTTCATAGATGTGAAATCATCTTTAAATATTTCACAAAAAAGCATGTATTTTATTGTTTGTAGTTTCATTTTAACATTTATGTTATTATTTTCAAATTTGAAATGTAGAAGTGAATTTACAGATTTACATTTTGCTTTCTTGTGGAAAAGTACTTTTTACAAGTGCTGTTTCATAGATGTGAAAACATGTTTAAACATTTCTCAAAAAAGCATGTATTTTAATGTTTGTAGTTTCATTTTAACATTTATGTTGTTCTTTTCAAAATTGAAATGTAGAAGTGAATTTACAGATCTACATTTTGTTTTCTTGTAGAAAAGTGCTTTTTACCTGTGCTGTTTCATTGATGTCAAATCATGTTTAAACATTACTCAAAAAAGCATGTATTTTATGTTTGTAGTTTCATTTTAACATTTATGTTATTCTTTTCAAATTTGAAATGTAGAAGTGAATTTACAGATTTACATTTTGCTTTCTTGTGGAAAAGTACTTTTTACAAGTGCTGTTTCATAGATGTGAAACCATGTTTAAACATTTCTCAAAAAAGCATGTATTTTAATGTTTGTAGTTTCATTTTAACATTTATGTTGTTCTTTTCAAAATTGAAATGTAGAAGTGAATTTACAGATCTACATTTTGTTTTCTTGTAGAAAAGTGCTTTTTACCTGTGCTGTTTCATTGATGTGAAATCAGGTTTAAACATTACTCAAAAAAGCATGTATTTTAATGTTTGTAGTTTCATTTTAACATTTATGTTGTTCTTTTCAAAATTGAAATGTAGAAGTGAATTTACAGATCAACATTTTGTTTTCTTGTAGAAAAGTGCTTTTTACCTGTGCTGTTTCATTGATGTGAAATCATGTTTAAACATTACTCAAAAAAGCATGTATTTTAATATTTGTAGTTTCATTTTAACATTTATGTTATTCTTTTCAAATTTGAAATGTAGAAGTGAATTTACAGATTTACATTTTGCTTTCTTGTGGAAAAGTACCTTTTACGTGCTGTTTCATAGATGTGAAACCATGTTTAAACATTTCTCAAAAAAGCATGTATTTTAATGTTTGTAGTTACATTTTAACATTTATGTTGTTCTTTTCAAAATTGAAATGTAGAAGTGAATTTACAGATCTACATTTTGTTTTCTTGTAGAAAAGTGCTTTTTACCTGTGCTGTTTCATTGATGTGAAATCATGTTTAAACATTTCACAAAAAAGCATGTATTTTATTGTTTGTAGTTTCATTTTAACATTTATGTTATTATTTTCAAATTTGAAATGTAGAAGTGAATATACAGATTTACATTTTGCTTTCTTGTGGAAAAGTACTTTTTGCAAGTGCTGTTTCATAGATGTGAAAACATGTTTAAACATTTCTCAAAAAAGCATGTATTTTCATGTTTGTAGTTTCATTTTAACATTTATGTTGTTCTTTTCAAAATTGAAATGTAGAAGTGAATTTACAGATCAACATTTTGTTTTCTTGTAGAAAAGTGCTTTTTACCTGTGCTGTTTCATTGATGTGAAATCAGGTTTAAACATTACTCAAAAAAGCATGTATTTTAATGTTTGTAGTTTCATTTTAACATTTATGTTGTTCTTTTCAAAATTGAAATGTAGAAGTGAATTTACAGATCAACATTTTGTTTTCTTGTAGAAAAGTGCTTTTTACCTGTGCAGTTTCATTGATGTGAAATCATGTTTAAACATTACTCAAAAAAGCATGTATTTTAATATTTGTAGTTTCATTTTAACATTTATGTAGTTGTTTTCAAAATTGAAATGTAGGTGAATTTACAGATTTACATTTTGCTTTCTTGTGGAAAAGTACTTTTTACAAGTGCTGTTTCATAGATGTGAAACCATGTTTAAACATTTCTCAAAAAAGCATGTATTTTAATGTTTGTAGTTTCATTTTAACATTAATGTTATTCTTTTCAAAATTGAATATGTGGAAGTGAATTTATGCATCCTCATTTTGCTTTCTTTTAGAAAAGTACTTTTTACTAGTGCTGTTTCATAGATGTGAAATCATCTTTAAATATTTCACAAAAAAGCATGTATTTTATTGTTTGTAGTTTCATTTTAACATTTATGTTATTATTTTCAAATTTGAAATGTAGAAGTGAATTTACAGATTTACATTTTGCTTTCTTGTGGAAAAGTACTTTTTACAAGTGCTGTTTCATAGATGTGAAAACATGTTTAAACATTTCTCAAAAAAGCATGTATTTTAATGTTTGTAGTTTCATTTTAACATTTATGTTGTTCTTTTCAAAATTGAAATGTAGAAGTGAATTTACAGATCTACATTTTGTTTTCTTGTAGAAAAGTGCTTTTTACCTGTGCTGTTTCATTGATGTCAAATCATTTTTAAACATTACTCAAAAAAGCATGTATTTTAATATTTGTAGTTTCATTTTAACATTTATGTTATTCTTTTCAAATTTGAAATGTAGAAGTGAATTTACAGATTTACATTTTGCTTTCTTGTGGAAAAGTACTTTTTACAAGTGCTGTTTCATAGATGTGAAACCATGTTTAAACATTTCTCAAAAAAGCATGTATTTTAATGTTTGTAGTTTCATTTTAACATTAATGTTATTCTTTTCAAAATTGAATATGTGGAAGTGAATTTATGCATCCTCATTTTGCTTTCTTTTAGAAAAGTACTTTTTACAAGTGCTGTTTCATAGATGTGAAATCATCTTTAAATATTTCACAAAAAAGCATGTATTTTATTGTTTGTAGTTTCATTTTAACATTTATGTTATTATTTTCAAATTTGAAATGTAGAAGTGAATTTACAGATTTACATTTTGCTTTCTTGTGGAAAAGTACTTTTTACAAGTGCTGTTTCATAGATGTGAAATCATGTTTAAACATTTCTCAAAAAAGCATGTATTTTATTGTTTGTAGTTTCATTTTAACATTAATGTTATTCTTTTCAAAATTGAATATGTAGAAGTGAATTTATGCATCCTCATTTTGCTTTCTTTTAGAAAAGTACTTTTTACAAGTGCTGTTTCATAGATGTGAAACCATGTTTAAACATTACTCAAAAAAGCATGTATTTTTTGTTTGTACTTTCATTTTAACATTTATGTTATTCTTTTCAAATTTGAAATGTAGATGTGAATTTACAGATTTACATTTTGCTTTCTTGTGGAAAAGTACTTTTTACAAGTGCTGTTTCATAGATGTGAAACCATGTTTAAACATTTCTCAAAAAAGCATGTATTTTAATGTTTGTAGTTTCATTTTAACATTTATGTTGTTCTTTTCAAAATTGAAATGTAGAAGTGAATTTACAGATCAACATTTTGTTTTCTTGTAGAAAAGTGCTTTTTACCTGTGCTGTTTCATTGATGTGAAATCATGTTTAAACATTTCTCAAAAAAGCATGTATTTTAGTGTTTGTAGTTTCATTTTAACATTTATGTTATTCCTTTCAAAATTGAAATGTAGAAGTGAATTTACAGATCTACATTTTTTTTTCTTGTAGAAAAGTACTTTTTACGTGCTGTTTCATTGATGTGAAACCATGTTTAAATATTTCACAAAAAAGCATGTATTTTAATGTTTGTAGTTTCATTTTAACATTTATGTTATTCTTTTCAAAATTGAAATGTGGAAGTGAATTTATGCATCCTCATTTTGATTTCTTTTAGAAAAGTACTTTTTACAAGTGCTGTTTCATAGATGTGAAATCATGTTTAAACATTTCTCAAAAAAGCATGTATTTTAATGTTTGTAGTTTCATTTTAACATTTATGTTATTCTTTTCAAATTTGAAATGTAGAAGTGAATTTACAGATTTACATTTTGCTTTCTTGTGGAAAAGTACTTTTTACAAGTGTTGTTTCATAGATGTGAAACCATGTTTAAACATTTCTCAAAAAAGCATGTATTTTAATGTTTGTAGTTTCATTTTAACATTTATGTTATTCTTTTCAAAATTGAAATGTAGAAGTGAATTTACAGATCGACATTTTGTTTTCTTGTAAAAAAGTACTTTTTACAAGTGCTGTTTCATAGATGTGAAATCATGTTTAAACATTTCTCAAAAAAGCATGTATTTTATTGTTTGTAGTTTCATTTTAACATTAATGTTATTCTTTTCAAAATTGAATATGTAGAAGTGAATTTATGCATCCTCATTTTGCTTTCTTTTAGAAAAGTACTTTTTACAAGTGCTGTTTCATAGATGTGAAACCATGTTTAAACATTACTCAAAAAAGCATGTATTTTTTGTTTGTACTTTCATTTTAACATTTATGTTATTCTTTTCAAATTTGAAATGTAGATGTGAATTTACAGATTTACATTTTGCTTTCTTGTGGAAAAGTACTTTTTACAAGTGCTGTTTCATAGATGTGAAACCATGTTTAAACATTTCTCAAAAAAGCATGTATTTTAATGTTTGTAGTTTCATTTTAACATTTATGTTGTTCTTTTCAAAATTGAAATGTAGAAGTGAATTTACAGATCAACATTTTGTTTTCTTGTAGAAAAGTGCTTTTTACCTGTGCTGTTTCATTGATGTGAAATCATGTTTAAACATTACTCAAAAAAGCATGTATTTTAATATTTGTACTTTCATTTTAACATTTATGTAGTTGTTTTCAAAATTGAAATGTAGAAGTGAATTTACAGATTTACATTTTGCTTTCTTGTGGAAAAGTACTTTTTACAAGTGCTGTTTCATAGATGTGAAACCATGTTTAAACATTTCTCAAAAAAGCATGTATTTTAATGTTTGTAGTTTCATTTTAACATTTATGTTGTTCTTTTCAAAATGAAATGAGAAGTGAATTTACAGATCTACATTTTGTTTTCTTGTAGAAAAGTGCTTTTTACATGTGCTGTTTCATTGATGTGAAATCATGTTTAAACATTACTCAAAAAAGCATGTATTTTAATATTTGTAGTTTCATTTTAACATTTATGTAGTTGTTTTCAAAATTGAAATGTAGGTGAATTTACAGATTTACATTTTGCTTTCTTGTGGAAAAGTACTTTTTACAAGTGCTGTTTCATAGATGTGAAACCATGTTTAAACATTTCTCAAAAAAGCATGTATTTTAATGTTTGTAGTTTCATTTTAACATTTATGTTGTTCTTTTCAAAATGAAATGAGAAGTGAATTTACAGATCTACATTTTGTTTTCTTGTAGAAAAGTGCTTTTTACATGTGCTGTTTCATTGATGTGAAATCATGTTTAAATATTTCACAAAAAAGCATGTATTTTATTGTTTGTAGTTTCATTTTAACATTAATGTTATTATTTTCAAATTTGAAATGTAGAAGTGAATTTATAGATTTACATTTTGCTTTCTTGTGGAAAAGTACTTTTTACAAGTGCTGTTTCATAGATGTGAAACCATGTTTAAACATTTCTCAAAAAAGCATGTATTTTAATGTTTGTAGTTTCATTTTAACATTTATGTTGTTCTTTTCAAAATTGAAATGTAGAAGTGAATTTACAGATCTACATTTTGTTTTCTTGTAGAAAAGTGCTTTTTACCTGTGCTGTTTCATTGATGCCAAATCATGTTTAAACATTACTCAAAAAAGCATGTATTTTATTGTTTGTAGTTTCATTTTAACATTTATGTTATTCTTTTCAAATTTGTAATGTAGAAGTGAATTTACAGATTTACATTTTGCTTTCTTGTGGAAATGTACTTTTTACAAGTGCTGTTTCATAGATGTGAAACCATGTTTAAACATTTCTCAAAAAAGCATGTATTTTAATGTTTGTAGTTTCATTTTAACATTTATGTTGTTCTTTTCAAAATTGAAATGTAGAAGTGAATTTACAGATTTACATTTTGCTTTCTTGTGGAAAAGTACTTTTTACAAGTGCTGTTTCATAGATGTGAAACCATGTTTAAACGTTTCTCAAAAAAGAATGTATTTTAATGTTTGTAGTTTCATTTTAACATTTATGTTATTCTTTTCAAATTTGAAATGTAGAAGTGAATTTACAGATTTACATTTTGCTTTCTTTTAGAAAAGTTCTTTTTACAAGTGCTGTTTCATAGATGTGAAACCATGTATAAACATTTCTCAAAAAGGAATGTATTTTAATGTTTGTAGTTTCATTTTAACATTTATGTTGTTCTTTTCAAAATTGAAATGTAGAAGTGAATTTACAGATCTACATTTTGTTTTCTTGTAGAAAAGTGCTTTTTACATGTGCTGTTTCATGATGTGAAATCATGTTTAAACATTTCACAAAAAAAGCATGTATTTTATTGTTTGTAGTTTCATTTAAACGTTTATGTTATTCTTTTCAAATTTGAAATGTAGAAGTGAATTTACAGATTTACATTTTGCTTTCTTGTGGAAAAGTACTTTTTACAAGTGCTTTCATAGATGTGAAACCATGTTTAAACATTTCTCAAAAAAGCATGTATTTTAATGTTTGTAGTTACATTTTAAAATTTATGTTGTTCTTTTCAAAATTGAAATGTAGAAGTGAATTTACAGATCTACATTTTGTTTTCTTGTAGAAAAGTGCTTTTTACCTGTGCTGTTTCATTGATGTGAAATCATGTTTAAACATTTCACAAAAAAGCATGTATTTTATTGTTTGTAGTTTCATTTTAACATTTATGTTATTATTTTCAAATTTGAAATGTAGAAGTGAATATACAGTTACATTTTGCTTTCTTGTGGAAAAGTACTTTTTGCAAGTGCTGTTTCATAGATGTGAAAACATGTTTAAACATTTCTCAAAAAAGCATGTATTTTAATGTTTGTAGTTTCATTTTAACATTTATGTTGTTCTTTTCAAAATTGAAATGTAGAAGTGAATTTACAGATCTACATTTTGTTTTCTTGTAGAAAAGTGCTTTTTACCTGTGCTGTTTCATTGATGTCAAATCATGTTTAAACATTACTCAAAAAAGCATGTATTTTATGTTTGTAGTTTCATTTTAACATTTATGTTATTCTTTTCAAATTTGAAATGTAGAAGAGAATTTACAGATTTACATTTTGCTTTCTTGTGGAAAAGTACTTTTTACAAGTGCTGTTTCATAGATGTGAAACCATGTTTAAACATTTCTCAAAAAAGCATGTATTTTAATGTTTGTAGTTTCATTTTAACATTTATGTTGTTCTTTTCAAAATTGAAATGTAGAAGTGAATTTACAGATCAACATTTTGTTTTCTTGTAGAAAAGTGCTTTTTACCTGTGCTGTTTCATTGATGTGAAATCATGTTTAAACATTACTCAAAAAAGCATGTATTTTAATATTTGTAGTTTCATTTTAACATTTATGTAGTTGTTTTCAAAATTGAAATGTAGGTGAATTTACAGATTTACATTTTGCTTTCTTGTGGAAAAGTACTTTTTACAAGTGCTGTTTCATAGATGTGAAACCATGTTTAAACATTTCTCAAAAAAGCATGTATTTTAATGTTTGTAGTTTCATTTTAACATTTATGTTGTTCTTTTCAAAATGAAATGAGAAGTGAATTTACAGATCTACATTTTGTTTTCTTGTAGAAAAGTGCTTTTTACATGTGCTGTTTCATTGATGTGAAATCATGTTTAAATATTTCACAAAAAAGCATGTATTTTATTGTTTGTAGTTTCATTTTAACATTAATGTTATTATTTTCAAATTTGAAATGTAGAAGTGAATTTATAGATTTACATTTTGCTTTCTTGTGGAAAAGTACTTTTTACAAGTGCTGTTTCATAGATGTGAAACCATGTTTAAACATTTCTCAAAAAAGCATGTATTTTAATGTTTGTAGTTTCATTTTAACATTTATGTTGTTCTTTTCAAAATTGAAATGTAGAAGTGAATTTACAGATCTACATTTTGTTTTCTTGTAGAAAAGTGCTTTTTACCTGTGCTGTTTCATTGATGCCAAATCATGTTTAAACATTACTCAAAAAAGCATGTATTTTATTGTTTGTAGTTTCATTTTAACATTTATGTTATTCTTTTCAAATTTGTAATGTAGAAGTGAATTTACAGATTTACATTTTGCTTTCTTGTGGAAAAGTACTTTTTACAAGTGCTGTTTCATAGATGTGAAACCATGTTTAAACATTTCTCAAAAAAGCATGTATTTTAATGTTTGTAGTTTCATTTTAACATTTATGTTATTCTTTTCAAAATTGAAATGTAGAAGTGAATTTACAGATCTACATTTTGCTTTCTTTTAGAAAAGTTCTTTTTACAAGTGCTGTTTCATAGATGTGAAATCATGTTTAAACATTTCACAAAAAAGCATTTATTTTATTGTTTGTAGTTTCATTTTAACATTTATGTTGTTCTTTTCAAAATTGAAATGTAGAAGTGAATTTACAGATTTACATTTTGCTTTCATGTGGAAAAGTACTTTTTACAAGTGCTGTTTCATAGATGTGAAACCATGTTTAAACGTTTCTCAAAAAAGCATGTATTTTAATGTTTGTAGTTTCATTTTAACAGTTATGTTATTCTTTTCAAATTTGAAATGTAGAAGTGAATTTACAGATTTACATTTTGCTTTCTTTTAGAAAAGTTCTTTTTACAAGTGCTGTTTCATAGATGTGAAACCATGTTTAAACATTTCTCAAAAAAGCATGTATTTTAATGTTTGTAGTTTCATTTTAACATTTATGTTGTTCTTTTCAAAATGAAATGAGAAGTGAATTTACAGATCTACATTTTGTTTTCTTGTAGAAAAGTGCTTTTTACATGTGCTGTTTCATTGATGTGAAATCATGTTTAAATATTTCACAAAAAAGCATGTATTTTATTGTTTGTAGTTTCATTTTAACATTAATGTTATTATTTTCAAATTTGAAATGTAGAAGTGAATTTACAGATTTACATTTTGCTTTCTTGTGGAAAAGTACTTTTTACAAGTGCTGTTTCATAGATGTGAAACCATGTTTAAACATTTCTCAAAAAAGCATGTATTTTAATGTTTGTAGTTTCATTTTAACATTTATGTTGTTCTTTTCAAAATTGAAATGTAGAAGTGAATTTACAGATCTACATTTTGTTTTCTTGTAGAAAAGTGCTTTTTACCTGTGCTGTTTCATTGATGCCAAATCATGTTTAAACATTACTCAAAAAAGCATGTATTTTATTGTTTGTAGTTTCATTTTAACATTTATGTTATTCTTTTCAAATTTGTAATGTAGAAGTGAATTTACAGATTTACATTTTGCTTTCTTGTGGAAAAGTACTTTTTACAAGTGCTGTTTCATAGATGTGAAACCATGTTTAAACATTTCTCAAAAAAGCATGTATTTTAAAGTTTGTAGTTTCATTTTAACATTTATGTTGTTCTTTTCAAAATTGAAATGTAGAAGTGAATTTACAGATTTACATTTTGCTTTCATGTGGAAAAGTACTTTTTACAAGTGCTGTTTCATAGATGTGAAACCATGTTTAAACGTTTGTCAAAAAAGCATGTATTTTAATGTTTGTAGTTTCATTTTAACAGTTATGTTATTCTTTTCAAATTTGAAATGTAGAAGTGAATTTACAGATTTACATTTTGCTTTCTTTTAGAAAAGTTCTTTTTACAAGTGCTGTTTCATAGATGTGAAACCATGTTTAAACATTTCTCAAAAAAGCATGTATTTTAATGTTTGTAGTTTCATTTTAACATTTATGTTGTTCTTTTCAAAATTGAAATGTAGAAGTGAATTTACAGATCTACATTTTGTTTTCTTGTAGAAAAGTGCTTTTTACATGTGCTGTTTCATGATGTGAAATCATGTTTAAACATTTCACAAAAAAGCATGTATTTTATTGTTTGTAGTTTCATTTAAACATTTATGTTATTCTTTTCAAATTTGAAATGTAGAAGTGAATTTACAGATTTACATTTTGCTTTCTTGTGGAAAAGTACTTTTTACAAGTGCTGTTTCATAGATGTGAAACCATGTTTAAACATTTCTCAAAAAAGCATGTATTTTAATGTTTGTAGTTTCATTTTAACATTTATGTTATTCCTTTCAAAATTGAAATGTAGAAGTGAATTTACAGGTCTACATTTTTTTTCTTGTAGAAAAGTACTTTTTACGTGCTGTTTCATTGATGTGAAACCATGTTTAAATATTTCTCAAAAAAGCATGTATTTTAATGTTTGTAGTTTCATTTTAACATATATGTTATTCTTTTCAAAATTGAAATGTGGAAGTGAATTTATGCATCCTCATTTTGATTTCTTTTAGAAAAGTACTTTTTACAAGTGCTGTTTCATAGATGTGAAATCATGTTTAAACATTTCTCAAAAAAGCATGTATTTTAATGTTTGTAGTTTCATTTTAACATTTATGTTATTCTTTTCAAATTTGAAATGTAGAAGTGAATTTACAGATTTACATTTTGCTTTCTTGTGGAAAAGTACTTTTTACAAGTGCTGTTTCATAGATGTGAAACCATGTTTAAACATTTCTCAAAAAAGCATGTATTTTAATGTTTGTAGTTACATTTTAACATTTATGTTGTTCTTTTCAAAATTGAAATGTAGAAGTGAATTTACAGATCTACATTTTGTTTTCTTGTAGAAAAGTGCTTTTTACCTGTGCTGTTTCATTGATGTGAAATCATGTTTAAACATTTCACAAAAAAGCATGTATTTTATTGTTTGTAGTTTCATTTTAACATTTATCTTATTATTTTCAAATTTGAAATGTAGAAGTGAATATAAAGATTTACATTTTGCTTTCTTGTGGAAAAGTACTTTTTGCAAGTGCAGTTTCATAGATGTGAAAACATGTTTAAACATTTCTCAAATAAGCATGTATTTTAATGTTTGTAGTTTCATTTTAACATTTATGTTGTTCTTTTCAAAATTGAAATGTAGAAGTGAATTTACAGATCTACATTTTGTTTTCTTGTAGAAAAGTGCTTTTTACCTGTGCTGTTTCATTGATGTCAAATCATGTTTAAACATTACTCAAAAAAGCATGTATTTTAATGTTTGTAGTTTCATTTTAACATTTATGTTGTTCTTTTCAAAATTGAAATGTAGAAGTGAATTTACAGATTTACATTTTGCTTTCTTGTGGAAAAGTACTTTTTACAAGTGCTGTTTCATAGATGTGAAACCATGTTTAAACGTTTCTCAAAAAAGAATGTATTTTAATGTTTGTAGTTTCATTTTAACATTTATGTTATTCTTTTCAAATTTGAAATGTAGAAGTGAATTTACAGATTTACATTTTGCTTTCTTTTAGAAAAGTTCTTTTTACAAGTGCTGTTTCATAGATGTGAAACCATGTATAAACATTTCTCAAAAAGGAATGTATTTTAATGTTTGTAGTTTCATTTTAACATTTATGTTGTTCTTTTCAAAATTGAAATGTAGAAGTGAATTTACAGATCTACATTTTGTTTTCTTGTAGAAAAGTGCTTTTTACATGTGCTGTTTCATGATGTGAAATCATGTTTAAACATTTCACAAAAAAAGCATGTATTTTATTGTTTGTAGTTTCATTTAAACATTTATGTTATTCTTTTCAAATTTGAAATGTAGAAGTGAATTTACAGATTTACATTTTGCTTTCTTGTGGAAAAGTACTTTTTACAAGTGCTTTCATAGATGTGAAACCATGTTTAAACATTTCTCAAAAAAGCATGTATTTTAATGTTTGTAGTTACATTTTAAAATTTATGTTGTTCTTTTCAAAATTGAAATGTAGAAGTGAATTTACAGATCTACATTTTGTTTTCTTGTAGAAAAGTGCTTTTTACCTGTGCTGTTTCATTGATGTGAAATCATGTTTAAACATTTCACAAAAAAGCATGTATTTTATTGTTTGTAGTTTCATTTTAACATTTATGTTATTATTTTCAAATTTGAAATGTAGAAGTGAATATACAGTTACATTTTGCTTTCTTGTGGAAAAGTACTTTTTGCAAGTGCTGTTTCATAGATGTGAAAACATGTTTAAACATTTCTCAAAAAAGCATGTATTTTAATGTTTGTAGTTTCATTTTAACATTTATGTTGTTCTTTTCAAAATTGAAATGTAGAAGTGAATTTACAGATCTACATTTTGTTTTCTTGTAGAAAAGTGCTTTTTACCTGTGCTGTTTCATTGATGTCAAATCATGTTTAAACATTACTCAAAAAAGCATGTATTTTATGTTTGTAGTTTCATTTTAACATTTATGTTATTCTTTTCAAATTTGAAATGTAGAAGAGAATTTACAGATTTACATTTTGCTTTCTTGTGGAAAAGTACTTTTTACAAGTGCTGTTTCATAGATGTGAAACCATGTTTAAACATTTCTCAAAAAAGCATGTATTTTAATGTTTGTAGTTTCATTTTAACATTTATGTTGTTCTTTTCAAAATTGAAATGTAGAAGTGAATTTACAGATCAACATTTTGTTTTCTTGTAGAAAAGTGCTTTTTACCTGTGCTGTTTCATTGATGTGAAATCATGTTTAAACATTACTCAAAAAAGCATGTATTTTAATATTTGTAGTTTCATTTTAACATTTATGTAGTTGTTTTCAAAATTGAAATGTAGGTGAATTTACAGATTTACATTTTGCTTTCTTGTGGAAAAGTACTTTTTACAAGTGCTGTTTCATAGATGTGAAACCATGTTTAAACATTTCTCAAAAAAGCATGTATTTTAATGTTTGTAGTTTCATTTTAACATTTATGTT